>NW_027183905.1:0-300000 GCF_041296385.1 Aphelocoma coerulescens
GCTCTATGCCCAGAAGTGAACTTTGTGCATTTCTGTGCCTTTCAACTGAGCCTGAGAGGGGGGAGAGGAAAAAAAAGCCAGACAAACTTCTCAGAGCGTTTGTTCAAGGACACACATACACACTCCTCTGCATCCTGCTTGCAGCAAGAGCAGAGGAAGCAACTTTGTTTCTTTTTAGCCAGTTTTCAGCTCCTTTTCTCTGGAGGGAGATGGAGAGTTGAACTTTGTTTTCCTGGGACTTCGGGGGTTTTTTTTCCCTTCTTCTCTTCTTGACTCTTTCAACATCAGAGCACATTGGGAGAATTTTCTCCCGAGGTGGGGGCCCTGAATGTGGGCCCATGAGCCAGCTGCAAGGAGGAGGAGAGAGACTGCACCTACGGAAGTGTTGGGGTTCCTCCCTCCTGCCATGCGGTCATGGGAGAGGGGACCCTGGGGTAGAGGCATGGCCTGGGCACGGGGGGTCTCCCTGCTCCCTGCTCACATGTGCCCTAACCCTGTTCAGCACTGCTTATTTTGTGTTGCCCTGTGCCAGGAGGGCCCTGGTTGTGCTGTGATTGCTCAGTTCTTTGGCAGTGCCCCGCCCATGTGGCTGGAGAAGAAAGAGCTCTGCAACTTCTCTCAAGAATCGCTCCCTGTTTCTTTGCACGGGCCTCGCTGTCTATGGATGTTTCAGGAGACCCCACCGAAACACAGAAGGACTCTCAAATTATCCCAGCTTTCTCTGCACAGCGAGAGCTTTTAATATTTAGCATTGTTATCCTTTTCCTGTGTGTTTGTTAAAAAAATAGTTTTTATCTCTTTCACTTTCTTCCCAGGAAAGTTCTTTTTTCCAAAAACCTGGTGGGGGAGGGCTGGGTGTAACCTGCCTTCTATCAGAGGATATTTTCCTCCACATTTGTCCAAACCGGCACAGCCTGTCCTTTCCTGGGTCTCTGTTGCAGATGGAAGCTGCTGGTGCCATTGTCAGCTTGAAGCACTCTTTTGATGCAAGCAGATGTTGCCAGGTGTGTTCAGCAGCTGTTGCTCAATGCTTATGCCAAGCTATTGTGTTCCTCATGGAACCAAGGAGCCATTGTGACACTGCAGGGGCTGATGGCATCAAGGAGGCAATTGTGACAGTACAGAACCTCCTAGAAACAAGGCTCCATTGTGACACCGTGGGGAATCATGGAATCAAGGAGCCCATTGTGACACGGCTGCATGGAACCAATGGTCCATGGTTACACGGCGGATTCAAGAAGAGCACGGTGACACCACGCAACATCATGGAACCATAGGTCCATTGTGACACAGCGGGGCCTCATGGAAACAAGGGGACCATTGTGGCAAAGCAGGGCCTAATGGAAGCATGGAGAGCATTGTGACACTAAGGAAACTCCTGGAACCAAGATGACCACTGGCACATAATGGAACCTCATGGAAGCAAGCCTCCACGATGGTTTTGGAGGGCCTCAGGGACCACAGGACCCATTGTGACACAGCAGGACCTGGTGGAACCAAGGAGCCTTTGTGATACTCCACATCCACATGGAAGCCAGGGTGCACTGAGACACAGCGGGGCCTTGTTGGAACCAAAGACACCTCTGCAAAAAGCAGGCTAGCTCATAGAAGCAAGGAGTCCATTGTTACAACGTAAAAGCTATGGAACCAAGGGACCATTGTGACACTGCGGGGCCTCATGGAACCAATTGTCCATGATGACAGTGCGGATCAAAAGAGACCATGGTGACACTGCGGAACCTGATGGAACCAAGGAGCCATTGTGACACAGTGGGGCCTCATGGAATCAAGGAGACCATTGTGACCCAGGTGTTGCATGGGAAGGCAAGGAGCCATTGTGACACTTTGGGCTTCTTCCCTTGAGCTCTGCAGCTGGCTGTCCCAGCCCAGCGCACCATGTGCCACCTGCTCTCCTCAGGGCTCTGCCTGCACACAGGCCCAGGAGAAGTTTTCCTGTTTGCAAGGAAAGAATGGAAAAGCCGGAGCAGGTTTCCTAAACAACAAACCCCACTCAGGAGCCACATGCTCAGTACAGGCTGCCTGGAACGATGTCCCCTTTCTACAAGGGTCAGTGTGAGCAGGAATGAATGATCTCTGGGAGCAGAATTCTCGGAGTCTTTCCACTGAATTCTCTGTCCCTGTGTCTTGGGGTGACTTTATCATGTGTATCCCCCTATTGCTGCTCTATGCCCAGAAGTGAACTTTGTGCATTTCTGTGCCTTTCAACTGAGCCTGAGAGGGGGGAGAGGAAAAAAAAGCCAGACAAACTTCTCAGAGCGTTTGTTCAAGGACACACATACACACTCCTCTGCATCCTGCTTGCAGCAAGAGCAGAGGAAGCAACTTTGTTTCTTTTTAGCCAGTTTTCAGCTCCTTTTCTCTGGAGGGAGATGGAGAGTTGAACTTTGTTTTCCTGGGACTTCGGGGGTTTTTTTTCCCTTCTTCTCTTCTTGACTCTTTCAACATCAGAGCACATTGGGAGAATTTTCTCCCGAGGTGGGGGCCCTGAATGTGGGCCCATGAGCCAGCTGCAAGGAGGAGGAGAGAGACTACACCTACGGAAGTGTTGGGGTTCCTCCCCCCTGCCATGAGGTCATGGGAGAGGGGACCCTGGGGTAGAGGCATGGCCTGGGCACGGGGGGTCTCCCTGCTCCCTGCTCACATGTGCCCTAATCCTGTTCAGCACTGCTTATTTTGTGTTGCCCTGTGCCAGGAGGGCCCTGGTTGTGCCGTGATTGCTCAGTTCTTTGGCAGTGCCCCGCCCATGTGGCTGGAGAAGAAAGAGCTCTGAAACTTCTCTCAAGAATCGCTCCCTGTTTCTTTGCACGGGCCTCGCTGTCTATGGATGTTTCAGGAGACCCCACCGAAACACGGAAGGACTCTCAAATTATCCCAGCTTTCTCTGCACAGCGAGAGGTTTTAATATTTAGCATTGTTATCCTTTTCCTGTGTGTTTGTTAAAAAAGTAGTTTTTATCTCTTTCACTTTCTTCCCAGGAAAGTTCTTTTTTCCAAAAACCTGGTGGGGGAGGGCTGGGTGTAACCTGCCTTCTATAAGAGGATATTTTCCTCCACATTTGTCCAAACCGGCACAGCCTGTCCTTTCCTGGGTCTCTGTTGCAGATGGAAGCTGCTGGTGCCATTGTCAGCTTGAAGCCCTCTTTTGATGCAAGCAGATGTTGCCAGGTGTGTTCAGCAGCTGTTGCTCAATGCTTATGCCAAGCTATTGTGTTCCTCATGGAACCAAGGAGCCATTGTGACACTGCAGGGGCTGATGGCATCAAGGAGGCAATTGTGACAGTACAGAACCTCCTAGAAACAAGGCTCCATTGTGACACCGTGGGGAATCATGGAATCAAGGAGCCCATTGTGACACGGCTGCATGGAACCAATGGTCCATGGTTACACGGCGGATTCAAGAAGAGCACGGTGACACCACGCAACATCACGGAACCATAGGTCCATTGTGACACAGCGGGGCCTCATGGAAACAAGGGGACCATTGTGGCAAAGCAGGGCCTAATGGAAGCATGGAGAGCATTGTGACACTAAGGAAACTCCTGGAACCAAGATGACCACTGGCACATAATGGAACCTCATGGAAGCAAGCCTCCACGATGGTTTTGGAGGGCCTCAGGGACCACAGGACCCATTGTGACACAGCAGGACCTGGTGGAACCAAGGAGCCTTTGTGATACTCCACATCCACATGGAAGCCAGGGTGCACTGAGACACAGCGGGGCCTTGTTGGAACCAAAGACACCTCTGCAAAAAGCAGGCTAGCTCATAGAAGCAAGGAGTCCTTTGTTACAACATCAAACCTATGGAAGCAAGGGACCATTGTGACACTGCGGGGCCTCATGGAACCAATTGTCCATGATGACAGTGCGGATCAAAAGAGACCATGGTGACACTGCGGAACCTGATGGAACCAAGGAGCCATTGTGACACAGTGGGGCCTCATGGAATCAAGGAGACCATTGTGACCCAGGTGTTGCATGGGAAGGCAAGGAGCCATTGTGACACTTTGGGCTTCTTCCCTTGAGCTCTGCAGCTGGCTGTCCCAGCCCAGCGCACCATGTGCCACCTGCTCTCCTCAGGGCTCTGCCTGCACACAGCCCCAGGAGAAGTTTTCCTGTTTGCAAGGAAAGAATGGAAAAGCCGGAGCAGGTTTCCTAAACAACAAACCCCACTCAGGAGCCACATGCTCAGTACAGGCTGCCTGGAACGATGTCCCCTTTCTACAAGGGTCAGTGTGAGCAGGAATGAATGATCTCTGGGAGCAGAATTCTCGGAGTCTTTCCACTGAATTCTCTCTCCCTGTGTCTTGGGGTGACTTTATCATGTGTATCCCCCAATACTGCTCTATGCCCAGAAGTGAACTTTGTGCATTTCTGTGCCTTTCAACTGAGCCTGAGAGGGGGGAGAGGAAAAAAAAGCCAGACAAACTTCTCAGAGCGTTTGTTCAAGGACACACATACACACTCCTCTGCATCCTGCTTGCAGCAAGAGCAGAGGAAGCAACTTTGTTTCTTTTTAGCCAGTTTTCAGCTCCTTTTCTCTGGAGGGAGATGGAGAGTTGAACTTTGTTTTCCTGGGACTTCGGGGGTTTTTTTTCCCTTCTTCTCTTCTTGACTCTTTCAACATCAGAGCACATTGGGAGAATTTTCTCCCGAGGTGGGGGCCCTGAATGTGGGCCCATGAGCCAGCTGCAAGGAGGAGGAGAGAGACTGCACCTACGGAAGTGTTGGGGTTCCTCCCCCCTGCCATGAGGTCATGGGAGAGGGGACCCTGGGGTAGAGGCATGGCCTGGGCACGGGGGTTCTCCCTGCTCCCTGCTCACATGTGCCCTAACCCTGTTCAGCACTGCTTATTTTGTGTTGCCCTGTGCCAGGAGGGCCCTGGTTGTGCTGTGATTGCTCAGTTCTTTGGCAGTGCCCCGCCCATGTGGCTGGAGAAGAAAGAGCTCTGAAACTTCTCTCAAGAATCGCTCCCTGTTTCTTTGCACGGGCCTCGCTGTCTATGGATGTTTCAGGAGACCCCACCGAAACACAGAAGGACTCTCAAATTATCCCAGCTTTCTCTGCACAGCGAGAGCTTTTAATATTTAGCATTGTTATCCTTTTCCTGGGTGTTTGTTAAAAAAGTAGTTTTTATCTCTTTCACTTTCTTCCCAGGAAAATTCTTTTTTCCCGAAGCTGGTGGGGGAGGGCTGGGTGTAACCTGCCTTCTATCAGAGGATATTTTCCTCCACATTTGTCCAAACCGGCACAGCCTGTCCTTTCCTGGGTCTCTGTTGCAGATGGAAGCTGCTGGTGCCATTGTCAGCTTGAAGCCCTCTTTTGATGCAAGCAGATGTTGCCAGGTGTGTTCAGCAGCTGTTGCTCAATGCTTATGCCAAGCTATTGTGTTCCTCATGGAACCAAGGAGCCATTGTGACACTGCAGGGGCTGATGGCATCAAGGAGGCAATTGTGACAGTACAGAACCTCCTAGAAACAAGGCTCCATTGTGACACCGTGGGGAATCATGGAATCAAGGAGCCCATTGTGACACGGCTGCATGGAACCAATGGTCCATGGTTACACGGCGGATTCAAGAAGAGCACGGTGACACCACGCAACATCACGGAACCATAGGTCCATTGTGACACAGCGGGGCCTCATGGAAACAAGGGGACCATTGTGGCAAAGCAGGGCCTAATGGAAGCATGGAGAGCATTGTGACACTAAGGAAACTCCTGGAACCAAGATGACCACTGGCACATAATGGAACCTCATGGAAGCAAGCCTCCACGATGGTTTTGGAGGGCCTCAGGGACCACAGGACCCATTGTGACACAGCAGGACCTGGTGGAACCAAGGAGCCTTTGTGATACTCCACATCCACATGGAAGCCAGGGTGCACTGAGACACAGCGGGGCCTTGTTGGAACCAAAGACACCTCTGCAAAAAGCAGGCTAGCTCATAGAAGCAAGGAGTCCTTTGTTACAACATCAAACCTATGGAAGCAAGGGACCATTGTGACACTGCGGGGCCTCATGGAACCAATTGTCCATGATGACAGTGCGGATCAAAGGAGACCATGGTGACACTGCGGAACCTGATGGAACCAAGGAGCCATTGTGACACAGTGGGGCCTCATGGAATCAAGGAGACCATTGTGACCCAGGTGTTGCATGGGAAGGCAAGGAGCCATTGTGACACTTTGGGCTTCTTCCCTTGAGCTCTGCAGCTGGCTGTCCCAGCCCAGCGCACCATGTGCCACCTGCTCTCCTCAGGGCTCTGCCTGCACACAGCCCCAGGAGAAGTTTTCCTGTTTGCAAGGAAAGAATGGAAAAGCCGGAGCAGGTTTCCTAAACAACAAACCCCACTCAGGAGCCACATGCTCAGTACAGGCTGCCTGGAACGATGTCCCCTTTCTACAAGGGTCAGTGTGAGCAGGAATGATCTCTGGGAGCAGAATTCTCGGAGTCTTTCCACTGAATTCTCTCTCCCTGTGTCTTGGGGTGACTTTATCATGTGTATCCCCTATTGCTGCTCTATGCCCAGAAGTGAACTTTGTGCATTTCTGTGCCTTTCAACTGAGCCTGAGAGGGGGGAGAGGAAAAAAAACCGGACAAACTTCTCAGAGCGTTTGTTCAAGGACACACATACACACTCCTCTGCATCCTGCTTGCAGCAAGAGCAGAGGGAAGCAACTTTGTTTCTTTTTAGCCAGTTTTCAGCTCCTTTTCTCTGGAGGGAGATGGAGAGTTGAACTTTGTTTTCCTGGGACTTCGGGGGTTTTTTTTCCCTTCTTCTCTTCTTGACTCTTTCAACATCAGAGCACATTGGGAGAATTTTCTCCCGAGGTGGGGGCCCTGAATGTGGGCCCATGAGCCAGCTGCAAGGAGGAGGAGAGAGACTGCACCTACGGAAGTGTTGGGGTTCCTCCCCCCTGCCATGAGGTCATGGGAGAGGGGACCCTGGGGTAGAGGCATGGCCTGGGCACGGGGTCTCCCTGCTCCCTGCTCACATGTGCCCTAATCCTGTTCAGCACTGCTTATTTTGTGTTGCCCTGTGCCAGGAGGGCCCTGGTTGTGCTGTGATTGCTCAGTTCTTTGGCAGTGCCCCGCCCATGTGGCTGGAGAAGAAAGAGCTCTGAAACTTCTCTCAAGAATCGCTCCCTGTTTCTTTGCACGGGCCTCGCTGTCTATGGATGTTTCAGGAGACCCCACCGAAACACAGAAGGACTCTCAAATTATCCCAGCTTTCTCTGCACAGCGAGAGGTTTTAATATTTAGCATTGTTATCCTTTTCCTGTGTGTTTGTTAAAAAAATAGGTTTTATCTCTTTCACTTTCTTCCCAGGAAAGTTCTTTTTTCCAAAAACCTGGTGGGGGAGGGCTGGGTGTAACCTGCCTTCTATAAGAGGATATTTTCCTCCACATTTGTCCAAACCGGCACAGCCTGTCCTTTCCTGGGTCTCTGTTGCAGATGGAAGCTGCTGGTGCCATTGTCAGCTTGAAGCCCTCTTTTGATGCAAGCAGATGTTGCCAGGTGTGTTCAGCAGCTGTTGCTCAATGCTTATGCCAAGCTATTGTGTTCCTCATGGAACCAAGGAGCCATTGTGACACTGCAGGGGCTGATGGCATCAAGGAGGCAATTGTGACAGTACAGAACCTCCTAGAAACAAGGCTCCATTGTGACACCGTGGGGAATCATGGAATCAAGGAGCCCATTGTGACACGGCTGCATGGAACCAATGGTCCATGGTTACACGGCGGATTCAAGAAGAGCACGGTGACACCACGCAACATCACGGAACCATAGGTCCATTGTGACACAGCGGGGCCTCATGGAAACAAGGGGACCATTGTGGCAAAGCAGGGCCTAATGGAAGCATGGAGAGCATTGTGACACTAAGGAAACTCCTGGAACCAAGATGACCACTGGCACATAATGGAACCTCATGGAAGCAAGCCTCCACGATGGTTTTGGAGGGCCTCAGGGACCACAGGACCCATTGTGACACAGCAGGACCTGGTGGAACCAAGGAGCCTTTGTGATACTCCGCATCCACATGGAAGCCAGGGTGCACTGAGACACAGCGGGGCCTTGTTGGAACCAAAGACACCTCTGCAAAAAGCAGGCTAGCTCATAGAAGCAAGGAGTCCATTGTTACAACGTAAAAGCTATGGAACCAAGGGACCATTGTGACACTGCGGGGCCTCATGGAACCAATTGTCCATGATGACAGTGCGGATCAAAAGAGACCATGGTGACACTGCGGAACCTGATGGAACCAAGGAGCCATTGTGACACAGTGGGGCCTCATGGAATCAAGGAGACCATTGTGACCCAGGTGTTGCATGGGAAGGCAAGGAGCCATTGTGACACTTTGGGCTTCTTCCCTTGAGCTCTGCAGCTGGCTGTCCCAGCCCAGCGCACCATGTGCCACCTGCTCTCCTCAGGGCTCTGCCTGCACACAGCCCCAGGAGAAGTTTTCCTGTTTGCAAGGAAAGAATGGAAAAGCCGGAGCAGGTTTCCTAAACAACAAACCCCACTCAGGAGCCACATGCTCAGTACAGGCTGCCTGGAACGATGTCCCCTTTCTACAAGGGTCAGTGTGAGCAGGAATGAATGATCTCTGGGAGCAGAATTCTCGGAGTCTTTCCACTGAATTCTCTGTCCCTGTGTCTTGGGGTGACTTTATCATGTGTATCCCCCTATTGCTGCTCTATGCCCAGAAGTGAACTTTGTGCATTTCTGTGCCTTTCAACTGAGCCTGAGAGGGGGGAGAGGAAAAAAAAGCCAGACAAACTTCTCAGAGCGTTTGTTCAAGGACACACATACACACTCCTCTGCATCCTGCTTGCAGCAAGAGCAGAGGAAGCAACTTTGTTTCTTTTTAGCCAGTTTTCAGCTCCTTTTCTCTGGAGGGAGATGGAGAGTTGAACTTTGTTTTCCTGGGACTTCGGGGGTTTTTTTTCCCTTCTTCTCTTCTTGACTCTTTCAACATCAGAGCACATTGGGAGAATTTTCTCCCGAGGTGGGGGCCCTGAATGTGGGCCCATGAGCCAGCTGCAAGGAGGAGGAGAGAGACTACACCTACGGAAGTGTTGGGGTTCCTCCCCCCTGCCATGAGGTCATGGGAGAGGGGACCCTGGGGTAGAGGCATGGCCTGGGCACGGGGGGTCTCCCTGCTCCCTGCTCACATGTGCCCTAATCCTGTTCAGCACTGCTTATTTTGTGTTGCCCTGTGCCAGGAGGGCCCTGGTTGTGCCGTGATTGCTCAGTTCTTTGGCAGTGCCCCGCCCATGTGGCTGGAGAAGAAAGAGCTCTGAAACTTCTCTCAAGAATCGCTCCCTGTTTCTTTGCACGGGCCTCGCTGTCTATGGATGTTTCAGGAGACCCCACCGAAACACGGAAGGACTCTCAAATTATCCCAGCTTTCTCTGCACAGCGAGAGGTTTTAATATTTAGCATTGTTATCCTTTTCCTGTGTGTTTGTTAAAAAAGTAGTTTTTATCTCTTTCACTTTCTTCCCAGGAAAGTTCTTTTTTCCAAAAACCTGGTGGGGGAGGGCTGGGTGTAACCTGCCTTCTATAAGAGGATATTTTCCTCCACATTTGTCCAAACCGGCACAGCCTGTCCTTTCCTGGGTCTCTGTTGCAGATGGAAGCTGCTGGTGCCATTGTCAGCTTGAAGCCCTCTTTTGATGCAAGCAGATGTTGCCAGGTGTGTTCAGCAGCTGTTGCTCAATGCTTATGCCAAGCTATTGTGTTCCTCATGGAACCAAGGAGCCATTGTGACACTGCAGGGGCTGATGGCATCAAGGAGGCAATTGTGACAGTACAGAACCTCCTAGAAACAAGGCTCCATTGTGACACCGTGGGGAATCATGGAATCAAGGAGCCCATTGTGACACGGCTGCATGGAACCAATGGTCCATGGTTACACGGCGGATTCAAGAAGAGCACGGTGACACCACGCAACATCATGGAACCATAGGTCCATTGTGACACAGCGGGGCCTCATGGAAACAAGGGGACCATTGTGGCAAAGCAGGGCCTAATGGAAGCATGGAGAGCATTGTGACACTAAGGAAACTCCTGGAACCAAGATGACCACTGGCACATAATGGAACCTCATGGAAGCAAGCCTCCACGATGGTTTTGGAGGGCCTCAGGGACCACAGGACCCATTGTGACACAGCAGGACCTGGTGGAACCAAGGAGCCTTTGTGATACTCCACATCCACATGGAAGCCAGGGTGCACTGAGACACAGCGGGGCCTTGTTGGAACCAAAGACACCTCTGCAAAAAGCAGGCTAGCTCATAGAAGCAAGGAGTCCTTTGTTACAACATCAAACCTATGGAAGCAAGGGACCATTGTGACACTGCGGGGCCTCATGGAACCAATTGTCCATGATGACAGTGCGGATCAAAAGAGACCATGGTGACACTGCGGAACCTGATGGAACCAAGGAGCCATTGTGACACAGTGGGGCCTCATGGAATCAAGGAGACCATTGTGACCCAGGTGTTGCATGGGAAGGCAAGGAGCCATTGTGACACTTTGGGCTTCTTCCCTTGAGCTCTGCAGCTGGCTGTCCCAGCCCAGCGCACCATGTGCCACCTGCTCTCCTCAGGGCTCTGCCTGCACACAGCCCCAGGAGAAGTTTTCCTGTTTGCAAGGAAAGAATGGAAAAGCCGGAGCAGGTTTCCTAAACAACAAACCCCACTCAGGAGCCACATGCTCAGTACAGGCTGCCTGGAACGATGTCCCCTTTCTACAAGGGTCAGTGTGAGCAGGAATGAATGATCTCTGGGAGCAGAATTCTCGGAGTCTTTCCACTGAATTCTCTGTCCCTGTGTCTTGGGGTGACTTTATCATGTGTATCCCCCTATTGCTGCTCTATGCCCAGAAGTGAACTTTGTGCATTTCTGTGCCTTTCAACTGAGCCTGAGAGGGGGGAGAGGAAAAAAAAGCCAGACAAACTTCTCAGAGCGTTTGTTCAAGGACACACATACACACTCCTCTGCATCCTGCTTGCAGCAAGAGCAGAGGAAGCAACTTTGTTTCTTTTTAGCCAGTTTTCAGCTCCTTTTCTCTGGAGGGAGATGGAGAGTTGAACTTTGTTTTCCTGGGACTTCGGGGGTTTTTTTTCCCTTCTTCTCTTCTTGACTCTTTCAACATCAGAGCACATTGGGAGAATTTTCTCCCGAGGTGGGGGCCCTGAATGTGGGCCCATGAGCCAGCTGCAAGGAGGAGGAGAGAGACTGCACCTACGGAAGTGTTGGGGTTCCTCCCCCCTGCCATGAGGTCATGGGAGAGGGGACCCTGGGGTAGAGGCATGGCCTGGGCACGGGGGTTCTCCCTGCTCCCTGCTCACATGTGCCCTAACCCTGTTCAGCACTGCTTATTTTGTGTTGCCCTGTGTGAGGAGGGCCCTGGTTGTGCCGTGATTGCTCAGTTCTTTGGCAGTGCCCCGCCCATGTGGCTGGAGAAGAAAGAGCTCTGAAACTTCTCTCAAGAATCGCTCCCTGTTTCTTTGCACGGGCCTCGCTGTCTATGGATGTTTCAGGAGACCCCACCGAAACACAGAAGGACTCTCAAATTATCCCAGCTTTCTCTGCACAGCGAGAGCTTTTAATATTTAGCATTGTTATCCTTTTCCTGGGTGTTTGTTAAAAAAGTAGTTTTTATCTCTTTCACTTTCTTCCCAGGAAAATTCTTTTTTCCCGAAGCTGGTGGGGGAGGGCTGGGTGTAACCTGCCTTCTATCAGAGGATATTTTCCTCCACATTTGTCCAAACCGGCACAGCCTGTCCTTTCCCTGGGTGTCTGTTGCAGATGGAAGCTGCTGGTGCCATTGTCAGCTTGAAGCCCTCTTTTGATGCAAGCAGATGTTGCCAGGTGTGTTCAGCAGCTGTTGCTCAATGCTTATGCCAAGCTATTGTGTTCCTCATGGAACCAAGGAGCCATTGTGACACTGCAGGGGCTGATGGCATCAAGGAGGCAATTGTGACAGTACAGAACCTCCTAGAAACAAGGCTCCATTGTGACACCGTGGGGAATCATGGAATCAAGGAGCCCATTGTGACACGGCTGCATGGAACCAATGGTCCATGGTTACACGGCGGATTCAAGAAGAGCACGGTGACACCACGCAACATCATGGAACCGTACGTCCATTGTGACACAGCAAGGCCGCATGGAAACAAGGGGACCATTGTGGCAAAGCAGGGCCTAATGGAAGCCTGGAGAGCATTGTGACATTGTGGGGAATCATGGAAACATGGAGAGCATTGTGACACTAAGGAAACTCCTGGAACCAAGATGACCACTGGCACATAATGGAACCTCATGGAAGCAAGCATCCATGATGACTTTGGAGGGCCTCAGGGACCACAGGACCCATTGTGACACAGCAGGACCTGGTGGAACCAAGGAGCCTTTGTGATACTCCAGATCCACATGGAAGCCAGGGTGCACTGAGACACAGTGGGGCCTTGTTGGAACCAAAGACACCTCTGCAAAAAGCAGGCTAGCTCATAGAAGCAAGGAGTCCATTGTTACAACGTAAAAGCTATGGAAGCAAGGGACCATTGTGACACTGCGGGGCCTCATGGAACCAATTGTCCATGATGACAGTGCGGATCAAAGGAGACCATGGTGACACTGCGGAACCTGATGGAATCAAGGAGACCATTGTGACCCAGGTGTTGCATGGGAAGGCAAGGAGCCATTGTGACACTTTGGGCTTCTTCCCTTGAGCTCTGCAGCTGGCTGTCCCAGCCCAGCGCACCATGTGCCACCTGCTCTCCTCAGGGCTCTGCCTGCACACAGCCCCAGGAGAAGTTTTCCTGTTTGCAAGGAAAGAATGGAAAAGCCGGAGCAGGTTTCCTAAACAACAAACCCCACTCAGGAGCCACATGCTCAGTACAGGCTGCCTGGAACGATGTCCCCTTTCTACAAGGGTCAGTGTGAGCAGGAATGATCTCTGGGAGCAGAATTCTCGGAGTCTTTCCACTGAATTCTCTCTCCCTGTGTCTTGGGGTGACTTTATCATGTGTATCCCCTATTGCTGCTCTATGCCCAGAAGTGAACTTTGTGCATTTCTGTGCCTTTCAACTGAGCCTGAGAGGGGGGAGAGGAAAAAAAACCGGACAAACTTCTCAGAGCGTTTGTTCAAGGACACACATACACACTCCTCTGCATCCTGCTTGCAGCAAGAGCAGAGGGAAGCAACTTTGTTTCTTTTTAGCCAGTTTTCAGCTCCTTTTCTCTGGGGGGAGATGGAGAGTTGAACTTTGTTTTCCTGGGACTTCGGGGGTTTTTTTTCCCTTCTTCTCTTCTTGACTCTTTCAACATCAGAGCACATTGGGAGAATTTTCTCCCGAGGTGGGGGCCCTGAATGTGGGCCCATGAGCCAGCTGCAAGGAGGAGGAGAGAGACTGCACCTACGGAAGTGTTGGGGTTCCTCCCTCCTGCCATGCGGTCATGGGAGAGGGGACCCTGGGGTAGAGGCATGGCCTGGGCACGGGGGGTCTCCCTGCTCCCTGCTCACATGTGCCCTAACCCTGTTCAGCACTGCTTATTTTGTGTTGCCCTGTGCCAGGAGGGCCCTGGTTGTGCTGTGATTGCTCAGTTCTTTGGCAGTGCCCCGCCCATGTGGCTGGAGAAGAAAGAGCTCTGCAACTTCTCTCAAGAATCGCTCCCTGTTTCTTTGCACGGGCCTCGCTGTCTATGGATGTTTCAGGAGACCCCACCGAAACACAGAAGGACTCTCAAATTATCCCAGCTTTCTCTGCACAGCGAGAGCTTTTAATATTTAGCATTGTTATCCTTTTCCTGTGTGTTTGTTAAAAAAATAGTTTTTATCTCTTTCACTTTCTTCCCAGGAAAGTTCTTTTTTCCAAAAACCTGGTGGGGGAGGGCTGGGTGTAACCTGCCTTCTATCAGAGGATATTTTCCTCCACATTTGTCCAAACCGGCACAGCCTGTCCTTTCCTGGGTCTCTGTTGCAGATGGAAGCTGCTGGTGCCATTGTCAGCTTGAAGCACTCTTTTGATGCAAGCAGATGTTGCCAGGTGTGTTCAGCAGCTGTTGCTCAATGCTTATGCCAAGCTATTGTGTTCCTCATGGAACCAAGGAGCCATTGTGACACTGCAGGGGCTGATGGCATCAAGGAGGCAATTGTGACAGTACAGAACCTCCTAGAAACAAGGCTCCATTGTGACACCGTGGGGAATCATGGAATCAAGGAGCCCATTGTGACACGGCTGCATGGAACCAATGGTCCATGGTTACACGGCGGATTCAAGAAGAGCACGGTGACACCACGCAACATCACGGAACCATAGGTCCATTGTGACACAGCGGGGCCTCATGGAAACAAGGGGACCATTGTGGCAAAGCAGGGCCTAATGGAAGCATGGAGAGCATTGTGACACTAAGGAAACTCCTGGAACCAAGATGACCACTGGCACATAATGGAACCTCATGGAAGCAAGCCTCCACGATGGTTTTGGAGGGCCTCAGGGACCACAGGACCCATTGTGACACAGCAGGACCTGGTGGAACCAAGGAGCCTTTGTGATACTCCACATCCACATGGAAGCCAGGGTGCACTGAGACACAGCGGGGCCTTGTTGGAACCAAAGACACGTCTGCAAAAAGCAGGCTAGCTCATAGAAGCAAGGAGTCCTTTGTTACAACATCAAACCTATGGAAGCAAGGGACCATTGTGACACTGCGGGGCCTCATGGAACCAATTGTCCATGATGACAGTGCGGATCAAAGGAGACCATGGTGACACTGCGGAACCTGATGGAACCAAGGAGCCATTGTGACACAGTGGGGCCTCATGGAATCAAGGAGACCATTGTGACCCAGGTGTTGCATGGGAAGGCAAGGAGCCATTGTGACACTTTGGGCTTCTTCCCTTGAGCTCTGCAGCTGGCTGTCCCAGCCCAGCGCACCATGTGCCACCTGCTCTCCTCAGGGCTCTGCCTGCACACAGGCCCAGGAGAAGTTTTCCTGTTTGCAAGGAAAGAATGGAAAAGCCGGAGCAGGTTTCCTAAACAACAAACCCCACTCAGGAGCCACATGCTCAGTACAGGCTGCCGGGAACGATGTCCCCTTTCTACAAGGGTCAGTGTGAGCAGGAATGAATGATCTCTGGGAGCAGAATTCTCGGAGTCTTTCCACTGAATTCTCTGTCCCTGTGTCTTGGGGTGACTTTATCATGTGTATCCCCCTATTGCTGCTCTATGCCCAGAAGTGAACTTTGTGCATTTCTGTGCCTTTCAACTGAGCCTGAGAGGGGGGAGAGGAAAAAAAAGCCAGACAAACTTCTCAGAGCGTTTGTTCAAGGACACACATACACACTCCTCTGCATCCTGCTTGCAGCAAGAGCAGAGGAAGCAACTTTGTTTCTTTTTAGCCAGTTTTCAGCTCCTTTTCTCTGGAGGGAGATGGAGAGTTGAACTTTGTTTTCCTGGGACTTCGGGGGTTTTTTTTCCCTTCTTCTCTTCTTGACTCTTTCAACATCAGAGCACATTGGGAGAATTTTCTCCCGAGGTGGGGGCCCTGAATGTGGGCCCATGAGCCAGCTGCAAGGAGGAGGAGAGAGACTGCACCTACGGAAGTGTTGGGGTTCCTCCCTCCTGCCATGCGGTCATGGGAGAGGGGACCCTGGGGTAGAGGCATGGCCTGGGCACGGGGGGTCTCCCTGCTCCCTGCTCACATGTGCCCTAACCCTGTTCAGCACTGCTTATTTTGTGTTGCCCTGTGCCAGGAGGGCCCTGGTTGTGCTGTGATTGCTCAGTTCTTTGGCAGTGCCCCGCCCATGTGGCTGGAGAAGAAAGAGCTCTGCAACTTCTCTCAAGAATCGCTCCCTGTTTCTTTGCACGGGCCTCGCTGTCTATGGATGTTTCAGGAGACCCCACCGAAACACAGAAGGACTCTCAAATTATCCCAGCTTTCTCTGCACAGCGAGAGCTTTTAATATTTAGCATTGTTATCCTTTTCCTGTGTGTTTGTTAAAAAAATAGTTTTTATCTCTTTCACTTTCTTCCCAGGAAAGTTCTTTTTTCCAAAAACCTGGTGGGGGAGGGCTGGGTGTAACCTGCCTTCTATCAGAGGATATTTTCCTCCACATTTGTCCAAACCGGCACAGCCTGTCCTTTCCTGGGTCTCTGTTGCAGATGGAAGCTGCTGGTGCCATTGTCAGCTTGAAGCCCTCTTTTGATGCAAGCAGATGTTGCCAGGTGTGTTCAGCAGCTGTTGCTCAATGCTTATGCCAAGCTATTGTGTTCCTCATGGAACCAAGGAGCCATTGTGACACTGCAGGGGCTGATGGCATCAAGGAGGCAATTGTGACAGTACAGAACCTCCTAGAAACAAGGCTCCATTGTGACACCGTGGGGAATCATGGAATCAAGGAGCCCATTGTGACACGGCTGCATGGAACCAATGGTCCATGGTTACACGGCGGATTCAAGAAGAGCACGGTGACACCACGCAACATCATGGAACCATAGGTCCATTGTGACACAGCGGGGCCTCATGGAAACAAGGGGACCATTGTGGCAAAGCAGGGCCTAATGGAAGCATGGAGAGCATTGTGACACTAAGGAAACTCCTGGAACCAAGATGACCACTGGCACATAATGGAACCTCATGGAAGCAAGCCTCCACGATGGTTTTGGAGGGCCTCAGGGACCACAGGACCCATTGTGACACAGCAGGACCTGGTGGAACCAAGGAGCCTTTGTGATACTCCACATCCACATGGAAGCCAGGGTGCACTGAGACACAGCGGGGCCTTGTTGGAACCAAAGACACCTCTGCAAAAAGCAGGCTAGCTCATAGAAGCAAGGAGTCCTTTGTTACAACATCAAACCTATGGAAGCAAGGGACCATTGTGACACTGCGGGGCCTCATGGAACCAATTGTCCATGATGACAGTGCGGATCAAAAGAGACCATGGTGACACTGCGGAACCTGATGGAACCAAGGAGCCATTGTGACACAGTGGGGCCTCATGGAATCAAGGAGACCATTGTGACCCAGGTGTTGCATGGGAAGGCAAGGAGCCATTGTGACACTTTGGGCTTCTTCCCTTGAGCTCTGCAGCTGGCTGTCCCAGCCCAGCGCACCATGTGCCACCTGCTCTCCTCAGGGCTCTGCCTGCACACAGCCCCAGGAGAAGTTTTCCTGTTTGCAAGGAAAGAATGGAAAAGCCGGAGCAGGTTTCCTAAACAACAAACCCCACTCAGGAGCCACATGCTCAGTACAGGCTGCCGGGAACGATGTCCCCTTTCTACAAGGGTCAGTGTGAGCAGGAATGAATGATCTCTGGGAGCAGAATTCTCGGAGTCTTTCCACTGAATTCTCTGTCCCTGTGTCTTGGGGTGACTTTATTGTGTGTATCCCCTATTGCTGCTCTATGCCCAGAAGTGAACTTTGTGCATTTCTGTGCCTTTCAACTGAGCCTGAGAGGGGGGAGAGGAAAAAAAAGCCAGACAAACTTCTCAGAGCGTTTGTTCAAGGACACACATACACACTCCTCTGCATCCTGCTTGCAGCAAGAGCAGAGGAAGCAACTTTGTTTCTTTTTAGCCAGTTTTCAGCTCCTTTTCTCTGGAGGGAGATGGAGAGTTGAACTTTGTTTTCCTGGGACTTCGGGGGTTTTTTTTCCCTTCTTCTCTTCTTGACTCTTTCAACATCAGAGCACATTGGGAGAATTTTCTCCCGAGGTGGGGGCCCTGAATGTGGGCCCATGAGCCAGCTGCAAGGAGGAGGAGAGAGACTGCACCTACGGAAGTGTTGGGGTTCCTCCCCCCTGCCATGAGGTCATGGGAGAGGGGACCCTGGGGTAGAGGCATGGCCTGGGCACGGGGGTCTCCCTGCTCACATGTGCCCTAACCCTGTTCAGCACTGCTTATTTTGTGTTGCCCTGTGCCAGGAGGGCCCTGGTTGTGCTGTGATTGCTCAGTTCTTTGGCAGTGCCCCGCCCATGTGGCTGGAGAAGAAAGAGCTCTGAAACTTCTCTCAAGAATCGCTCCCTGTTTCTTTGCACGGGCCTCGCTGTCTATGGATGTTTCAGGAGACCCCACCGAAACACAGAAGGACTCTCAAATTATCCCAGCTTTCTCTGCACAGCGAGAGCTTTTAATATTTAGCATTGTTATCCTTTTCCTGGGTGTTTGTTAAAAAAGTAGTTTTTATCTCTTTCACTTTCTTCCCAGGAAAATTCTTTTTTCCCGAAGCTGGTGGGGGAGGGCTGGGTGTAACCTGCCTTCTATCAGAGGATATTTTCCTCCACATTTGTCCAAACCGGCACAGCCTGTCCTTTCCTGGGTCTCTGTTGCAGATGGAAGCTGCTGGTGCCATTGTCAGCTTGAAGCCCTCTTTTGATGCAAGCAGATGTTGCCAGGTGTGTTCAGCAGCTGTTGCTCAATGCTTATGCCAAGCTATTGTGTTCCTCATGGAACCAAGGAGCCATTGTGACACTGCAGGGGCTGATGGCATCAAGGAGGCAATTGTGACAGTACAGAACCTCCTAGAAACAAGGCTCCATTGTGACACCGTGGGGAATCATGGAATCAAGGAGCCCATTGTGACACGGCTGCATGGAACCAATGGTCCATGGTTACACGGCGGATTCAAGAAGAGCACGGTGACACCACGCAACATCACGGAACCATAGGTCCATTGTGACACAGCGGGGCCTCATGGAAACAAGGGGACCATTGTGGCAAAGCAGGGCCTAATGGAAGCATGGAGAGCATTGTGACACTAAGGAAACTCCTGGAACCAAGATGACCACTGGCACATAATGGAACCTCATGGAAGCAAGCCTCCACGATGGTTTTGGAGGGCCTCAGGGACCACAGGACCCATTGTGACACAGCAGGACCTGGTGGAACCAAGGAGCCTTTGTGATACTCCACATCCACATGGAAGCCAGGGTGCACTGAGACACAGCGGGGCCTTGTTGGAACCAAAGACACCTCTGCAAAAAGCAGGCTAGCTCATAGAAGCAAGGAGTCCTTTGTTACAACATCAAACCTATGGAAGCAAGGGACCATTGTGACACTGCGGGGCCTCATGGAACCAATTGTCCATGATGACAGTGCGGATCAAAGGAGACCATGGTGACACTGCGGAACCTGATGGAACCAAGGAGCCATTGTGACACAGTGGGGCCTCATGGAATCAAGGAGACCATTGTGACCCAGGTGTTGCATGGGAAGGCAAGGAGCCATTGTGACACTTTGGGCTTCTTCCCTTGAGCTCTGCAGCTGGCTGTCCCAGCCCAGCGCACCATGTGCCACCTGCTCTCCTCAGGGCTCTGCCTGCACACAGCCCCAGGAGAAGTTTTCCTGTTTGCAAGGAAAGAATGGAAAAGCCGGAGCAGGTTTCCTAAACAACAAACCCCACTCAGGAGCCACATGCTCAGTACAGGCTGCCTGGAACGATGTCCCCTTTCTACAAGGGTCAGTGTGAGCAGGAATGATCTCTGGGAGCAGAATTCTCGGAGTCTTTCCACTGAATTCTCTCTCCCTGTGTCTTGGGGTGACTTTATCATGTGTATCCCCTATTGCTGCTCTATGCCCAGAAGTGAACTTTGTGCATTTCTGTGCCTTTCAACTGAGCCTGAGAGGGGGGAGAGGAAAAAAAACCGGACAAACTTCTCAGAGCGTTTGTTCAAGGACACACATACACACTCCTCTGCATCCTGCTTGCAGCAAGAGCAGAGGGAAGCAACTTTGTTTCTTTTTAGCCAGTTTTCAGCTCCTTTTCTCTGGAGGGAGATGGAGAGTTGAACTTTGTTTTCCTGGGACTTCGGGGGTTTTTTTTCCCTTCTTCTCTTCTTGACTCTTTCAACATCAGAGCACATTGGGAGAATTTTCTCCCGAGGTGGGGGCCCTGAATGTGGGCCCATGAGCCAGCTGCAAGGAGGAGGAGAGAGACTGCACCTACGGAAGTGTTGGGGTTCCTCCCCCCTGCCATGAGGTCATGGGAGAGGGGACCCTGGGGTAGAGGCATGGCCTGGGCACGGGGTCTCCCTGCTCCCTGCTCACATGTGCCCTAATCCTGTTCAGCACTGCTTATTTTGTGTTGCCCTGTGCCAGGAGGGCCCTGGTTGTGCTGTGATTGCTCAGTTCTTTGGCAGTGCCCCGCCCATGTGGCTGGAGAAGAAAGAGCTCTGAAACTTCTCTCAAGAATCGCTCCCTGTTTCTTTGCACGGGCCTCGCTGTCTATGGATGTTTCAGGAGACCCCACCGAAACACAGAAGGACTCTCAAATTATCCCAGCTTTCTCTGCACAGCGAGAGGTTTTAATATTTAGCATTGTTATCCTTTTCCTGTGTGTTTGTTAAAAAAATAGGTTTTATCTCTTTCACTTTCTTCCCAGGAAAGTTCTTTTTTCCAAAAACCTGGTGGGGGAGGGCTGGGTGTAACCTGCCTTCTATAAGAGGATATTTTCCTCCACATTTGTCCAAACCGGCACAGCCTGTCCTTTCCTGGGTCTCTGTTGCAGATGGAAGCTGCTGGTGCCATTGTCAGCTTGAAGCCCTCTTTTGATGCAAGCAGATGTTGCCAGGTGTGTTCAGCAGCTGTTGCTCAATGCTTATGCCAAGCTATTGTGTTCCTCATGGAACCAAGGAGCCATTGTGACACTGCAGGGGCTGATGGCATCAAGGAGGCAATTGTGACAGTACAGAACCTCCTAGAAACAAGGCTCCATTGTGACACCGTGGGGAATCATGGAATCAAGGAGCCCATTGTGACACGGCTGCATGGAACCAATGGTCCATGGTTACACGGCGGATTCAAGAAGAGCACGGTGACACCACGCAACATCACGGAACCATAGGTCCATTGTGACACAGCGGGGCCTCATGGAAACAAGGGGACCATTGTGGCAAAGCAGGGCCTAATGGAAGCATGGAGAGCATTGTGACACTAAGGAAACTCCTGGAACCAAGATGACCACTGGCACATAATGGAACCTCATGGAAGCAAGCCTCCACGATGGTTTTGGAGGGCCTCAGGGACCACAGGACCCATTGTGACACAGCAGGACCTGGTGGAACCAAGGAGCCTTTGTGATACTCCGCATCCACATGGAAGCCAGGGTGCACTGAGACACAGCGGGGCCTTGTTGGAACCAAAGACACCTCTGCAAAAAGCAGGCTAGCTCATAGAAGCAAGGAGTCCATTGTTACAACGTAAAAGCTATGGAACCAAGGGACCATTGTGACACTGCGGGGCCTCATGGAACCAATTGTCCATGATGACAGTGCGGATCAAAAGAGACCATGGTGACACTGCGGAACCTGATGGAACCAAGGAGCCATTGTGACACAGTGGGGCCTCATGGAATCAAGGAGACCATTGTGACCCAGGTGTTGCATGGGAAGGCAAGGAGCCATTGTGACACTTTGGGCTTCTTCCCTTGAGCTCTGCAGCTGGCTGTCCCAGCCCAGCGCACCATGTGCCACCTGCTCTCCTCAGGGCTCTGCCTGCACACAGCCCCAGGAGAAGTTTTCCTGTTTGCAAGGAAAGAATGGAAAAGCCGGAGCAGGTTTCCTAAACAACAAACCCCACTCAGGAGCCACATGCTCAGTACAGGCTGCCTGGAACGATGTCCCCTTTCTACAAGGGTCAGTGTGAGCAGGAATGAATGATCTCTGGGAGCAGAATTCTCGGAGTCTTTCCACTGAATTCTCTGTCCCTGTGTCTTGGGGTGACTTTATCATGTGTATCCCCCTATTGCTGCTCTATGCCCAGAAGTGAACTTTGTGCATTTCTGTGCCTTTCAACTGAGCCTGAGAGGGGGGAGAGGAAAAAAAAGCCAGACAAACTTCTCAGAGCGTTTGTTCAAGGACACACATACACACTCCTCTGCATCCTGCTTGCAGCAAGAGCAGAGGAAGCAACTTTGTTTCTTTTTAGCCAGTTTTCAGCTCCTTTTCTCTGGAGGGAGATGGAGAGTTGAACTTTGTTTTCCTGGGACTTCGGGGGTTTTTTTTCCCTTCTTCTCTTCTTGACTCTTTCAACATCAGAGCACATTGGGAGAATTTTCTCCCGAGGTGGGGGCCCTGAATGTGGGCCCATGAGCCAGCTGCAAGGAGGAGGAGAGAGACTACACCTACGGAAGTGTTGGGGTTCCTCCCCCCTGCCATGAGGTCATGGGAGAGGGGACCCTGGGGTAGAGGCATGGCCTGGGCACGGGGGGTCTCCCTGCTCCCTGCTCACATGTGCCCTAATCCTGTTCAGCACTGCTTATTTTGTGTTGCCCTGTGCCAGGAGGGCCCTGGTTGTGCCGTGATTGCTCAGTTCTTTGGCAGTGCCCCGCCCATGTGGCTGGAGAAGAAAGAGCTCTGAAACTTCTCTCAAGAATCGCTCCCTGTTTCTTTGCACGGGCCTCGCTGTCTATGGATGTTTCAGGAGACCCCACCGAAACACGGAAGGACTCTCAAATTATCCCAGCTTTCTCTGCACAGCGAGAGGTTTTAATATTTAGCATTGTTATCCTTTTCCTGTGTGTTTGTTAAAAAAGTAGTTTTTATCTCTTTCACTTTCTTCCCAGGAAAGTTCTTTTTTCCAAAAACCTGGTGGGGGAGGGCTGGGTGTAACCTGCCTTCTATAAGAGGATATTTTCCTCCACATTTGTCCAAACCGGCACAGCCTGTCCTTTCCTGGGTCTCTGTTGCAGATGGAAGCTGCTGGTGCCATTGTCAGCTTGAAGCCCTCTTTTGATGCAAGCAGATGTTGCCAGGTGTGTTCAGCAGCTGTTGCTCAATGCTTATGCCAAGCTATTGTGTTCCTCATGGAACCAAGGAGCCATTGTGACACTGCAGGGGCTGATGGCATCAAGGAGGCAATTGTGACAGTACAGAACCTCCTAGAAACAAGGCTCCATTGTGACACCGTGGGGAATCATGGAATCAAGGAGCCCATTGTGACACGGCTGCATGGAACCAATGGTCCATGGTTACACGGCGGATTCAAGAAGAGCACGGTGACACCACGCAACATCATGGAACCATAGGTCCATTGTGACACAGCGGGGCCTCATGGAAACAAGGGGACCATTGTGGCAAAGCAGGGCCTAATGGAAGCATGGAGAGCATTGTGACACTAAGGAAACTCCTGGAACCAAGATGACCACTGGCACATAATGGAACCTCATGGAAGCAAGCCTCCACGATGGTTTTGGAGGGCCTCAGGGACCACAGGACCCATTGTGACACAGCAGGACCTGGTGGAACCAAGGAGCCTTTGTGATACTCCACATCCACATGGAAGCCAGGGTGCACTGAGACACAGCGGGGCCTTGTTGGAACCAAAGACACCTCTGCAAAAAGCAGGCTAGCTCATAGAAGCAAGGAGTCCTTTGTTACAACATCAAACCTATGGAAGCAAGGGACCATTGTGACACTGCGGGGCCTCATGGAACCAATTGTCCATGATGACAGTGCGGATCAAAAGAGACCATGGTGACACTGCGGAACCTGATGGAACCAAGGAGCCATTGTGACACAGTGGGGCCTCATGGAATCAAGGAGACCATTGTGACCCAGGTGTTGCATGGGAAGGCAAGGAGCCATTGTGACACTTTGGGCTTCTTCCCTTGAGCTCTGCAGCTGGCTGTCCCAGCCCAGCGCACCATGTGCCACCTGCTCTCCTCAGGGCTCTGCCTGCACACAGCCCCAGGAGAAGTTTTCCTGTTTGCAAGGAAAGAATGGAAAAGCCGGAGCAGGTTTCCTAAACAACAAACCCCACTCAGGAGCCACATGCTCAGTACAGGCTGCCTGGAACGATGTCCCCTTTCTACAAGGGTCAGTGTGAGCAGGAATGAATGATCTCTGGGAGCAGAATTCTCGGAGTCTTTCCACTGAATTCTCTGTCCCTGTGTCTTGGGGTGACTTTATCATGTGTATCCCCCTATTGCTGCTCTATGCCCAGAAGTGAACTTTGTGCATTTCTGTGCCTTTCAACTGAGCCTGAGAGGGGGGAGAGGAAAAAAAAGCCAGACAAACTTCTCAGAGCGTTTGTTCAAGGACACACATACACACTCCTCTGCATCCTGCTTGCAGCAAGAGCAGAGGAAGCAACTTTGTTTCTTTTTAGCCAGTTTTCAGCTCCTTTTCTCTGGAGGGAGATGGAGAGTTGAACTTTGTTTTCCTGGGACTTCGGGGGTTTTTTTTCCCTTCTTCTCTTCTTGACTCTTTCAACATCAGAGCACATTGGGAGAATTTTCTCCCGAGGTGGGGGCCCTGAATGTGGGCCCATGAGCCAGCTGCAAGGAGGAGGAGAGAGACTGCACCTACGGAAGTGTTGGGGTTCCTCCCCCCTGCCATGAGGTCATGGGAGAGGGGACCCTGGGGTAGAGGCATGGCCTGGGCACGGGGGTTCTCCCTGCTCCCTGCTCACATGTGCCCTAACCCTGTTCAGCACTGCTTATTTTGTGTTGCCCTGTGTGAGGAGGGCCCTGGTTGTGCCGTGATTGCTCAGTTCTTTGGCAGTGCCCCGCCCATGTGGCTGGAGAAGAAAGAGCTCTGAAACTTCTCTCAAGAATCGCTCCCTGTTTCTTTGCACGGGCCTCGCTGTCTATGGATGTTTCAGGAGACCCCACCGAAACACAGAAGGACTCTCAAATTATCCCAGCTTTCTCTGCACAGCGAGAGCTTTTAATATTTAGCATTGTTATCCTTTTCCTGGGTGTTTGTTAAAAAAGTAGTTTTTATCTCTTTCACTTTCTTCCCAGGAAAATTCTTTTTTCCCGAAGCTGGTGGGGGAGGGCTGGGTGTAACCTGCCTTCTATCAGAGGATATTTTCCTCCACATTTGTCCAAACCGGCACAGCCTGTCCTTTCCCTGGGTGTCTGTTGCAGATGGAAGCTGCTGGTGCCATTGTCAGCTTGAAGCCCTCTTTTGATGCAAGCAGATGTTGCCAGGTGTGTTCAGCAGCTGTTGCTCAATGCTTATGCCAAGCTATTGTGTTCCTCATGGAACCAAGGAGCCATTGTGACACTGCAGGGGCTGATGGCATCAAGGAGGCAATTGTGACAGTACAGAACCTCCTAGAAACAAGGCTCCATTGTGACACCGTGGGGAATCATGGAATCAAGGAGCCCATTGTGACACGGCTGCATGGAACCAATGGTCCATGGTTACACGGCGGATTCAAGAAGAGCACGGTGACACCACGCAACATCATGGAACCGTACGTCCATTGTGACACAGCAAGGCCGCATGGAAACAAGGGGACCATTGTGGCAAAGCAGGGCCTAATGGAAGCCTGGAGAGCATTGTGACATTGTGGGGAATCATGGAAACATGGAGAGCATTGTGACACTAAGGAAACTCCTGGAACCAAGATGACCACTGGCACATAATGGAACCTCATGGAAGCAAGCATCCATGATGACTTTGGAGGGCCTCAGGGACCACAGGACCCATTGTGACACAGCAGGACCTGGTGGAACCAAGGAGCCTTTGTGATACTCCAGATCCACATGGAAGCCAGGGTGCACTGAGACACAGTGGGGCCTTGTTGGAACCAAAGACACCTCTGCAAAAAGCAGGCTAGCTCATAGAAGCAAGGAGTCCATTGTTACAACGTAAAAGCTATGGAAGCAAGGGACCATTGTGACACTGCGGGGCCTCATGGAACCAATTGTCCATGATGACAGTGCGGATCAAAGGAGACCATGGTGACACTGCGGAACCTGATGGAATCAAGGAGACCATTGTGACCCAGGTGTTGCATGGGAAGGCAAGGAGCCATTGTGACACTTTGGGCTTCTTCCCTTGAGCTCTGCAGCTGGCTGTCCCAGCCCAGCGCACCATGTGCCACCTGCTCTCCTCAGGGCTCTGCCTGCACACAGCCCCAGGAGAAGTTTTCCTGTTTGCAAGGAAAGAATGGAAAAGCCGGAGCAGGTTTCCTAAACAACAAACCCCACTCAGGAGCCACATGCTCAGTACAGGCTGCCTGGAACGATGTCCCCTTTCTACAAGGGTCAGTGTGAGCAGGAATGATCTCTGGGAGCAGAATTCTCGGAGTCTTTCCACTGAATTCTCTCTCCCTGTGTCTTGGGGTGACTTTATCATGTGTATCCCCTATTGCTGCTCTATGCCCAGAAGTGAACTTTGTGCATTTCTGTGCCTTTCAACTGAGCCTGAGAGGGGGGAGAGGAAAAAAAACCGGACAAACTTCTCAGAGCGTTTGTTCAAGGACACACATACACACTCCTCTGCATCCTGCTTGCAGCAAGAGCAGAGGGAAGCAACTTTGTTTCTTTTTAGCCAGTTTTCAGCTCCTTTTCTCTGGGGGGAGATGGAGAGTTGAACTTTGTTTTCCTGGGACTTCGGGGGTTTTTTTTCCCTTCTTCTCTTCTTGACTCTTTCAACATCAGAGCACATTGGGAGAATTTTCTCCCGAGGTGGGGGCCCTGAATGTGGGCCCATGAGCCAGCTGCAAGGAGGAGGAGAGAGACTGCACCTACGGAAGTGTTGGGGTTCCTCCCTCCTGCCATGCGGTCATGGGAGAGGGGACCCTGGGGTAGAGGCATGGCCTGGGCACGGGGGGTCTCCCTGCTCCCTGCTCACATGTGCCCTAACCCTGTTCAGCACTGCTTATTTTGTGTTGCCCTGTGCCAGGAGGGCCCTGGTTGTGCTGTGATTGCTCAGTTCTTTGGCAGTGCCCCGCCCATGTGGCTGGAGAAGAAAGAGCTCTGCAACTTCTCTCAAGAATCGCTCCCTGTTTCTTTGCACGGGCCTCGCTGTCTATGGATGTTTCAGGAGACCCCACCGAAACACAGAAGGACTCTCAAATTATCCCAGCTTTCTCTGCACAGCGAGAGCTTTTAATATTTAGCATTGTTATCCTTTTCCTGTGTGTTTGTTAAAAAAATAGTTTTTATCTCTTTCACTTTCTTCCCAGGAAAGTTCTTTTTTCCAAAAACCTGGTGGGGGAGGGCTGGGTGTAACCTGCCTTCTATCAGAGGATATTTTCCTCCACATTTGTCCAAACCGGCACAGCCTGTCCTTTCCTGGGTCTCTGTTGCAGATGGAAGCTGCTGGTGCCATTGTCAGCTTGAAGCACTCTTTTGATGCAAGCAGATGTTGCCAGGTGTGTTCAGCAGCTGTTGCTCAATGCTTATGCCAAGCTATTGTGTTCCTCATGGAACCAAGGAGCCATTGTGACACTGCAGGGGCTGATGGCATCAAGGAGGCAATTGTGACAGTACAGAACCTCCTAGAAACAAGGCTCCATTGTGACACCGTGGGGAATCATGGAATCAAGGAGCCCATTGTGACACGGCTGCATGGAACCAATGGTCCATGGTTACACGGCGGATTCAAGAAGAGCACGGTGACACCACGCAACATCACGGAACCATAGGTCCATTGTGACACAGCGGGGCCTCATGGAAACAAGGGGACCATTGTGGCAAAGCAGGGCCTAATGGAAGCATGGAGAGCATTGTGACACTAAGGAAACTCCTGGAACCAAGATGACCACTGGCACATAATGGAACCTCATGGAAGCAAGCCTCCACGATGGTTTTGGAGGGCCTCAGGGACCACAGGACCCATTGTGACACAGCAGGACCTGGTGGAACCAAGGAGCCTTTGTGATACTCCACATCCACATGGAAGCCAGGGTGCACTGAGACACAGCGGGGCCTTGTTGGAACCAAAGACACGTCTGCAAAAAGCAGGCTAGCTCATAGAAGCAAGGAGTCCTTTGTTACAACATCAAACCTATGGAAGCAAGGGACCATTGTGACACTGCGGGGCCTCATGGAACCAATTGTCCATGATGACAGTGCGGATCAAAGGAGACCATGGTGACACTGCGGAACCTGATGGAACCAAGGAGCCATTGTGACACAGTGGGGCCTCATGGAATCAAGGAGACCATTGTGACCCAGGTGTTGCATGGGAAGGCAAGGAGCCATTGTGACACTTTGGGCTTCTTCCCTTGAGCTCTGCAGCTGGCTGTCCCAGCCCAGCGCACCATGTGCCACCTGCTCTCCTCAGGGCTCTGCCTGCACACAGGCCCAGGAGAAGTTTTCCTGTTTGCAAGGAAAGAATGGAAAAGCCGGAGCAGGTTTCCTAAACAACAAACCCCACTCAGGAGCCACATGCTCAGTACAGGCTGCCGGGAACGATGTCCCCTTTCTACAAGGGTCAGTGTGAGCAGGAATGAATGATCTCTGGGAGCAGAATTCTCGGAGTCTTTCCACTGAATTCTCTGTCCCTGTGTCTTGGGGTGACTTTATCATGTGTATCCCCCTATTGCTGCTCTATGCCCAGAAGTGAACTTTGTGCATTTCTGTGCCTTTCAACTGAGCCTGAGAGGGGGGAGAGGAAAAAAAAGCCAGACAAACTTCTCAGAGCGTTTGTTCAAGGACACACATACACACTCCTCTGCATCCTGCTTGCAGCAAGAGCAGAGGAAGCAACTTTGTTTCTTTTTAGCCAGTTTTCAGCTCCTTTTCTCTGGAGGGAGATGGAGAGTTGAACTTTGTTTTCCTGGGACTTCGGGGGTTTTTTTTCCCTTCTTCTCTTCTTGACTCTTTCAACATCAGAGCACATTGGGAGAATTTTCTCCCGAGGTGGGGGCCCTGAATGTGGGCCCATGAGCCAGCTGCAAGGAGGAGGAGAGAGACTGCACCTACGGAAGTGTTGGGGTTCCTCCCTCCTGCCATGCGGTCATGGGAGAGGGGACCCTGGGGTAGAGGCATGGCCTGGGCACGGGGGGTCTCCCTGCTCCCTGCTCACATGTGCCCTAACCCTGTTCAGCACTGCTTATTTTGTGTTGCCCTGTGCCAGGAGGGCCCTGGTTGTGCTGTGATTGCTCAGTTCTTTGGCAGTGCCCCGCCCATGTGGCTGGAGAAGAAAGAGCTCTGCAACTTCTCTCAAGAATCGCTCCCTGTTTCTTTGCACGGGCCTCGCTGTCTATGGATGTTTCAGGAGACCCCACCGAAACACAGAAGGACTCTCAAATTATCCCAGCTTTCTCTGCACAGCGAGAGCTTTTAATATTTAGCATTGTTATCCTTTTCCTGTGTGTTTGTTAAAAAAATAGTTTTTATCTCTTTCACTTTCTTCCCAGGAAAGTTCTTTTTTCCAAAAACCTGGTGGGGGAGGGCTGGGTGTAACCTGCCTTCTATCAGAGGATATTTTCCTCCACATTTGTCCAAACCGGCACAGCCTGTCCTTTCCTGGGTCTCTGTTGCAGATGGAAGCTGCTGGTGCCATTGTCAGCTTGAAGCCCTCTTTTGATGCAAGCAGATGTTGCCAGGTGTGTTCAGCAGCTGTTGCTCAATGCTTATGCCAAGCTATTGTGTTCCTCATGGAACCAAGGAGCCATTGTGACACTGCAGGGGCTGATGGCATCAAGGAGGCAATTGTGACAGTACAGAACCTCCTAGAAACAAGGCTCCATTGTGACACCGTGGGGAATCATGGAATCAAGGAGCCCATTGTGACACGGCTGCATGGAACCAATGGTCCATGGTTACACGGCGGATTCAAGAAGAGCACGGTGACACCACGCAACATCATGGAACCATAGGTCCATTGTGACACAGCGGGGCCTCATGGAAACAAGGGGACCATTGTGGCAAAGCAGGGCCTAATGGAAGCATGGAGAGCATTGTGACACTAAGGAAACTCCTGGAACCAAGATGACCACTGGCACATAATGGAACCTCATGGAAGCAAGCCTCCACGATGGTTTTGGAGGGCCTCAGGGACCACAGGACCCATTGTGACACAGCAGGACCTGGTGGAACCAAGGAGCCTTTGTGATACTCCACATCCACATGGAAGCCAGGGTGCACTGAGACACAGCGGGGCCTTGTTGGAACCAAAGACACCTCTGCAAAAAGCAGGCTAGCTCATAGAAGCAAGGAGTCCTTTGTTACAACATCAAACCTATGGAAGCAAGGGACCATTGTGACACTGCGGGGCCTCATGGAACCAATTGTCCATGATGACAGTGCGGATCAAAAGAGACCATGGTGACACTGCGGAACCTGATGGAACCAAGGAGCCATTGTGACACAGTGGGGCCTCATGGAATCAAGGAGACCATTGTGACCCAGGTGTTGCATGGGAAGGCAAGGAGCCATTGTGACACTTTGGGCTTCTTCCCTTGAGCTCTGCAGCTGGCTGTCCCAGCCCAGCGCACCATGTGCCACCTGCTCTCCTCAGGGCTCTGCCTGCACACAGCCCCAGGAGAAGTTTTCCTGTTTGCAAGGAAAGAATGGAAAAGCCGGAGCAGGTTTCCTAAACAACAAACCCCACTCAGGAGCCACATGCTCAGTACAGGCTGCCGGGAACGATGTCCCCTTTCTACAAGGGTCAGTGTGAGCAGGAATGAATGATCTCTGGGAGCAGAATTCTCGGAGTCTTTCCACTGAATTCTCTGTCCCTGTGTCTTGGGGTGACTTTATTGTGTGTATCCCCTATTGCTGCTCTATGCCCAGAAGTGAACTTTGTGCATTTCTGTGCCTTTCAACTGAGCCTGAGAGGGGGGAGAGGAAAAAAAAGCCAGACAAACTTCTCAGAGCGTTTGTTCAAGGACACACATACACACTCCTCTGCATCCTGCTTGCAGCAAGAGCAGAGGAAGCAACTTTGTTTCTTTTTAGCCAGTTTTCAGCTCCTTTTCTCTGGAGGGAGATGGAGAGTTGAACTTTGTTTTCCTGGGACTTCGGGGGTTTTTTTTCCCTTCTTCTCTTCTTGACTCTTTCAACATCAGAGCACATTGGGAGAATTTTCTCCCGAGGTGGGGGCCCTGAATGTGGGCCCATGAGCCAGCTGCAAGGAGGAGGAGAGAGACTGCACCTACGGAAGTGTTGGGGTTCCTCCCCCCTGCCATGAGGTCATGGGAGAGGGGACCCTGGGGTAGAGGCATGGCCTGGGCACGGGGTCTCCCTGCTCCCTGCTCACATGTGCCCTAATCCTGTTCAGCACTGCTTATTTTGTGTTGCCCTGTGCCAGGAGGGCCCTGGTTGTGCTGTGATTGCTCAGTTCTTTGGCAGTGCCCCGCCCATGTGGCTGCAGAAGAAAGAGCTCTGCAACTTCTCTCAAGAATCGCTCCCTGTTTCTTTGCACGGGCCTCGCTGTCTATGGATGTTTCAGGAGACCCCACCGAAACACGGAAGGACTCTCAAATTATCCCAGCTTTCTCTGCACAGCGAGAGGTTTTAATATTTAGCATTGCTATCCTTTTCCTGTGTGTTTGTTAAAAAAATAGTTTTTATCTCTTTCACTTTCTTCCCAGGAAAGTTCTTTTTTCCAAGAACCTGGTGGGGGAGGGCTGGGTGTAACCTGCCTTCTATCAGAGGATATTTTCCTCCACATTTGTCCAAACCGGCACAGCCTGTCCTTTCCTGGGTCTCTGTTGCAGATGGAAGCTGCTGGTGCCATTGTCAGCTTGAAGCCCTCTTTTGATGCAAGCAGATGTTGCCAGGTGTGTTCAGCAGCTGTTGCTCAATGCTTATGCCAAGCTATTGTGTTCCTCATGGAAGCAAGGAGCCATTGTGACACTGCAGGGGCTGATGGCATCAAGGAGGCAATTGTGACAGTACAGAACCTCCTAGAAACAAGGCTCCATTGTGACACCGTGGGGAATCATGGAATCAAGGAGCCCATTGTGACACGGCTGCATGGAACCAATGGTCCATGGTTACACGGCGGATTCAAGAAGAGCACGGTGACACCACGCAACATCACGGAACCATAGGTCCATTGTGACACAGCGGGGCCTCATGGAAACAAGGGGACCATTGTGGCAAAGCAGGGCCTAATGGAAGCATGGAGAGCATTGTGACACTAAGGAAACTCCTGGAACCAAGATGACCACTGGCACATAATGGAACCTCATGGAAGCAAGCCTCCACGATGGTTTTGGAGGGCCTCAGGGACCACAGGACCCATTGTGACACAGCAGGACCTGGTGGAACCAAGGAGCCTTTGTGATACTCCACATCCACATGGAAGCCAGGGTGCACTGAGACACAGCGGGGCCTTGTTGGAACCAAAGACACCTCTGCAAAAAGCAGGCTAGCTCATAGAAGCAAGGAGTCCTTTGTTACAACATCAAACCTATGGAAGCAAGGGACCATTGTGACACTGCGGGGCCTCATGGAACCAATTGTCCATGATGACAGTGCGGATCAAAGGAGACCATGGTGACACTGCGGAACCTGATGGAACCAAGGAGCCATTGTGACACAGTGGGGCCTCATGGAATCAAGGAGACCATTGTGACCCAGGTGTTGCATGGGAAGGCAAGGAGCCATTGTGACACTTTGGGCTTCTTCCCTTGAGCTCTGCAGCTGGCTGTCCCAGCCCAGCGCACCATGTGCCACCTGCTCTCCTCAGGGCTCTGCCTGCACACAGCCCCAGGAGAAGTTTTCCTGTTTGCAAGGAAAGAATGGAAAAGCCTGAGCAGGTTTCCTAAACAACAAACCCCACTCAGGAGCCACATGCTCAGTACAGGCTGCCTGGAACGATGTCCCCTTTCTACAAGGGTCAGTGTGAGCAGGAATGAATGATCTCTGGGAGCAGAATTCTCGGAGTCTTTCCACTGAATTCTCTGTCCCTGTGTCTTGGGGTGACTTTATTGTGTGTATCCCCTATTGCTGCTCTATGCCCAGAAGTGAACTTTGTGCATTTCTGTGCCTTTCAACTGAGCCTGAGAGGGGGGAGAGGAAAAAAAACCGGACAAACTTCTCAGAACGTTTGTTCAAGGACACACATACACACTCCTCTGCATCCTGCTTGCAGCAAGAGCAGAGGAAGCAACTTTGTTTCTTTTTAGCCAGTTTTCAGCTCCTTTTCTCTGGGGGGAGATGGAGAGTTGAACTTTGTTTTCCTGGGACTTTGGGGGTTTTTTCCCCTTCTTCTCTTCTTGACTCTTTCAACATCAGACCACATTGGGAGAATTTTCTCCCGAGGTGGGGGCCCTGAATGTGGGCCCATGAGCCAGCTGCAAGGAGGAGGAGAGAGACTACACCTACGGAAGTGTTGGGGTTCCTCCCCCCTGCCATGAGGTCATGGGAGAGGGGACCCTGGGGTAGAGGCATGGCCTGGGCACGGGGGTCTCCCTGCTCACATGTGCCCTAACCCTGTTCAGCACTGCTTATTTTGTGTTGCCCTGTGCCAGGAGGGCCCTGGTTGTGCTGTGATTGCTCAGTTCTTTGGCAGTGCCCCGCCCATGTGGCTGGAGAAGAAAGAGCTCTGAAACTTCTCTCAAGAATCGCTCCCTGTTTCTTTGCACGGGCCTCGCTGTCTACGGATGTTTCAGGAGACCCCACCGAAACACAGAAGGACTCTCAAATTATCCCAGCTTTCTCTGCACAGCGAGAGGTTTTAATATTTAGCATTGTTATCCTTTTCCTGTGTGTTTGTTAAAAAAATAGTTTTTATCTCTTTCACTTTCTTCCCAGGAAAGTTCTTTTTTCCAAGAACCTGGTGGGGGAGGGCTGGGTGTAACCTGCCTTCTATCAGAGGATATTTTCCTCCACATTTGTCCAAACCGGCACAGCCTTTCCTTTCCTGGGTCTCTGTTGCAGATGGAAGCTGCTGGTGCCATTGTCAGCTTGAAGCCCTCTTTTGATGCAAGCAGATGTTGCCAGGTGTGTTCAGCAGCTGTTGCTCAATGCTTATGCCAAGCTATTGTGTTCCTCATGGAACCAAGGAGCCATTGTGACACTGCAGGGGCTGATGGCATCAAGGAGGCAATTGTGACAGTACAGAACCTCCTAGAAACAAGGCTCCATTGTGACACCGTGGGGAATCATGGAATCAAGGAGCCCATTGTGACACGGCTGCATGGAACCAATGGTCCATGGTTACACGGCGGATTCAAGAAGAGCACGGTGACACCACGCAACATCATGGAACCATAGGTCCATTGTGACACAGCGGGGCCTCATGGAAACAAGGGGACCATTGTGGCAAAGCAGGGCCTAATGGAAGCATGGAGGGCATTGTGACACTAAGGAAACTCCTGGAACCAAGATGACCACTGGCACATAATGGAACCTCATGGAAGCAAGCCTCCACGATGGTTTTGGAGGGCCTCAGGGACCACAGGACCCATTGTGACACAGCAGGACCTGGTGGAACCAAGGAGCCTTTGTGATACTCCACATCCACATGGAAGCCAGGGTGCACTGAGACACAGTGGGGCCTTGTTGGAACCAAAGACACCTCTGCAAAAAGCAGGCTAGCTCATAGAAGCAAGGAGTCCTTTGTTACAACATCAAACCTATGGAAGCAAGGGACCATTGTGACACTGCGGGGCCTCATGGAACCAATTGTCCATGATGACAGTGCGGATCAAAGGAGACCATGGTGACACTGCGGAACCTGATGGAACCAAGGAGCCATTGTGACACAGTGGGGCCTCATGGAATCAAGGAGACCATTGTGACCCAGGTGTTGCATGGGAAGGCAAGGAGCCATTGTGACACTTTGGGCTTCTTCCCTTGAGCTCTGCAGCTGGCTGTCCCAGCCCAGCGCACCATGTGCCACCTGCTCTCCTCAGGGCTCTGCCTGCACACAGCCCCAGGAGAAGTTTTCCTGTTTGGAAGGAAAGAATGGAAAAGCCTGAGCAGGTTTCCTAAACAACAAACCCCACTCAGGAGCCACATGCTCAGTACAGGCTGCCTGGAACGATGTCCCCTTTCTACAAGGGTCAGTGTGAGCAGGAATGAATGATCTCTGGGAGCAGAATTCTCGGAGTCTTTCCACTGAATTCTCTGTCCCTGTGTCTTGGGGTGACTTTATTGTGTGTATCCCCTATTGCTGCTCTATGCCCAGAAGTGAACTTTGTGCATTTCTGTGCCTTTCAACTGAGCCTGAGAGGGGGGAGAGGAAAAAAAACCGGACAAACTTCTCAGAGCGTTTGTTCAAGGACACACATACACACTCCTCTGCATCCTGCTTGCAGCAAGAGCAGAGGAAGCAACTTTGTTTCTTTTTAGCCAGTTTTCAGCTCCTTTTCTCTGGGGGGAGATGGAGAGTTGAACTTTGTTTTCCTGGGACTTTGGGGGTTTTTTCCCCTTCTTCTCTTCTTGACTCTTTCAACATCAGAGCACATTGGGAGAATTTTCTCCCGAGGTGGGGGCCCTGAATGTGGGCCCATGAGCCAGCTGCAAGGAGGAGGAGAGAGACTACACCTCCGGAAGTGTTGGGGTTCCTCCCCCCTGCCATGAGGTCATGGGAGAGGGGACCCTGGGGTAGAGGCATGGCCTGGGCACGGGGGTCTCCCTGCTCCCTGCTCACATGTGCCCTAACCCTGTTCAGCACTGCTTATTTTGTGTTGCCCTGTGCCAGGAGGGCCCTGGTTGTGCTGTGATTGCTCAGTTCTTTGGCAGTGCCCCGCCCATGTGGCTGGAGAAGAAAGAGCTCTGAAACTTCTCTCAAGAATCGCTCCCTGTTTCTTTGCACGGGCCTCGCTGTCTATGGATGTTTCAGGAGACCCCACCGAAACACGGAAGGACTCTCAAATTATCCCAGCTTTCTCTGCACAGCGAGAGCTTTTAATATTTAGCATTGTTATCCTTTTCCTGTGTGTTTGTTAAAAAAATAGTTTTTATCTCTTTCACTTTCTTCCCAGGAAAGTTCTTTTTTCCAAGAACCTGGTGGGGGAGGGCTGGGTGTAACCTGCCTTCTATCAGAGGATATTTTCCTCCACATTTGTCCAAACCGGCACAGCCTGTCCTTTCCTGGGTCTCTGTTGCAGATGGAAGCTGCTGGTGCCATTGTCAGCTTGAAGCACTCTTTTGATGCAAGCAGATGTTGCCAGGTGTGTTCAGCAGCTGTTGCTCAATGCTTATGCCAAGCTATTGTGTTCCTCATGGAAGCAAGGAGCCATTGTGACACTGCAGGGGCTGATGGCATCAAGGAGGCAATTGTGACAGTACAGAACCTCCTAGAAACAAGGCTCCATTGTGACACCGTGGGGAATCATGGAATCAAGGAGCCCATTGTGACACGGCTGCATGGAACCAATGGTCCATGGTTACACGGCGGATTCAAGAAGAGCACGGTGACACCACGCAACATCACGGAACCATAGGTCCATTGTGACACAGCGGGGCCTCATGGAAACAAGGGGACCATTGTGGCAAAGCAGGGCCTAATGGAAGCATGGAGAGCATTGTGACACTAAGGAAACTCCTGGAACCAAGATGACCACTGGCACATAATGGAACCTCATGGAAGCAAGCCTCCACGATGGTTTTGGAGGGCCTCAGGGACCACAGGACCCATTGTGACACAGCAGGACCTGGTGGAACCAAGGAGCCTTTGTGATACTCCACATCCACATGGAAGCCAGGGTGCACTGAGACACAGCGGGGCCTTGTTGGAACCAAAGACACCTCTGCAAAAAGCAGGCTAGCTCATAGAAGCAAGGAGTCCTTTGTTACAACATCAAACCTATGGAAGCAAGGGACCATTGTGACACTGCGGGGCCTCATGGAACCAATTGTCCATGATGACAGTGCGGATCAAAGGAGACCATGGTGACACTGCGGAACCTGATGGAACCAAGGAGCCATTGTGACACAGTGGGGCCTCATGGAATCAAGGAGACCATTGTGACCCAGGTGTTGCATGGGAAGGCAAGGAGCCATTGTGACACTTTGGGCTTCTTCCCTTGAGCTCTGCAGCTGGCTGTCCCAGCCCAGCGCACCATGTGCCACCTGCTCTCCTCAGGGCTCTGCCTGCACACAGCCCCAGGAGAAGTTTTCCTGTTTGGAAGGAAAGAATGGAAAAGCCTGAGCAGGTTTCCTAAACAACAAACCCCACTCAGGAGCCACATGCTCAGTACAGGCTGCCTGGAACGATGTCCCCTTTCTACAAGGGTCAGTGTGAGCAGGAATGAATGATCTCTGGGAGCAGAATTCTCGGAGTCTTTCCACTGAATTCTCTGTCCCTGTGTCTTGGGGTGACTTTATTGTGTGTATCCCCTATTGCTGCTCTATGCCCAGAAGTGAACTTTGTGCATTTCTGTGCCTTTCAACTGAGCCTGAGAGGGGGGAGAGGAAAAAAAACCGGACAAACTTCTCAGAGCGTTTGTTCAAGGACACACATACACACTCCTCTGCATCCTGCTTGCAGCAAGAGCAGAGGAAGCAACTTTGTTTCTTTTTAGCCAGTTTTCAGCTCCTTTTCTCTGGGGGGAGATGGAGAGTTGAACTTTGTTTTCCTGGGACTTTGGGGGTTTTTTCCCCTTCTTCTCTTCTTGACTCTTTCAACATCAGAGCACATTGGGAGAATTTTCTCCCGAGGTGGGGGCCCTGAATGTGGGCCCATGAGCCAGCTGCAAGGAGGAGGAGAGAGACTACACCTACGGAAGTGTTGGGGTTCCTCCCCCCTGCCATGAGGTCATGGGAGAGGGGACCCTGGGGTAGAGGCATGGCCTGGGCACGGGGGTCTCCCTGCTCACATGTGCCCTAACCCTGTTCAGCACTGCTTATTTTGTGTTGCCCTGTGCCAGGAGGGCCCTGGTTGTGCTGTGATTGCTCAGTTCTTTGGCAGTGCCCCGCCCATGTGGCTGGAGAAGAAAGAGCTCTGAAACTTCTCTCAAGAATCGCTCCCTGTTTCTTTGCACGGGCCTCGCTGTCTATGGATGTTTCAGGAGACCCCACCGAAACACAGAAGGACTCTCAAATTATCCCAGCTTTCTCTGCACAGCGAGAGGTTTTAATATTTAGCATTGTTATCCTTTTCCTGTGTGTTTGTTAAAAAAATAGTTTTTATCTCTTTCACTTTCTTCCCAGGAAAGTTCTTTTTTCCAAGAACCTGGTGGGGGAGGGCTGGGTGTAACCTGCCTTCTATCAGAGGATATTTTCCTCCACATTTGTCCAAACCGGCACAGCCTGTCCTTTCCTGGGTCTCTGTTGCAGATGGAAGCTGCTGGTGCCATTGTCAGCTTGAAGCCCTCTTTTGATGCAAGCAGATGTTGCCAGGTGTGTTCAGCAGCTGTTGCTCAATGCTTATGCCAAGCTATTGTGTTCCTCATGGAACCAAGGAGCCATTGTGACACTGCAGGGGCTGATGGCATCAAGGAGGCAATTGTGACAGTACAGAACCTCCTAGAAACAAGGCTCCATTGTGACACCGTGGGGAATCATGGAATCAAGGAGCCCATTGTGACACGGCTGCATGGAACCAATGGTCCATGGTTACACGGCGGATTCAAGAAGAGCACGGTGACACCACGCAACATCACGGAACCATAGGTCCATTGTGACACAGCGGGGCCTCATGGAAACAAGGGGACCATTGTGGCAAAGCAGGGCCTAATGGAAGCATGGAGAGCATTGTGACACTAAGGAAACTCCTGGAACCAAGATGACCACTGGCACATAATGGAACCTCATGGAAGCAAGCCTCCACGATGGTTTTGGAGGGCCTCAGGGACCACAGGACCCATTGTGACACAGCAGGACCTGGTGGAACCAAGGAGCCTTTGTGATACTCCACATCCACATGGAAGCCAGGGTGCACTGAGACACAGCGGGGCCTTGTTGGAACCAAAGACACCTCTGCAAAAAGCAGGCTAGCTCATAGAAGCAAGGAGTCCATTGTTACAACGTAAAAGCTATGGAAGCAAGGGACCATTGTGACACTGCGGGGCCTCATGGAACCAATTGTCCATGATGACAATGCGGATCAAAGGAGACCATGGTGACACTGCGGAACCTGATGGAACCAAGGAGCCATTGTGACACAGTGGGGCCTCATGGAATCAAGGAGACCATTGTGACCCAGGTGTTGCATGTGAAGGCAAGGAGCCATTGTGACACTTTGGGCTTCTTCCCTTGAGCTCTGCAGCGGGCTGTCCCAGCCCAGCGCACCATGTGCCACCTGCTCTCCTCAGGGCTCTGCCTGCACACAGCCCCAGGAGAAGTTTTCTTGTTTGCAAGGAAAGAATGGAAAAGCCTGAGCAGGTTTCCTAAACAACAAACCCCACTCAGGAGCCACATGCTCAGTACAGGCTGCCTGGAACGATGTTCCCTTTCTACAAGGGTCAGTGTGAGCAGGAATGAATGATCTCTGGGAGCAGAATTCTCGGAGTCTTTCCACTGAATTCTCTGTCCCTGTGTCTTGGGGTGACTTTATTGTGTGTATCCCCTATTGCTGCTCTATGCCCAGAAGTGAACTTTGTGCATTTCTGTGCCTTTCAACTGAGCCTGAGAGGGGGGAGAGGAAAAAAAACCGGACAAACTTCTCAGAGCGTTTGTTCAAGGACACACATACACACTCCTCTGCATCCTGCTTGCAGCAAGAGCAGAGGAAGCAACTTTGTTTCTTTTTAGCCAGTTTTCAGCTCCTTTTCTCTGGGGGGAGATGGAGAGTTGAACTTTGTTTTCCTGGGACTTCGGGGGTTTTTTTTCCCTTCTTCTCTTCTTGACTCTTTCAACATCAGAGCACATTGGGAGAATTTTCTCCCGAGGTGGGGGCCCTGAATGTGGGCCCATGAGCCAGCTGCAAGGAGGAGGAGAGAGACTACACCTACGGAAGTGTTGGGGTTCCTCCCCCCTGCCATGAGGTCATGGGAGAGGGGACCCTGGGGTAGAGGCATGGCCTGGGCACGGGGGTCTCCCTGCTCCCATGTGCCCTAACCCTGTTCAGCACTGCTTATTTTGTGTTGCCCTGTGCGAGGAGGGCCCTGGTTGTGCTGTGATTGCTCAGTTCTTTGGCAGTGCCCCGCCCATGTGGCTGGAGAAGAAAGAGCTCTGAAACTTCTCTCAAGAATCGCTCCCTGTTTCTTTGCACGGGCCTCGCTGTCTATGGATGTTTCAGGAGACCCCACCGAAACACGGAAGGACTCTCAAATTATCCCAGCTTTCTCTGCACAGCGAGAGCTTTTAATATTTAGCATTGCTATCCTTTTCCTGTGTGTTTGTTAAAAAAATAGTTTTTATCTCTTTCACTTTCTTCCCAGGAAAGTTCTTTTTTCCAAGAACCTGGTGGGGGAGGGCTGGGTGTAACCTGCCTTCTATCAGAGGATATTTTCCTCCACATTTGTCCAAACCGGCACAGCCTGTCCTTTCCTGGGTCTCTGTTGCAGATGGAAGCTGCTGGTGCCATTGTCAGCTTGAAGCCCTCTTTTGATGCAAGCAGATGTTGCCAGGTGTGTTCAGCAGCTGTTGCTCAATGCTTATGCCAAGCTATTGTGTTCCTCATGGAAGCAAGGAGCCATTGTGACACTGCAGGGGCTGATGGCATCAAGGAGGCAATTGTGACAGTACAGAACCTCCTAGAAACAAGGCTCCATTGTGACACCGTGGGGAATCATGGAATCAAGGAGCCCATTGTGACACGGCTGCATGGAACCAATGGTCCATGGTTACACGGCGGATTCAAGAAGAGCACGGTGACACCACGCAACATCACGGAACCATAGGTCCATTGTGACACAGCGGGGCCTCATGGAAACAAGGGGACCATTGTGGCAAAGCAGGGCCTAATGGAAGCCTGGAGAGCATTGTGACACTAAGGAAACTCCTGGAACCAAGATGACCACTGGCACATAATGGAACCTCATGGAAGCAAGCCTCCACGATGGTTTTGGAGGGCCTCAGGGACCACAGGACCCATTGTGACACAGCAGGACCTGGTGGAACCAAGGAGCCTTTGTGATACTCCACATCCACATGGAAGCCAGGGTGCACTGAGACACAGCGGGGCCTTGTTGGAACCAAAGACACCTCTGCAAAAAGCAGGCTAGCTCATAGAAGCAAGGAGTCCATTGTTACAATGTAAAAGCTATGGAAGCAAGGGACCATTGTGACACTGCGGGGCCTCATGGAACCAATTGTCCATGATGACAGTGCGGATCAAAGGAGACCATGGTGACACTGCGGAACCTGATGGAACCAAGGAGCCATTGTGACACAGTGGGGCCTCATGGAATCAAGGAGACCATTGTGACCCAGGTGTTGCATGTGAAGGCAAGGAGCCATTGTGACACTTTGGGCTTCTTCCCTTGAGCTCTGCAGCGGGCTGTCCCAGCCCAGCGCACCATGTGCCACCTGCTCTCCTCAGGGCTCTGCCTGCACACAGCCCCAGGAGAAATTTTCCTGTTTGCAAGGAAAGAATGGAAAAGCCGGAGCAGGTTTCCTAAACAACAAACCCCACTCAGGAGCCACATGCTCAGTACAGGCTGCCTGGAACGATGTCCCCTTTCTACAAGGGTCAGTGTGAGCAGGAATGAATGATCTCTGGGAGCAGAATTCTCGGAGTCTTTCCACTGAATTCTCTGTCCCTGTGTCTTGGGGTGACTTTATTGTGTGTATCCCCTATTGCTGCTCTATGCCCAGAAGTGAACTTTGTGCATTTCTGTGCCTTTCAACTGAGCCTGAGAGGGGGGAGAGGAAAAAAAAACGGACAAACTTCTCAGAGCGTTTGTTCAAGGACACACATACACACTCCTCTGCATCCTGCTTGCAGCAAGAGCAGAGGAAGCAACTTTGTTTCTTTTTAGCCAGTTTTCAGCTCCTTTTCTCTGGGGGGAGATGGAGAGTTGAACTTTGTTTTCCTGGGACTTTGGGGGTTTTTTCCCCTTCTTCTCTTCTTGACTCTTTCAACATCAGAGCACATTGGGAGAATTTTCTCCCGAGGTGGGGGCCCTGAATGTGGGCCCATGAGCCAGCTGCAAGGAGGAGGAGAGAGACTACACCTACGGAAGTGTTGGGGTTCCTCCCCCCTGCCATGAGGTCATGGGAGAGGGGACCCTGGGGTAGAGGCATGGCCTGGGCACGGGGGTCTCCCTGCTCCCTGCTCACATGTGCCCTAACCCTGTTCAGCACTGCTTATTTTGTGTTGCCCTGTGCCAGGAGGGCCCTGGTTGTGCTGTGATTGCTCAGTTCTTTGGCAGTGCCCCGCCCATGTGGCTGGAGAAGAAAGAGCTCTGAAACTTCTCTCAAGAATCGCTCCCTGTTTCTTTGCACGGGCCTCGCTGTCTATGGATGTTTCAGGAGACCCCACCGAAACACGGAAGGACTCTCAAATTATCCCAGCTTTCTCTGCACAGCGAGAGGTTTTAATATTTAGCATTGTTATCCTTTTCCTGTGTGTTTGTTAAAAAAGTAGTTTTTATCTCTTTCACTTTCTTCCCAGGAAAGTTCTTTTTTCCAAGAACCTGGTGGGGGAGGGCTGGGTGTAACCTGCCTTCTATCAGAGGATATTTTCCTCCACATTTGTCCAAACCGGCACAGCCTGTCCTTTCCTGGGTCTCTGTTGCAGATGGAAGCTGCTGGTGCCATTGTCAGCTTGAAGCCCTCTTTTGATGCAAGCAGATGTTGCCAGGTGTGTTCAGCAGCTGTTGCTCAATGCTTATGCCAAGCTATTGTGTTCCTCATGGAACCAAGGAGCCATTGTGACACTGCAGGGGCTGATGGCATCAAGGAGGCAATTGTGACAGTACAGAACCTCCTAGAAACAAGGCTCCATTGTGACACCGTGGGGAATCATGGAATCAAGGAGCCCATTGTGACACGGCTGCATGGAACCAATGGTCCATGGTTACACGGCGGATTCAAGAAGAGCACGGTGACACCACGCAACATCACGGAACCATAGGTCCATTGTGACACAGCGGGGCCTCATGGAAACAAGGGGACCATTGTGGCAAAGCAGGGCCTAATGGAAGCCTGGAGAGCATTGTGACACTAAGGAAACTCCTGGAACCAAGATGACCACTGGCACATAATGGAACCTCATGGAAGCAAGCCTCCACGATGGTTTTGGAGGGCCTCAGGGACCACAGGACCCATTGTGACACAGCAGGACCTGGTGGAACCAAGGAGCCTTTGTGATACTCCACATCCACATGGAAGCCAGGGTGCACTGAGACACAGCGGGGCCTTGTTGGAACCAAAGACACCTCTGCAAAAAGCAGGCTAGCTCATAGAAGCAAGGAGTCCATTGTTACAACGTAAAAGCTATGGAAGCAAGGGACCATTGTGACACTGCGGGGCCTCATGGAACCAATTGTCCATGATGACAGTGCGGATCAAAGGAGACCATGGTGACACTGCGGAACCTGATGGAACCAAGGAGCCATTGTGACACAGTGGGGCCTCATGGAATCAAGGAGACCATTGTGACCCAGGTGTTGCATGTGAAGGCAAGGAGCCATTGTGACACTTTGGGCTTCTTCCCTTGAGCTCTGCAGCGGGCTGTCCCAGCCCAGCGCACCATGTGCCACCTGCTCTCCTCAGGGCTCTGCCTGCACACAGCCCCAGGAGAAGTTTTCCTGTTTGGAAGGAAAGAATGGAAAAGCCTGAGCAGGTTTCCTAAACAACAAACCCCACTCAGGAGCCACATGCTCAGTACAGGCTGCCTGGAACGATGTCCCCTTTCTACAAGGGTCAGTGTGAGCAGGAATGAATGATCTCTGGGAGCAGAATTCTCGGAGTCTTTCCACTGAATTCTCTGTCCCTGTGTCTTGGGGTGACTTTATTGTGTGTATCCCCTATTGCTGCTCTATGCCCAGAAGTGAACTTTGTGCATTTCTGTGCCTTTCAACTGAGCCTGAGAGGGGGGAGAGGAAAAAAAACCGGACAAACTTCTCAGAGCGTTTGTTCAAGGACACACATACACACTCCTCTGCATCCTGCTTGCAGCAAGAGCAGAGGAAGCAACTTTGTTTCTTTTTAGCCAGTTTTCAGCTCCTTTTCTCTGGGGGGAGATGGAGAGTTGAACTTTGTTTTCCTGGGACTTTGGGGGTTTTTTCCCCTTCTTCTCTTCTTGACTCTTTCAACATCAGAGCACATTGGGAGAATTTTCTCCCGAGGTGGGGGCCCTGAATGTGGGCCCATGAGCCAGCTGCAAGGAGGAGGAGAGAGACTACACCTACGGAAGTGTTGGGGTTCCTCCCCCCTGCCATGAGGTCATGGGAGAGGGGACCCTGGGGTAGAGGCATGGCCTGGGCACGGGGGTCTCCCTGCTCACATGTGCCCTAACCCTGTTCAGCACTGCTTATTTTGTGTTGCCCTGTGCCAGGAGGGCCCTGGTTGTGCTGTGATTGCTCAGTTCTTTGGCAGTGCCCCGCCCATGTGGCTGGAGAAGAAAGAGCTCTGCAACTTCTCTCAAGAATCGCTCCCTGTTTCTTTGCACGGGCCTCGCTGTCTATGGATGTTTCAGGAGACCCCACCGAAACACAGAAGGACTCTCAAATTATCCCAGCTTTCTCTGCACAGCGAGAGGTTTTAATATTTAGCATTGTTATCCTTTTCCTGTGTGTTTGTTAAAAAAATAGTTTTTATCTCTTTCACTTTCTTCCCAGGAAAGTTCTTTTTTCCAAAAACCTGGTGGGGGAGGGCTGGGTGTAACCTGCCTTCTATCAGAGGATATTTTCCTCCACATTTGTCCAAACCGGCACAGCCTGTCCTTTCCTGGGTCTCTGTTGCAGATGGAAGCTGCTGGTGCCATTGTCAGCTTGAAGCCCTCTTTTGATGCAAGCAGATGTTGCCAGGTGTGTTCAGCAGCTGTTGCTCAATGCTTATGCCAAGCTATTGTGTTCCTCATGGAACCAAGGAGCCATTGTGACACTGCAGGGGCTGATGGCATCAAGGAGGCAATTGTGACAGTACAGAACCTCCTAGAAACAAGGCTCCATTGTGACACCGTGGGGAATCATGGAATCAAGGAGCCCATTGTGACACGGCTGCATGGAACCAATGGTCCATGGTTACACGGCGGATTCAAGAAGAGCACGGTGACACCACGCAACATCATGGAACCATAGGTCCATTGTGACACAGCGGGGCCTCATGGAAACAAGGGGACCATTGTGGCAAAGCAGGGCCTAATGGAAGCATGGAGGGCATTGTGACACTAAGGAAACTCCTGGAACCAAGATGACCACTGGCACATAATGGAACCTCATGGAAGCAAGCCTCCACGATGGTTTTGGAGGGCCTCAGGGACCACAGGACCCATTGTGACACAGCAGGACCTGGTGGAACCAAGGAGCCTTTGTGATACTCCACATCCACATGGAAGCCAGGGTGCACTGAGACACAGCGGGGCCTTGTTGGAACCAAAGACACCTCTGCAAAAAGCAGGCTAGCTCATAGAAGCAAGGAGTCCATTGTTACAACGTAAAAGCTATGGAAGCAAGGGACCATTGTGACACTGCGGGGCCTCATGGAACCAATTGTCCATGATGACAGTGCGGATCAAAGGAGACCATGGTGACACTGCGGAACCTGATGGAACCAAGGAGCCATTGTGACACAGTGGGGCCTCATGGAATCAAGGAGACCATTGTGACCCAGGTGTTGCATGGGAAGGCAAGGAGCCATTGTGACACTTTGGGCTTCTTCCCTTGAGCTCTGCAGCGGGCTGTCCCAGCCCAGCGCACCATGTGCCACCTGCTCTCCTCAGGGCTCTGCCTGCACACAGCCCCAGGAGAAGTTTTCCTGTTTGGAAGGAAAGAATGGAAAAGCCTGAGCAGGTTTCCTAAACAACAAACCCCACTCAGGAGCCACATGCTCAGTACAGGCTGCCTGGAACGATGTCCCCTTTCTACAAGGGTCAGGGTGAGCAGGAATGAATGATCTCTGGGAGCAGAATTCTCGGAGTCTTTCCACTGAATTCTCTGTCCCTGTGTCTTGGGGTGACTTTATTGTGTGTATCCCCTATTGCTGCTCTATGCCCAGAAGTGAACTTTGTGCGTTTCTGTGCCTTTCAACTGAGCCTGAGAGGGGGGAGAGGAAAAAAAACCGGACAAACTTCTCAGAGCGTTTGTTCAAGGACACACATACACACTCCTCTGCATCCTGCTTGCAGCAAGAGCAGAGGAAGCAACTTTGTTTCTTTTTAGCCAGTTTTCAGCTCCTTTTCTCTGGGGGGAGATGGAGAGTTGAACTTTGTTTTCCTGGGACTTTGGGGGTTTTTTCCCCTTCTTCTCTTCTTGACTCTTTCAACATCAGAGCACATTGGGAGAATTTTCTCCCGAGGTGGGGGCCCTGAATGTGGGCCCATGAGCCAGCTGCAAGGAGGAGGAGAGAGACTACACCTACGGAAGTGTTGGGGTTCCTCCCCCCTGCCATGAGGTCATGGGAGAGGGGACCCTGGGGTAGAGGCATGGCCTGGGCACGGGGGTCTCCCTGCTCCCTGCTCACATGTGCCCTAACCCTGTTCAGCACTGCTTATTTTGTGTTGCCCTGTGCCAGGAGGGCCCTGGTTGTGCTGTGATTGCTCAGTTCTTTGGCAGTGCCCCGCCCATGTGGCTGGAGAAGAAAGAGCTCTGAAACTTCTCTCAAGAATCGCTCCCTGTTTCTTTGCACGGGCCTCGCTGTCTATGGATGTTTCAGGAGACCCCACCGAAACACAGAAGGACTCTCAAATTATCCCAGCTTTCTCTGCACAGCGAGAGGTTTTAATATTTAGCATTGTTATCCTTTTCCTTTGTGTTTGTTAAAAAAATAGTTTTTATCTCTTTCACTTTCTTCCCAGGAAAGTTCTTTTTTCCAAAAACCTGGTGGGGGAGGGCTGGGTGTAACCTGCCTTCTATCAGAGGATATTTTCCTCCACATTTGTCCAAACCGGCACAGCCTGTCCTTTCCTGGGTCTCTGTTGCAGATGGAAGCTGCTGGTGCCATTGTCAGCTTGAAGCCCTCTTTTGATGCAAGCAGATGTTGCCAGGTGTGTTCAGCAGCTGTTGCTCAATGCTTATGCCAAGCTATTGTGTTCCTCATGGAACCAAGGAGCCATTGTGACACTGCAGGGGCTGATGGCATCAAGGAGGCAATTGTGACAGTACAGAACCTCCTAGAAACAAGGCTCCATTGTGACACCGTGGGGAATCATGGAATCAAGGAGCCCATTGTGACACGGCTGCATGGAACCAATGGTCCATGGTTACACGGCGGATTCAAGAAGAGCACGGTGACACCACGCAACATCACGGAACCATAGGTCCATTGTGACACAGCGGGGCCTCATGGAAACAAGGGGACCATTGTGGCAAAGCAGGGCCTAATGGAAGCCTGGAGAGCATTGTGACACTAAGGAAACTCCTGGAACCAAGATGACCACTGGCACATAATGGAACCTCATGGAAGCAAGCCTCCACGATGGTTTTGGAGGGCCTCAGGGACCACAGGACCCATTGTGACACAGCAGGACCTGGTGGAACCAAGGAGCCTTTGTGATACTCCACATCCACATGGAAGCCAGGGTGCACTGAGACACAGCGGGGCCTTGTTGGAACCAAAGACACCTCTGCAAAAAGCAGGCTAGCTCATAGAAGCAAGGAGTCCATTGTTACAACGTAAAAGCTATGGAAGCAAGGGACCATTGTGACACTGCGGGGCCTCATGAAACCAATTGTCCATGATGACAGTGCGGATCAAAGGAGACCATGGTGACACTGCGGAACCTGATGGAACCAAGGAGCCATTGTGACACAGTGGGGCCTCATGGAATCAAGGAGACCATTGTGACCCAGGTGTTGCATGTGAAGGCAAAGAGCCATTGTGACACTTTGGGCTTCTTCCCTTGAGCTCTGCAGCGGGCTGTCCCAGCCCAGCGCACCATGTGCCACCTGCTCTCCTCAGGGCTCTGCCTGCACACAGCCCCAGGAGAAGTTTTCCTGTTTGCAAGGAAAGAATGGAAAAGCCGGAGCAGGTTTCCTAAACAACAAACCCCACTCAGGAGCCACATGCTCAGTACAGGCTGCCTGGAACGATGTCCCCTTTCTACAAGGGTCAGTGTGAGCAGGAATGAATGATCTCTGGGAGCAGAATTCTCGGAGTCTTTCCACTGAATTCTCTGTCCCTGTGTCTTGGGGTGACTTTATTGTGTGTATCCCCTATTGCTGCTCTATGCCCAGAAGTGAACTTTGTGCATTTCTGTGCCTTTCAACTGAGCCTGAGAGGGGGGAGAGGAAAAAAAACCGGACAAACTTCTCAGAGCGTTTGTTCAAGGACACACATACACACTCCTCTGCATCCTGCTTGCAGCAAGAGCAGAGGAAGCAACTTTGTTTCTTTTTAGCCAGTTTTCAGCTCCTTTTCTCTGGGGGGAGATGGAGAGTTGAACTTTGTTTTCCTGGGACTTTGGGGGTTTTTTCCCCTTCTTCTCTTCTTGACTCTTTCAACATCAGAGCACATTGGGAGAATTTTCTCCCGAGGTGGGGGCCCTGAATGTGGGCCCATGAGCCAGCTGCAAGGAGGAGGAGAGAGACTACACCTCCGGAAGTGTTGGGGTTCCTCCCCCCTGCCATGAGGTCATGGGAGAGGGGACCCTGGGGTAGAGGCATGGCCTGGGCACGGGGGTCTCCCTGCTCCCTGCTCACATGTGCCCTAACCCTGTTCAGCACTGCTTATTTTGTGTTGCCCTGTGCCAGGAGGGCCCTGGTTGTGCTGTGATTGCTCAGTTCTTTGGCAGTGCCCCGCCCATGTGGCTGGAGAAGAAAGAGCTCTGAAACTTCTCTCAAGAATCGCTCCCTGTTTCTTTGCACGGGCCTCGCTGTCTATGGATGTTTCAGGAGACCCCACCGAAACACGGAAGGACTCTCAAATTATCCCAGCTTTCTCTGCACAGCGAGAGCTTTTAATATTTAGCATTGCTATCCTTTTCCTGTGTGTTTGTTAAAAAAGTAGTTTTTATCTCTTTCACTTTCTTCCCAGGAAAGTTCTTTTTTCCAAGAACCTGGTGGGGGAGGGCTGGGTGTAACCTGCCTTCTATCAGAGGATATTTTCCTCCACATTTGTCCAAACCGGCACAGCCTGTCCTTTCCTGGGTCTCTGTTGCAGATGGAAGCTGCTGGTGCCATTGTCAGCTTGAAGCCCTCTTTTGATGCAAGCAGATGTTGCCAGGTGTGTTCAGCAGCTGTTGCTCAATGCTTATGCCAAGCTATTGTGTTCCTCATGGAACCAAGGAGCCATTGTGACACTGCAGGGGCTGATGGCATCAAGGAGGCAATTGTGACAGTACAGAACCTCCTAGAAACAAGGCTCCATTGTGACACCGTGGGGAATCATGGAATCAAGGAGCCCATTGTGACACGGCTGCATGGAACCAATGGTCCATGGTTACACGGCGGATTCAAGAAGAGCACGGTGACACCACGCAACATCACGGAACCATAGGTCCATTGTGACACAGCGGGGCCTCATGGAAACAAGGGGACCATTGTGGCAAAGCAGGGCCTAATGGAAGCCTGGAGAGCATTGTGACACTAAGGAAACTCCTGGAACCAAGATGACCACTGGCACATAATGGAACCTCATGGAAGCAAGCCTCCACGATGGTTTTGGAGGGCCTCAGGGACCACAGGACCCATTGTGACACAGCAGGACCTGGTGGAACCAAGGAGCCTTTGTGATACTCCACATCCACATGGAAGCCAGGGTGCACTGAGACACAGCGGGGCCTTGTTGGAACCAAAGACACCTCTGCAAAAAGCAGGCTAGCTCATAGAAGCAAGGAGTCCATTGTTACAACGTAAAAGCTATGGAAGCAAGGGACCATTGTGACACTGCGGGGCCTCATGGAACCAATTGTCCATGATGACAGTGCGGATCAAAGGAGACCATGGTGACACTGCGGAACCTGATGGAACCAAGGAGCCATTGTGACACAGTGGGGCCTCATGGAATCAAGGAGACCATTGTGACCCAGGTGTTGCATGTGAAGGCAAGGAGCCATTGTGACACTTTGGGCTTCTTCCCTTGAGCTCTGCAGCGGGCTGTCCCAGCCCAGCGCACCATGTGCCACCTGCTCTCCTCAGGGCTCTGCCTGCACACAGCCCCAGGAGAAGTTTTCCTGTTTGGAAGGAAAGAATGGAAAAGCCTGAGCAGGTTTCCTAAACAACAAACCCCACTCAGGAGCCACATGCTCAGTACAGGCTGCCTGGAACGATGTCCCCTTTCTACAAGGGTCAGTGTGAGCAGGAATGAATGATCTCTGGGAGCAGAATTCTCGGAGTCTTTCCACTGAATTCTCTGTCCCTGTGTCTTGGGGTGACTTTATTGTGTGTATCCCCTATTGCTGCTCTATGCCCAGAAGTGAACTTTGTGCATTTCTGTGCCTTTCAACTGAGCCTGAGAGGGGGGAGAGGAAAAAAAACCGGACAAACTTCTCAGAGCGTTTGTTCAAGGACACACATACACACTCCTCTGCATCCTGCTTGCAGCAAGAGCAGAGGAAGCAACTTTGTTTCTTTTTAGCCAGTTTTCAGCTCCTTTTCTCTGGGGGGAGATGGAGAGTTGAACTTTGTTTTCCTGGGACTTTGGGGGTTTTTTCCCCTTCTTCTCTTCTTGACTCTTTCAACATCAGAGCACATTGGGAGAATTTTCTCCCGAGGTGGGGGCCCTGAATGTGGGCCCATGAGCCAGCTGCAAGGAGGAGGAGAGAGACTACACCTACGGAAGTGTTGGGGTTCCTCCCCCCTGCCATGAGGTCATGGGAGAGGGGACCCTGGGGTAGAGGCATGGCCTGGGCACGGGGGTCTCCCTGCTCACATGTGCCCTAACCCTGTTCAGCACTGCTTATTTTGTGTTGCCCTGTGCCAGGAGGGCCCTGGTTGTGCTGTGATTGCTCAGTTCTTTGGCAGTGCCCCGCCCATGTGGCTGGAGAAGAAAGAGCTCTGAAACTTCTCTCAAGAATCGCTCCCTGTTTCTTTGCACGGGCCTCGCTGTCTATGGATGTTTCAGGAGACCCCACCGAAACACAGAAGGACTCTCAAATTATCCCAGCTTTCTCTGCACAGCGAGAGGTTTTAATATTTAGCATTGTTATCCTTTTCCTGTGTGTTTGTTAAAAAAATAGTTTTTATCTCTTTCACTTTCTTCCCAGGAAAGTTCTTTTTTCCAAAAACCTGGTGGGGGAGGGCTGGGTGTAACCTGCCTTCTATCAGAGGATATTTTCCTCCACATTTGTCCAAACCGGCACAGCCTGTCCTTTCCTGGGTCTCTGTTGCAGATGGAAGCTGCTGGTGCCATTGTCAGCTTGAAGCCCTCTTTTGATGCAAGCAGATGTTGCCAGGTGTGTTCAGCAGCTGTTGCTCAATGCTTATGCCAAGCTATTGTGTTCCTCATGGAACCAAGGAGCCATTGTGACACTGCAGGGGCTGATGGCATCAAGGAGGCAATTGTGACAGTACAGAACCTCCTAGAAACAAGGCTCCATTGTGACACCGTGGGGAATCATGGAATCAAGGAGCCCATTGTGACACGGCTGCATGGAACCAATGGTCCATGGTTACACGGCGGATTCAAGAAGAGCACGGTGACACCACGCAACATCATGGAACCATAGGTCCATTGTGACACAGCGGGGCCTCATGGAAACAAGGGGACCATTGTGGCAAAGCAGGGCCTAATGGAAGCATGGAGGGCATTGTGACACTAAGGAAACTCCTGGAACCAAGATGACCACTGGCACATAATGGAACCTCATGGAAGCAAGCCTCCACGATGGTTTTGGAGGGCCTCAGGGACCACAGGACCCATTGTGACACAGCAGGACCTGGTGGAACCAAGGAGCCTTTGTGATACTCCACATCCACATGGAAGCCAGGGTGCACTGAGACACAGCGGGGCCTTGTTGGAACCAAAGACACCTCTGCAAAAAGCAGGCTAGCTCATAGAAGCAAGGAGTCCATTGTTACAACGTAAAAGCTATGGAAGCAAGGGACCATTGTGACACTGCGGGGCCTCATGGAACCAATTGTCCATGATGACAGTGCGGATCAAAGGAGACCATGGTGACACTGCGGAACCTGATGGAACCAAGGAGCCATTGTGACACAGTGGGGCCTCATGGAATCAAGGAGACCATTGTGACCCAGGTGTTGCATGGGAAGGCAAGGAGCCATTGTGACACTTTGGGCTTCTTCCCTTGAGCTCTGCAGCGGGCTGTCCCAGCCCAGCGCACCATGTGCCACCTGCTCTCCTCAGGGCTCTGCCTGCACACAGCCCCAGGAGAAGTTTTCCTGTTTGGAAGGAAAGAATGGAAAAGCCTGAGCAGGTTTCCTAAACAACAAACCCCACTCAGGAGCCACATGCTCAGTACAGGCTGCCTGGAACGATGTCCCCTTTCTACAAGGGTCAGGGTGAGCAGGAATGAATGATCTCTGGGAGCAGAATTCTCGGAGTCTTTCCACTGAATTCTCTGTCCCTGTGTCTTGGGGTGACTTTATTGTGTGTATCCCCTATTGCTGCTCTATGCCCAGAAGTGAACTTTGTGCGTTTCTGTGCCTTTCAACTGAGCCTGAGAGGGGGGAGAGGAAAAAAAACCGGACAAACTTCTCAGAGCGTTTGTTCAAGGACACACATACACACTCCTCTGCATCCTGCTTGCAGCAAGAGCAGAGGAAGCAACTTTGTTTCTTTTTAGCCAGTTTTCAGCTCCTTTTCTCTGGGGGGAGATGGAGAGTTGAACTTTGTTTTCCTGGGACTTTGGGGGTTTTTTCCCCTTCTTCTCTTCTTGACTCTTTCAACATCAGAGCACATTGGGAGAATTTTCTCCCGAGGTGGGGGCCCTGAATGTGGGCCCATGAGCCAGCTGCAAGGAGGAGGAGAGAGACTACACCTACGGAAGTGTTGGGGTTCCTCCCCCCTGCCATGAGGTCATGGGAGAGGGGACCCTGGGGTAGAGGCATGGCCTGGGCACGGGGGTCTCCCTGCTCACATGTGCCCTAACCCTGTTCAGCACTGCTTATTTTGTGTTGCCCTGTGCCAGGAGGGCCCTGGTTGTGCTGTGATTGCTCAGTTCTTTGGCAGTGCCCCGCCCATGTGGCTGGAGAAGAAAGAGCTCTGAAACTTCTCTCAAGAATCGCTCCCTGTTTCTTTGCACGGGCCTCGCTGTCTATGGATGTTTCAGGAGACCCCACCGAAACACAGAAGGACTCTCAAATTATCCCAGCTTTCTCTGCACAGCGAGAGGTTTTAATATTTAGCATTGTTATCCTTTTCCTTTGTGTTTGTTAAAAAAATAGTTTTTATCTCTTTCACTTTCTTCCCAGGAAAGTTCTTTTTTCCAAAAACCTGGTGGGGGAGGGCTGGGTGTAACCTGCCTTCTATCAGAGGATATTTTCCTCCACATTTGTCCAAACCGGCACAGCCTGTCCTTTCCTGGGTCTCTGTTGCAGATGGAAGCTGCTGGTGCCATTGTCAGCTTGAAGCCCTCTTTTGATGCAAGCAGATGTTGCCAGGTGTGTTCAGCAGCTGTTGCTCAATGCTTATGCCAAGCTATTGTGTTCCTCATGGAACCAAGGAGCCATTGTGACACTGCAGGGGCTGATGGCATCAAGGAGGCAATTGTGACAGTACAGAACCTCCTAGAAACAAGGCTCCATTGTGACACCGTGGGGAATCATGGAATCAAGGAGCCCATTGTGACACGGCTGCATGGAACCAATGGTCCATGGTTACACGGCGGATTCAAGAAGAGCACGGTGACACCACGCAACATCACGGAACCATAGGTCCATTGTGACACAGCGGGGCCTCATGGAAACAAGGGGACCATTGTGGCAAAGCAGGGCCTAATGGAAGCCTGGAGAGCATTGTGACACTAAGGAAACTCCTGGAACCAAGATGACCACTGGCACATAATGGAACCTCATGGAAGCAAGCCTCCACGATGGTTTTGGAGGGCCTCAGGGACCACAGGACCCATTGTGACACAGCAGGACCTGGTGGAACCAAGGAGCCTTTGTGATACTCCACATCCACATGGAAGCCAGGGTGCACTGAGACACAGCGGGGCCTTGTTGGAACCAAAGACACCTCTGCAAAAAGCAGGCTAGCTCATAGAAGCAAGGAGTCCATTGTTACAACGTAAAAGCTATGGAAGCAAGGGACCATTGTGACACTGCGGGGCCTCATGGAACCAATTGTCCATGATGACAGTGCGGATCAAAGGAGACCATGGTGACACTGCGGAACCTGATGGAACCAAGGAGCCATTGTGACACAGTGGGGCCTCATGGAATCAAGGAGACCATTGTGACCCAGGTGTTGCATGTGAAGGCAAGGAGCCATTGTGACACTTTGGGCTTCTTCCCTTGAGCTCTGCAGCGGGCTGTCCCAGCCCAGCGCACCATGTGCCACCTGCTCTCCTCAGGGCTCTGCCTGCACACAGCCCCAGGAGAAGTTTTCCTGTTTGGAAGGAAAGAATGGAAAAGCCTGAGCAGGTTTCCTAAACAACAAACCCCACTCAGGAGCCACATGCTCAGTACAGGCTGCCTGGAACGATGTCCCCTTTCTACAAGGGTCAGTGTGAGCAGGAATGAATGATCTCTGGGAGCAGAATTCTCGGAGTCTTTCCACTGAATTCTCTGTCCCTGTGTCTTGGGGTGACTTTATTGTGTGTATCCCCTATTGCTGCTCTATGCCCAGAAGTGAACTTTGTGCATTTCTGTGCCTTTCAACTGAGCCTGAGAGGGGGGAGAGGAAAAAAAACCGGACAAACTTCTCAGAGCGTTTGTTCAAGGACACACATACACACTCCTCTGCATCCTGCTTGCAGCAAGAGCAGAGGAAGCAACTTTGTTTCTTTTTAGCCAGTTTTCAGCTCCTTTTCTCTGGGGGGAGATGGAGAGTTGAACTTTGTTTTCCTGGGACTTTGGGGGTTTTTTCCCCTTCTTCTCTTCTTGACTCTTTCAACATCAGAGCACATTGGGAGAATTTTCTCCCGAGGTGGGGGCCCTGAATGTGGGCCCATGAGCCAGCTGCAAGGAGGAGGAGAGAGACTACACCTACGGAAGTGTTGGGGTTCCTCCCCCCTGCCATGAGGTCATGGGAGAGGGGACCCTGGGGTAGAGGCATGGCCTGGGCACGGGGGTCTCCCTGCTCACATGTGCCCTAACCCTGTTCAGCACTGCTTATTTTGTGTTGCCCTGTGCCAGGAGGGCCCTGGTTGTGCTGTGATTGCTCAGTTCTTTGGCAGTGCCCCGCCCATGTGGCTGGAGAAGAAAGAGCTCTGAAACTTCTCTCAAGAATCGCTCCCTGTTTCTTTGCACGGGCCTCGCTGTCTATGGATGTTTCAGGAGACCCCACCGAAACACAGAAGGACTCTCAAATTATCCCAGCTTTCTCTGCACAGCGAGAGGTTTTAATATTTAGCATTGTTATCCTTTTCCTGTGTGTTTGTTAAAAAAATAGTTTTTATCTCTTTCACTTTCTTCCCAGGAAAGTTCTTTTTTCCAAAAACCTGGTGGGGGAGGGCTGGGTGTAACCTGCCTTCTATCAGAGGATATTTTCCTCCACATTTGTCCAAACCGGCACAGCCTGTCCTTTCCTGGGTCTCTGTTGCAGATGGAAGCTGCTGGTGCCATTGTCAGCTTGAAGCCCTCTTTTGATGCAAGCAGATGTTGCCAGGTGTGTTCAGCAGCTGTTGCTCAATGCTTATGCCAAGCTATTGTGTTCCTCATGGAACCAAGGAGCCATTGTGACACTGCAGGGGCTGATGGCATCAAGGAGGCAATTGTGACAGTACAGAACCTCCTAGAAACAAGGCTCCATTGTGACACCGTGGGGAATCATGGAATCAAGGAGCCCATTGTGACACGGCTGCATGGAACCAATGGTCCATGGTTACACGGCGGATTCAAGAAGAGCACGGTGACACCACGCAACATCATGGAACCATAGGTCCATTGTGACACAGCGGGGCCTCATGGAAACAAGGGGACCATTGTGGCAAAGCAGGGCCTAATGGAAGCATGGAGGGCATTGTGACACTAAGGAAACTCCTGGAACCAAGATGACCACTGGCACATAATGGAACCTCATGGAAGCAAGCCTCCACGATGGTTTTGGAGGGCCTCAGGGACCACAGGACCCATTGTGACACAGCAGGACCTGGTGGAACCAAGGAGCCTTTGTGATACTCCACATCCACATGGAAGCCAGGGTGCACTGAGACACAGCGGGGCCTTGTTGGAACCAAAGACACCTCTGCAAAAAGCAGGCTAGCTCATAGAAGCAAGGAGTCCATTGTTACAACGTAAAAGCTATGGAAGCAAGGGACCATTGTGACACTGCGGGGCCTCATGGAACCAATTGTCCATGATGACAGTGCGGATCAAAGGAGACCATGGTGACACTGCGGAACCTGATGGAACCAAGGAGCCATTGTGACACAGTGGGGCCTCATGGAATCAAGGAGACCATTGTGACCCAGGTGTTGCATGGGAAGGCAAGGAGCCATTGTGACACTTTGGGCTTCTTCCCTTGAGCTCTGCAGCGGGCTGTCCCAGCCCAGCGCACCATGTGCCACCTGCTCTCCTCAGGGCTCTGCCTGCACACAGCCCCAGGAGAAGTTTTCCTGTTTGGAAGGAAAGAATGGAAAAGCCTGAGCAGGTTTCCTAAACAACAAACCCCACTCAGGAGCCACATGCTCAGTACAGGCTGCCTGGAACGATGTCCCCTTTCTACAAGGGTCAGGGTGAGCAGGAATGAATGATCTCTGGGAGCAGAATTCTCGGAGTCTTTCCACTGAATTCTCTGTCCCTGTGTCTTGGGGTGACTTTATTGTGTGTATCCCCTATTGCTGCTCTATGCCCAGAAGTGAACTTTGTGCGTTTCTGTGCCTTTCAACTGAGCCTGAGAGGGGGGAGAGGAAAAAAAACCGGACAAACTTCTCAGAGCGTTTGTTCAAGGACACACATACACACTCCTCTGCATCCTGCTTGCAGCAAGAGCAGAGGAAGCAACTTTGTTTCTTTTTAGCCAGTTTTCAGCTCCTTTTCTCTGGGGGGAGATGGAGAGTTGAACTTTGTTTTCCTGGGACTTTGGGGGTTTTTTCCCCTTCTTCTCTTCTTGACTCTTTCAACATCAGAGCACATTGGGAGAATTTTCTCCCGAGGTGGGGGCCCTGAATGTGGGCCCATGAGCCAGCTGCAAGGAGGAGGAGAGAGACTACACCTACGGAAGTGTTGGGGTTCCTCCCCCCTGCCATGAGGTCATGGGAGAGGGGACCCTGGGGTAGAGGCATGGCCTGGGCACGGGGGTCTCCCTGCTCACATGTGCCCTAACCCTGTTCAGCACTGCTTATTTTGTGTTGCCCTGTGCCAGGAGGGCCCTGGTTGTGCTGTGATTGCTCAGTTCTTTGGCAGTGCCCCGCCCATGTGGCTGGAGAAGAAAGAGCTCTGAAACTTCTCTCAAGAATCGCTCCCTGTTTCTTTGCACGGGCCTCGCTGTCTATGGATGTTTCAGGAGACCCCACCGAAACACAGAAGGACTCTCAAATTATCCCAGCTTTCTCTGCACAGCGAGAGGTTTTAATATTTAGCATTGTTATCCTTTTCCTTTGTGTTTGTTAAAAAAATAGTTTTTATCTCTTTCACTTTCTTCCCAGGAAAGTTCTTTTTTCCAAAAACCTGGTGGGGGAGGGCTGGGTGTAACCTGCCTTCTATCAGAGGATATTTTCCTCCACATTTGTCCAAACCGGCACAGCCTGTCCTTTCCTGGGTCTCTGTTGCAGATGGAAGCTGCTGGTGCCATTGTCAGCTTGAAGCCCTCTTTTGATGCAAGCAGATGTTGCCAGGTGTGTTCAGCAGCTGTTGCTCAATGCTTATGCCAAGCTATTGTGTTCCTCATGGAACCAAGGAGCCATTGTGACACTGCAGGGGCTGATGGCATCAAGGAGGCAATTGTGACAGTACAGAACCTCCTAGAAACAAGGCTCCATTGTGACACCGTGGGGAATCATGGAATCAAGGAGCCCATTGTGACACGGCTGCATGGAACCAATGGTCCATGGTTACACGGCGGATTCAAGAAGAGCACGGTGACACCACGCAACATCACGGAACCATAGGTCCATTGTGACACAGCGGGGCCTCATGGAAACAAGGGGACCATTGTGGCAAAGCAGGGCCTAATGGAAGCCTGGAGAGCATTGTGACACTAAGGAAACTCCTGGAACCAAGATGACCACTGGCACATAATGGAACCTCATGGAAGCAAGCCTCCACGATGGTTTTGGAGGGCCTCAGGGACCACAGGACCCATTGTGACACAGCAGGACCTGGTGGAACCAAGGAGCCTTTGTGATACTCCACATCCACATGGAAGCCAGGGTGCACTGAGACACAGCGGGGCCTTGTTGGAACCAAAGACACCTCTGCAAAAAGCAGGCTAGCTCATAGAAGCAAGGAGTCCATTGTTACAACGTAAAAGCTATGGAAGCAAGGGACCATTGTGACACTGCGGGGCCTCATGGAACCAATTGTCCATGATGACAGTGCGGATCAAAGGAGACCATGGTGACACTGCGGAACCTGATGGAACCAAGGAGCCATTGTGACACAGTGGGGCCTCATGGAATCAAGGAGACCATTGTGACCCAGGTGTTGCATGTGAAGGCAAGGAGCCATTGTGACACTTTGGGCTTCTTCCCTTGAGCTCTGCAGCGGGCTGTCCCAGCCCAGCGCACCATGTGCCACCTGCTCTCCTCAGGGCTCTGCCTGCACACAGCCCCAGGAGAAGTTTTCCTGTTTGCAAGGAAAGAATGGAAAAGCCGGAGCAGGTTTCCTAAACAACAAACCCCACTCAGGAGCCACATGCTCAGTACAGGCTGCCTGGAACGATGTCCCCTTTCTACAAGGGTCAGTGTGAGCAGGAATGAATGATCTCTGGGAGCAGAATTCTCGGAGTCTTTCCACTGAATTCTCTGTCCCTGTGTCTTGGGGTGACTTTATTGTGTGTATCCCCTATTGCTGCTCTATGCCCAGAAGTGAACTTTGTGCATTTCTGTGCCTTTCAACTGAGCCTGAGAGGGGGGAGAGGAAAAAAAACCGGACAAACTTCTCAGAGCGTTTGTTCAAGGACACACATACACACTCCTCTGCATCCTGCTTGCAGCAAGAGCAGAGGAAGCAACTTTGTTTCTTTTTAGCCAGTTTTCAGCTCCTTTTCTCTGGGGGGAGATGGAGAGTTGAACTTTGTTTTCCTGGGACTTTGGGGGTTTTTTCCCCTTCTTCTCTTCTTGACTCTTTCAACATCAGACCACATTGGGAGAATTTTCTCCCGAGGTGGGGGCCCTGAATGTGGGCCCATGAGCCAGCTGCAAGGAGGAGGAGAGAGACTACACCTCCGGAAGTGTTGGGGTTCCTCCCCCCTGCCATGAGGTCATGGGAGAGGGGACCCTGGGGTAGAGGCATGGCCTGGGCACGGGGGTCTCCCTGCTCCCTGCTCACATGTGCCCTAACCCTGTTCAGCACTGCTTATTTTGTGTTGCCCTGTGCCAGGAGGGCCCTGGTTGTGCTGTGATTGCTCAGTTCTTTGGCAGTGCCCCGCCCATGTGGCTGGAGAAGAAAGAGCTCTGAAACTTCTCTCAAGAATCGCTCCCTGTTTCTTTGCACGGGCCTCGCTGTCTATGGATGTTTCAGGAGACCCCACCGAAACACGGAAGGACTCTCAAATTATCCCAGCTTTCTCTGCACAGCGAGAGCTTTTAATATTTAGCATTGCTATCCTTTTCCTGTGTGTTTGTTAAAAAAATAGTTTTTATCTCTTTCACTTTCTTCCCAGGAAAGTTCTTTTTTCCAAAAACCTGGTGGGGGAGGGCTGGGTGTAACCTGCCTTCTATCAGAGGATATTTTCCTCCACATTTGTCCAAACCGGCACAGCCTGTCCTTTCCTGGGTCTCTGTTGCAGATGGAAGCTGCTGGTGCCATTGTCAGCTTGAAGCACTCTTTTGATGCAAGCAGATGTTGCCAGGTGTGTTCAGCAGCTGTTGCTCAATGCTTATGCCAAGCTATTGTGTTCCTCATGGAACCAAGGAGCCATTGTGACACTGCAGGGGCTGATGGCATCAAGGAGGCAATTGTGACAGTACAGAACCTCCTAGAAACAAGGCTCCATTGTGACACCGTGGGGAATCATGGAATCAAGGAGCCCATTGTGACACGGCTGCATGGAACCAATGGTCCATGGTTACACGGCGGATTCAAGAAGAGCACGGTGACACCACGCAACATCACGGAACCATAGGTCCATTGTGACACAGCGGGGCCTCATGGAAACAAGGGGACCATTGTGGCAAAGCAGGGCCTAATGGAAGCATGGAGAGCATTGTGACACTAAGGAAACTCCTGGAACCAAGATGACCACTGGCACATAATGGAACCTCATGGAAGCAAGCCTCCACGATGGTTTTGGAGGGCCTCAGGGACCACAGGACCCATTGTGACACAGCAGGACCTGGTGGAACCAAGGAGCCTTTGTGATACTCCACATCCACATGGAAGCCAGGGTGCACTGAGACACAGCGGGGCCTTGTTGGAACCAAAGACACCTCTGCAAAAAGCAGGCTAGCTCATAGAAGCAAGGAGTCCTTTGTTACAACGTAAAAGCTATGGAAGCAAGGGACCATTGTGACACTGCGGGGCCTCATGGAACCAATTGTCCATGATGACAATGCGGATCAAAGGAGACCATGGTGACACTGCGGAACCTGATGGAACCAAGGAGCCATTGTGACACAGTGGGGCCTCATGGAATCAAGGAGACCATTGTGACCCAGGTGTTGCATGTGAAGGCAAGGAGCCATTGTGACACTTTGGGCTTCTTCCCTTGAGCTCTGCAGCGGGCTGTCCCAGCCCAGCGCACCATGTGCCACCTGCTCTCCTCAGGGCTCTGCCTGCACACAGCCCCAGGAGAAGTTTTCTTGTTTGCAAGGAAAGAATGGAAAAGCCTGAGCAGGTTTCCTAAACAACAAACCCCACTCAGGAGCCACATGCTCAGTACAGGCTGCCTGGAACGATGTTCCCTTTCTACAAGGGTCAGTGTGAGCAGGAATGAATGATCTCTGGGAGCAGAATTCTCGGAGTCTTTCCACTGAATTCTCTGTCCCTGTGTCTTGGGGTGACTTTATTGTGTGTATCCCCTATTGCTGCTCTATGCCCAGAAGTGAACTTTGTGCATTTCTGTGCCTTTCAACTGAGCCTGAGAGGGGGGAGAGGAAAAAAAACCGGACAAACTTCTCAGAGCGTTTGTTCAAGGACACACATACACACTCCTCTGCATCCTGCTTGCAGCAAGAGCAGAGGAAGCAACTTTGTTTCTTTTTAGCCAGTTTTCAGCTCCTTTTCTCTGGGGGGAGATGGAGAGTTGAACTTTGTTTTCCTGGGACTTCGGGGGTTTTTTTTCCCTTCTTCTCTTCTTGACTCTTTCAACATCAGAGCACATTGGGAGAATTTTCTCCCGAGGTGGGGGCCCTGAATGTGGGCCCATGAGCCAGCTGCAAGGAGGAGGAGAGAGACTGCACCTACGGAAGTGTTGGGGTTCCTCCCCCCTGCCATGAGGTCATGGGAGAGGGGACCCTGGGGTAGAGGCATGGCCTGGGCACGGGGGTCTCCCTGCTCCCTGCTCACATGTGCCCTAACCCTGTTCAGCACTGCTTATTTTGTGTTGCCCTGTGCGAGGAGGGCCCTGGTTGTGCTGTGATTGCTCAGTTCTTTGGCAGTGCCCCGCCCATGTGGCTGGAGAAGAAAGAGCTCTGAAACTTCTCTCAAGAATCGCTCCCTGTTTCTTTGCACGGGCCTCGCTGTCTATGGATGTTTCAGGAGACCCCACCGAAACACAGAAGGACTCTCAAATTATCCCAGCTTTCTCTGCACAGCGAGAGGTTTTAATATTTAGCATTGTTATCCTTTTCCTGTGTGTTTGTTAAAAAAATAGTTTTTATCTCTTTCACTTTCTTCCCAGGAAAGTTCTTTTTTCCAAGAACCTGGTGGGGGAGGGCTGGGTGTAACCTGCCTTCTATCAGAGGATATTTTCCTCCACATTTGTCCAAACCGGCACAGCCTGTCCTTTCCTGGGTCTCTGTTGCAGATGGAAGCTGCTGGTGCCATTGTCAGCTTGAAGCCCTCTTTTGATGCAAGCAGATGTTGCCAGGTGTGTTCAGCAGCTGTTGCTCAATGCTTATGCCAAGCTATTGTGTTCCTCATGGAACCAAGGAGCCATTGTGACACTGCAGGGGCTGATGGCATCAAGGAGGCAATTGTGACAGTACAGAACCTCCTAGAAACAAGGCTCCATTGTGACACCGTGGGGAATCATGGAATCAAGGAGCCCATTGTGACACGGCTGCATGGAACCAATGGTCCATGGTTACACGGCGGATTCAAGAAGAGCACGGTGACACCACGCAACATCATGGAACCATAGGTCCATTGTGACACAGCGGGGCCTCATGGAAACAAGGGGACCATTGTGGCAAAGCAGGGCCTAATGGAAGCATGGAGGGCATTGTGACACTAAGGAAACTCCTGGAACCAAGATGACCACTGGCACATAATGGAACCTCATGGAAGCAAGCCTCCACGATGGTTTTGGAGGGCCTCAGGGACCACAGGACCCATTGTGACACAGCAGGACCTGGTGGAACCAAGGAGCCTTTGTGATACTCCACATCCACATGGAAGCCAGGGTGCACTGAGACACAGCGGGGCCTTGTTGGAACCAAAGACACCTCTGCAAAAAGCAGGCTAGCTCATAGAAGCAAGGAGTCCATTGTTACAACGTAAAAGCTATGGAAGCAAGGGACCATTGTGACACTGCGGGGCCTCATGGAACCAATTGTCCATGATGACAGTGCGGATCAAAGGAGACCATGGTGACACTGCGGAACCTGATGGAACCAAGGAGCCATTGTGACACAGTGGGGCCTCATGGAATCAAGGAGACCATTGTGACCCAGGTGTTGCATGGGAAGGCAAGGAGCCATTGTGACACTTTGGGCTTCTTCCCTTGAGCTCTGCAGCGGGCTGTCCCAGCCCAGCGCACCATGTGCCACCTGCTCTCCTCAGGGCTCTGCCTGCACACAGCCCCAGGAGAAGTTTTCCTGTTTGGAAGGAAAGAATGGAAAAGCCTGAGCAGGTTTCCTAAACAACAAACCCCACTCAGGAGCCACATGCTCAGTACAGGCTGCCTGGAACGATGTCCCCTTTCTACAAGGGTCAGGGTGAGCAGGAATGAATGATCTCTGGGAGCAGAATTCTCGGAGTCTTTCCACTGAATTCTCTGTCCCTGTGTCTTGGGGTGACTTTATTGTGTGTATCCCCTATTGCTGCTCTATGCCCAGAAGTGAACTTTGTGCGTTTCTGTGCCTTTCAACTGAGCCTGAGAGGGGGGAGAGGAAAAAAAACCGGACAAACTTCTCAGAGCGTTTGTTCAAGGACACACATACACACTCCTCTGCATCCTGCTTGCAGCAAGAGCAGAGGAAGCAACTTTGTTTCTTTTTAGCCAGTTTTCAGCTCCTTTTCTCTGGGGGGAGATGGAGAGTTGAACTTTGTTTTCCTGGGACTTTGGGGGTTTTTTCCCCTTCTTCTCTTCTTGACTCTTTCAACATCAGAGCACATTGGGAGAATTTTCTCCCGAGGTGGGGGCCCTGAATGTGGGCCCATGAGCCAGCTGCAAGGAGGAGGAGAGAGACTACACCTACGGAAGTGTTGGGGTTCCTCCCCCCTGCCATGAGGTCATGGGAGAGGGGACCCTGGGGTAGAGGCATGGCCTGGGCACGGGGGTCTCCCTGCTCACATGTGCCCTAACCCTGTTCAGCACTGCTTATTTTGTGTTGCCCTGTGCCAGGAGGGCCCTGGTTGTGCTGTGATTGCTCAGTTCTTTGGCAGTGCCCCGCCCATGTGGCTGGAGAAGAAAGAGCTCTGAAACTTCTCTCAAGAATCGCTCCCTGTTTCTTTGCACGGGCCTCGCTGTCTATGGATGTTTCAGGAGACCCCACCGAAACACAGAAGGACTCTCAAATTATCCCAGCTTTCTCTGCACAGCGAGAGGTTTTAATATTTAGCATTGTTATCCTTTTCCTTTGTGTTTGTTAAAAAAATAGTTTTTATCTCTTTCACTTTCTTCCCAGGAAAGTTCTTTTTTCCAAAAACCTGGTGGGGGAGGGCTGGGTGTAACCTGCCTTCTATCAGAGGATATTTTCCTCCACATTTGTCCAAACCGGCACAGCCTGTCCTTTCCTGGGTCTCTGTTGCAGATGGAAGCTGCTGGTGCCATTGTCAGCTTGAAGCCCTCTTTTGATGCAAGCAGATGTTGCCAGGTGTGTTCAGCAGCTGTTGCTCAATGCTTATGCCAAGCTATTGTGTTCCTCATGGAACCAAGGAGCCATTGTGACACTGCAGGGGCTGATGGCATCAAGGAGGCAATTGTGACAGTACAGAACCTCCTAGAAACAAGGCTCCATTGTGACACCGTGGGGAATCATGGAATCAAGGAGCCCATTGTGACACGGCTGCATGGAACCAATGGTCCATGGTTACACGGCGGATTCAAGAAGAGCACGGTGACACCACGCAACATCACGGAACCATAGGTCCATTGTGACACAGCGGGGCCTCATGGAAACAAGGGGACCATTGTGGCAAAGCAGGGCCTAATGGAAGCCTGGAGAGCATTGTGACACTAAGGAAACTCCTGGAACCAAGATGACCACTGGCACATAATGGAACCTCATGGAAGCAAGCCTCCACGATGGTTTTGGAGGGCCTCAGGGACCACAGGACCCATTGTGACACAGCAGGACCTGGTGGAACCAAGGAGCCTTTGTGATACTCCACATCCACATGGAAGCCAGGGTGCACTGAGACACAGCGGGGCCTTGTTGGAACCAAAGACACCTCTGCAAAAAGCAGGCTAGCTCATAGAAGCAAGGAGTCCATTGTTACAACGTAAAAGCTATGGAAGCAAGGGACCATTGTGACACTGCGGGGCCTCATGGAACCAATTGTCCATGATGACAGTGCGGATCAAAGGAGACCATGGTGACACTGCGGAACCTGATGGAACCAAGGAGCCATTGTGACACAGTGGGGCCTCATGGAATCAAGGAGACCATTGTGACCCAGGTGTTGCATGTGAAGGCAAGGAGCCATTGTGACACTTTGGGCTTCTTCCCTTGAGCTCTGCAGCGGGCTGTCCCAGCCCAGCGCACCATGTGCCACCTGCTCTCCTCAGGGCTCTGCCTGCACACAGCCCCAGGAGAAGTTTTCCTGTTTGCAAGGAAAGAATGGAAAAGCCGGAGCAGGTTTCCTAAACAACAAACCCCACTCAGGAGCCACATGCTCAGTACAGGCTGCCTGGAACGATGTCCCCTTTCTACAAGGGTCAGTGTGAGCAGGAATGAATGATCTCTGGGAGCAGAATTCTCGGAGTCTTTCCACTGAATTCTCTGTCCCTGTGTCTTGGGGTGACTTTATTGTGTGTATCCCCTATTGCTGCTCTATGCCCAGAAGTGAACTTTGTGCATTTCTGTGCCTTTCAACTGAGCCTGAGAGGGGGGAGAGGAAAAAAAACCGGACAAACTTCTCAGAGCGTTTGTTCAAGGACACACATACACACTCCTCTGCATCCTGCTTGCAGCAAGAGCAGAGGAAGCAACTTTGTTTCTTTTTAGCCAGTTTTCAGCTCCTTTTCTCTGGGGGGAGATGGAGAGTTGAACTTTGTTTTCCTGGGACTTTGGGGGTTTTTTCCCCTTCTTCTCTTCTTGACTCTTTCAACATCAGACCACATTGGGAGAATTTTCTCCCGAGGTGGGGGCCCTGAATGTGGGCCCATGAGCCAGCTGCAAGGAGGAGGAGAGAGACTACACCTCCGGAAGTGTTGGGGTTCCTCCCCCCTGCCATGAGGTCATGGGAGAGGGGACCCTGGGGTAGAGGCATGGCCTGGGCACGGGGGTCTCCCTGCTCCCTGCTCACATGTGCCCTAACCCTGTTCAGCACTGCTTATTTTGTGTTGCCCTGTGCCAGGAGGGCCCTGGTTGTGCTGTGATTGCTCAGTTCTTTGGCAGTGCCCCGCCCATGTGGCTGGAGAAGAAAGAGCTCTGAAACTTCTCTCAAGAATCGCTCCCTGTTTCTTTGCACGGGCCTCGCTGTCTATGGATGTTTCAGGAGACCCCACCGAAACACGGAAGGACTCTCAAATTATCCCAGCTTTCTCTGCACAGCGAGAGCTTTTAATATTTAGCATTGCTATCCTTTTCCTGTGTGTTTGTTAAAAAAATAGTTTTTATCTCTTTCACTTTCTTCCCAGGAAAGTTCTTTTTTCCAAAAACCTGGTGGGGGAGGGCTGGGTGTAACCTGCCTTCTATCAGAGGATATTTTCCTCCACATTTGTCCAAACCGGCACAGCCTGTCCTTTCCTGGGTCTCTGTTGCAGATGGAAGCTGCTGGTGCCATTGTCAGCTTGAAGCACTCTTTTGATGCAAGCAGATGTTGCCAGGTGTGTTCAGCAGCTGTTGCTCAATGCTTATGCCAAGCTATTGTGTTCCTCATGGAACCAAGGAGCCATTGTGACACTGCAGGGGCTGATGGCATCAAGGAGGCAATTGTGACAGTACAGAACCTCCTAGAAACAAGGCTCCATTGTGACACCGTGGGGAATCATGGAATCAAGGAGCCCATTGTGACACGGCTGCATGGAACCAATGGTCCATGGTTACACGGCGGATTCAAGAAGAGCACGGTGACACCACGCAACATCACGGAACCATAGGTCCATTGTGACACAGCGGGGCCTCATGGAAACAAGGGGACCATTGTGGCAAAGCAGGGCCTAATGGAAGCATGGAGAGCATTGTGACACTAAGGAAACTCCTGGAACCAAGATGACCACTGGCACATAATGGAACCTCATGGAAGCAAGCCTCCACGATGGTTTTGGAGGGCCTCAGGGACCACAGGACCCATTGTGACACAGCAGGACCTGGTGGAACCAAGGAGCCTTTGTGATACTCCACATCCACATGGAAGCCAGGGTGCACTGAGACACAGCGGGGCCTTGTTGGAACCAAAGACACCTCTGCAAAAAGCAGGCTAGCTCATAGAAGCAAGGAGTCCTTTGTTACAACGTAAAAGCTATGGAAGCAAGGGACCATTGTGACACTGCGGGGCCTCATGGAACCAATTGTCCATGATGACAATGCGGATCAAAGGAGACCATGGTGACACTGCGGAACCTGATGGAACCAAGGAGCCATTGTGACACAGTGGGGCCTCATGGAATCAAGGAGACCATTGTGACCCAGGTGTTGCATGTGAAGGCAAGGAGCCATTGTGACACTTTGGGCTTCTTCCCTTGAGCTCTGCAGCGGGCTGTCCCAGCCCAGCGCACCATGTGCCACCTGCTCTCCTCAGGGCTCTGCCTGCACACAGCCCCAGGAGAAGTTTTCTTGTTTGCAAGGAAAGAATGGAAAAGCCTGAGCAGGTTTCCTAAACAACAAACCCCACTCAGGAGCCACATGCTCAGTACAGGCTGCCTGGAACGATGTTCCCTTTCTACAAGGGTCAGTGTGAGCAGGAATGAATGATCTCTGGGAGCAGAATTCTCGGAGTCTTTCCACTGAATTCTCTGTCCCTGTGTCTTGGGGTGACTTTATTGTGTGTATCCCCTATTGCTGCTCTATGCCCAGAAGTGAACTTTGTGCATTTCTGTGCCTTTCAACTGAGCCTGAGAGGGGGGAGAGGAAAAAAAACCGGACAAACTTCTCAGAGCGTTTGTTCAAGGACACACATACACACTCCTCTGCATCCTGCTTGCAGCAAGAGCAGAGGAAGCAACTTTGTTTCTTTTTAGCCAGTTTTCAGCTCCTTTTCTCTGGGGGGAGATGGAGAGTTGAACTTTGTTTTCCTGGGACTTCGGGGGTTTTTTTTCCCTTCTTCTCTTCTTGACTCTTTCAACATCAGAGCACATTGGGAGAATTTTCTCCCGAGGTGGGGGCCCTGAATGTGGGCCCATGAGCCAGCTGCAAGGAGGAGGAGAGAGACTGCACCTACGGAAGTGTTGGGGTTCCTCCCCCCTGCCATGAGGTCATGGGAGAGGGGACCCTGGGGTAGAGGCATGGCCTGGGCACGGGGGTCTCCCTGCTCCCTGCTCACATGTGCCCTAACCCTGTTCAGCACTGCTTATTTTGTGTTGCCCTGTGCGAGGAGGGCCCTGGTTGTGCTGTGATTGCTCAGTTCTTTGGCAGTGCCCCGCCCATGTGGCTGGAGAAGAAAGAGCTCTGAAACTTCTCTCAAGAATCGCTCCCTGTTTCTTTGCACGGGCCTCGCTGTCTATGGATGTTTCAGGAGACCCCACCGAAACACGGAAGGACTCTCAAATTATCCCAGCTTTCTCTGCACAGCGAGAGCTTTTAATATTTAGCATTGCTATCCTTTTCCTGTGTGTTTGTTAAAAAAATAGTTTTTATCTCTTTCACTTTCTTCCCAGGAAAGTTCTTTTTTCCAAGAACCTGGTGGGGGAGGGCTGGGTGTAACCTGCCTTCTATCAGAGGATATTTTCTTCCACATTTGTCCAAACCGGCACAGCCTGTCCTTTCCTGGGTCTCTGTTGCAGATGGAAGCTGCTGGTGCCATTGTCAGCTTGAAGCCCTCTTTTGATGCAAGCAGATGTTGCCAGGTGTGTTCAGCAGCTGTTGCTCAATGCTTATGCCAAGCTATTGTGTTCCTCATGGAACCAAGGAGCCATTGTGACACTGCAGGGGCTGATGGCATCAAGGAGGCAATTGTGACAGTACAGAACCTCCTAGAAACAAGGCTCCATTGTGACACCGTGGGGAATCATGGAATCAAGGAGCCCATTGTGACACGGCTGCATGGAACCAATGGTCCATGGTTACACGGCGGATTCAAGAAGAGCACGGTGACACCACGCAACATCACGGAACCATAGGTCCATTGTGACACAGCGGGGCCTCATGGAAACAAGGGGACCATTGTGGCAAAGCAGGGCCTAATGGAAGCCTGGAGAGCATTGTGACACTAAGGAAACTCCTGGAACCAAGATGACCACTGGCACATAATGGAACCTCATGGAAGCAAGCCTCCACGATGGTTTTGGAGGGCCTCAGGGACCACAGGACCCATTGTGACACAGCAGGACCTGGTGGAACCAAGGAGCCTTTGTGATACTCCACATCCACATGGAAGCCAGGGTGCACTGAGACACAGCGGGGCCTTGTTGGAACCAAAGACACCTCTGCAAAAAGCAGGCTAGCTCATAGAAGCAAGGAGTCCATTGTTACAACGTAAAAGCTATGGAAGCAAGGGACCATTGTGACACTGCGGGGCCTCATGGAACCAATTGTCCATGATGACAGTGCGGATCAAAGGAGACCATGGTGACACTGCGGAACCTGATGGAACCAAGGAGCCATTGTGACACAGTGGGGCCTCATGGAATCAAGGAGACCATTGTGACCCAGGTGTTGCATGTGAAGGCAAGGAGCCATTGTGACACTTTGGGCTTCTTCCCTTGAGCTCTGCAGCGGGCTGTCCCAGCCCAGCGCACCATGTGCCACCTGCTCTCCTCAGGGCTCTGCCTGCACACAGCCCCAGGAGAAGTTTTCCTGTTTGGAAGGAAAGAATGGAAAAGCCTGAGCAGGTTTCCTAAACAACAAACCCCACTCAGGAGCCACATGCTCAGTACAGGCTGCCTGGAACGATGTCCCCTTTCTACAAGGGTCAGTGTGAGCAGGAATGAATGATCTCTGGGAGCAGAATTCTCGGAGTCTTTCCACTGAATTCTCTGTCCCTGTGTCTTGGGGTGACTTTATTGTGTGTATCCCCTATTGCTGCTCTATGCCCAGAAGTGAACTTTGTGCATTTCTGTGCCTTTCAACTGAGCCTGAGAGGGGGGAGAGGAAAAAAAACCGGACAAACTTCTCAGAGCGTTTGTTCAAGGACACACATACACACTCCTCTGCATCCTGCTTGCAGCAAGAGCAGAGGAAGCAACTTTGTTTCTTTTTAGCCAGTTTTCAGCTCCTTTTCTCTGGGGGGAGATGGAGAGTTGAACTTTGTTTTCCTGGGACTTTGGGGGTTTTTTCCCCTTCTTCTCTTCTTGACTCTTTCAACATCAGAGCACATTGGGAGAATTTTCTCCCGAGGTGGGGGCCCTGAATGTGGGCCCATGAGCCAGCTGCAAGGAGGAGGAGAGAGACTACACCTACGGAAGTGTTGGGGTTCCTCCCCCCTGCCATGAGGTCATGGGAGAGGGGACCCTGGGGTAGAGGCATGGCCTGGGCACGGGGGTCTCCCTGCTCACATGTGCCCTAACCCTGTTCAGCACTGCTTATTTTGTGTTGCCCTGTGCCAGGAGGGCCCTGGTTGTGCTGTGATTGCTCAGTTCTTTGGCAGTGCCCCGCCCATGTGGCTGGAGAAGAAAGAGCTCTGAAACTTCTCTCAAGAATCGCTCCCTGTTTCTTTGCACGGGCCTCGCTGTCTATGGATGTTTCAGGAGACCCCACCGAAACACAGAAGGACTCTCAAATTATCCCAGCTTTCTCTGCACAGCGAGAGGTTTTAATATTTAGCATTGTTATCCTTTTCCTGTGTGTTTGTTAAAAAAATAGTTTTTATCTCTTTCACTTTCTTCCCAGGAAAGTTCTTTTTTCCAAAAACCTGGTGGGGGAGGGCTGGGTGTAACCTGCCTTCTATCAGAGGATATTTTCCTCCACATTTGTCCAAACCGGCACAGCCTGTCCTTTCCTGGGTCTCTGTTGCAGATGGAAGCTGCTGGTGCCATTGTCAGCTTGAAGCCCTCTTTTGATGCAAGCAGATGTTGCCAGGTGTGTTCAGCAGCTGTTGCTCAATGCTTATGCCAAGCTATTGTGTTCCTCATGGAACCAAGGAGCCATTGTGACACTGCAGGGGCTGATGGCATCAAGGAGGCAATTGTGACAGTACAGAACCTCCTAGAAACAAGGCTCCATTGTGACACCGTGGGGAATCATGGAATCAAGGAGCCCATTGTGACACGGCTGCATGGAACCAATGGTCCATGGTTACACAGCGGATTCAAGAAGAGCACGGTGACACCACGCAACATCATGGAACCATAGGTCCATTGTGACACAGCGGGGCCTCATGGAAACAAGGGGACCATTGTGGCAAAGCAGGGCCTAATGGAAACATGGAGGGCATTGTGACACTAAGGAAACTCCTGGAACCAAGATGACCACTGGCACATAATGGAACCTCATGGAAGCAAGCCTCCACGATGGTTTTGGAGGGCCTCAGGGACCACAGGACCCATTGTGACACAGCAGGACCTGGTGGAACCAAGGAGCCTTTGTGATACTCCACATCCACATGGAAGCCAGGGTGCACTGAGACACAGCGGGGCCTTGTTGGAACCAAAGACACCTCTGCAAAAAGCAGGCTAGCTCATAGAAGCAAGGAGTCCATTGTTACAACGTAAAAGCTATGGAAGCAAGGGACCATTGTGACACTGCGGGGCCTCATGGAACCAATTGTCCATGATGACAGTGCGGATCAAAGGAGACCATGGTGACACTGCGGAACCTGATGGAACCAAGGAGCCATTGTGACACAGTGGGGCCTCATGGAATCAAGGAGACCATTGTGACCCAGGTGTTGCATGTGAAGGCAAGGAGCCATTGTGACACTTTGGGCTTCTTCCCTTGAGCTCTGCAGCGGGCTGTCCCAGCCCAGCGCACCATGTGCCACCTGCTCTCCTCAGGGCTCTGCCTGCACACAGCCCCAGGAGAAGTTTTCCTGTTTGGAAGGAAAGAATGGAAAAGCCTGAGCAGGTTTCCTAAACAACAAACCCCACTCAGGAGCCACATGCTCAGTACAGGCTGCCTGGAACGATGTCCCCTTTCTACAAGGGTCAGTGTGAGCAGGAATGAATGATCTCTGGGAGCAGAATTCTCGGAGTCTTTCCACTGAATTCTCTGTCCCTGTGTCTTGGGGTGACTTTATTGTGTGTATCCCCTATTGCTGCTCTATGCCCAGAAGTGAACTTTGTGCATTTCTGTGCCTTTCAACTGAGCCTGAGAGGGGGGAGAGGAAAAAAAACCGGACAAACTTCTCAGAGCGTTTGTTCAAGGACACACATACACACTCCTCTGCATCCTGCTTGCAGCAAGAGCAGAGGAAGCAACTTTGTTTCTTTTTAGCCAGTTTTCAGCTCCTTTTCTCTGGGGGGAGATGGAGAGTTGAACTTTGTTTTCCTGGGACTTTGGGGGTTTTTTCCCCTTCTTCTCTTCTTGACTCTTTCAAAATCAGACCACATTGGGAGAATTTTCTCCCGAGGTGGGGGCCCTGAATGTGGGCCCATGAGCCAGCTGCAAGGAGGAGGAGAGAGACTACACCTACGGAAGTGTTGGGGTTCCTCCCTCCTGCCATGAGGTCATGGGAGAGGGGACCCTGGGGTAGAGGCATGGCCTGGGCACGGGGGTCTCCCTGCTCACATGTGCCCTAACCCTGTTCAGCACTGCTTATTTTGTGTTGCCCTGTGCCAGGAGGGCCCTGGTTGTGCTGTGATTGCTCAGTTCTTTGGCAGTGCCCCGCCCATGTGGCTGGAGAAGAAAGAGCTCTGAAACTTCTCTCAAGAATCGCTCCCTGTTTCTTTGCACGGGCCTCGCTGTCTATGGATGTTTCAGGAGACCCCACCGAAACACAGAAGGACTCTCAAATTATCCCAGCTTTCTCTGCACAGCGAGAGGTTTTAATATTTAGCATTGTTATCCTTTTCCTGTGTGTTTGTTAAAAAAATAGTTTTTATCTCTTTCACTTTCTTCCCAGGAAAGTTCTTTTTTCCAAAAACCTGGTGGGGGAGGGCTGGGTGTAACCTGCCTTCTATCAGAGGATATTTTCCTCCACATTTGTCCAAACCGGCACAGCCTGTCCTTTCCTGGGTCTCTGTTGCAGATGGAAGCTGCTGGTGCCATTGTCAGCTTGAAGCCCTCTTTTGATGCAAGCAGATGTTGCCAGGTGTGTTCAGCAGCTGTTGCTCAATGCTTATGCCAAGCTATTGTGTTCCTCATGGAACCAAGGAGCCATTGTGACACTGCAGGGGCTGATGGCATCAAGGAGGCAATTGTGACAGTACAGAACCTCCTAGAAACAAGGCTCCATTGTGACACCGTGGGGAATCATGGAATCAAGGAGCCCATTGTGACACGGCTGCATGGAACCAATGGTCCATGGTTACACGGCGGATTCAAGAAGAGCACGGTGACACCACGCAACATCACGGAACCATAGGTCCATTGTGACACAGCGGGGCCTCATGGAAACAAGGGGACCATTGTGGCAAAGCAGGGCCTAATGGAAGCATGGAGGGCATTGTGACACTAAGGAAACTCCTGGAACCAAGATGACCACTGGCACATAATGGAACCTCATGGAAGCAAGCCTCCACGATGGTTTTGGAGGGCCTCAGGGACCACAGGACCCATTGTGACACAGCAGGACCTGGTGGAACCAAGGAGCCTTTGTGATACTCCACATCCACATGGAAGCCAGGGTGCACTGAGACACAGCGGGGCCTTGTTGGAACCAAAGACACCTCTGCAAAAAGCAGGCTAGCTCATAGAAGCAAGGAGTCCATTGTTACAACGTAAAAGCTATGGAAGCAAGGGACCATTGTGACACTGCGGGGCCTCATGGAACCAATTGTCCATGATGACAGTGCGGATCAAAGGAGACCATGGTGACACTGCGGAACCTGATGGAACCAAGGAGCCATTGTGACACAGTGGGGCCTCATGGAATCAAGGAGACCATTGTGACCCAGGTGTTGCATGTGAAGGCAAGGAGCCATTGTGACACTTTGGGCTTCTTCCCTTGAGCTCTGCAGCGGGCTGTCCCAGCCCAGCGCACCATGTGCCACCTGCTCTCCTCAGGGCTCTGCCTGCACACAGCCCCAGGAGAAGTTTTCCTGTTTGGAAGGAAAGAATGGAAAAGCCTGAGCAGGTTTCCTAAACAACAAACCCCACTCAGGAGCCACATGCTCAGTACAGGCTGCCTGGAACGATGTCCCCTTTCTACAAGGGTCAGTGTGAGCAGGAATGAATGATCTCTGGGAGCAGAATTCTCGGAGTCTTTCCACTGAATTCTCTGTCCCTGTGTCTTGGGGTGACTTTATTGTGTGTATCCCCTATTGCTGCTCTATGCCCAGAAGTGAACTTTGTGCATTTCTGTGCCTTTCAACTGAGCCTGAGAGGGGGGAGAGGAAAAAAAACCGGACAAACTTCTCAGAGCGTTTGTTCAAGGACACACATACACACTCCTCTGCATCCTGCTTGCAGCAAGAGCAGAGGAAGCAACTTTGTTTCTTTTTAGCCAGTTTTCAGCTCCTTTTCTCTGGGGGGAGATGGAGAGTTGAACTTTGTTTTCCTGGGACTTTGGGGTTTTTTTCCCCTTCTTCTCTTCTTGACTCTTTCAACATCAGAGCACATTGGGAGAATTTTCTCCCGAGGTGGGGGCCCTGAATGTGGGCCCATGAGCCAGCTGCAAGGAGGAGGAGAGAGACTACACCTACGGAAGTGTTGGGGTTCCTCCCCCCTGCCATGAGGTCATGGGAGAGGGGACCCTGGGGTAGAGGCATGGCCTGGGCACGGGGGTCTCCCTGCTCACATGTGCCCTAACCCTGTTCAGCACTGCTTATTTTGTGTTGCCCTGTGCCAGGAGGGCCCTGGTTGTGCTGTGATTGCTCAGTTCTTTGGCAGTGCCCCGCCCATGTGGCTGGAGAAGAAAGAGCTCTGAAACTTCTCTCAAGAATCGCTCCCTGTTTCTTTGCACGGGCCTCGCTGTCTATGGATGTTTCAGGAGACCCCACCGAAACACAGAAGGACTCTCAAATTATCCCAGCTTTCTCTGCACAGCGAGAGGTTTTAATATTTAGCATTGTTATCCTTTTCCTGTGTGTTTGTTAAAAAAATAGTTTTTATCTCTTTCACTTTCTTCCCAGGAAAGTTCTTTTTTCCAAAAACCTGGTGGGGGAGGGCTGGGTGTAACCTGCCTTCTATCAGAGGATATTTTCCTCCACATTTGTCCAAACCGGCACAGCCTGTCCTTTCCTGGGTCTCTGTTGCAGATGGAAGCTGCTGGTGCCATTGTCAGCTTGAAGCCCTCTTTTGATGCAAGCAGATGTTGCCAGGTGTGTTCAGCAGCTGTTGCTCAATGCTTATGCCAAGCTATTGTGTTCCTCATGGAACCAAGGAGCCATTGTGACACTGCAGGGGCTGATGGCATCAAGGAGGCAATTGTGACAGTACAGAACCTCCTAGAAACAAGGCTCCATTGTGACACCGTGGGGAATCATGGAATCAAGGAGCCCATTGTGACACGGCTGCATGGAACCAATGGTCCATGGTTACACGGCGGATTCAAGAAGAGCACGGTGACACCACGCAACATCACGGAACCATAGGTCCATTGTGACACAGCGGGGCCTCATGGAAACAAGGGGACCATTGTGGCAAAGCAGGGCCTAATGGAAGCCTGGAGAGCATTGTGACACTAAGGAAACTCCTGGAACCAAGATGACCACTGGCACATAATGGAACCTCATGGAAGCAAGCCTCCACGATGGTTTTGGAGGGCCTCAGGGACCACAGGACCCATTGTGACACAGCAGGACCTGGTGGAACCAAGGAGCCTTTGTGATACTCCACATCCACATGGAAGCCAGGGTGCACTGAGACACAGCGGGGCCTTGTTGGAACCAAAGACACCTCTGCAAAAAGCAGGCTAGCTCATAGAAGCAAGGAGTCCATTGTTACAACGTAAAAGCTATGGAAGCAAGGGACCATTGTGACACTGCGGGGCCTCATGGAACCAATTGTCCATGATGACAGTGCGGATCAAAGGAGACCATGGTGACACTGCGGAACCTGATGGAACCAAGGAGCCATTGTGACACAGTGGGGCCTCATGGAATCAAGGAGACCATTGTGACCCAGGTGTTGCATGTGAAGGCAAGGAGCCATTGTGACACTTTGGGCTTCTTCCCTTGAGCTCTGCAGCGGGCTGTCCCAGCCCAGCGCACCATGTGCCACCTGCTCTCCTCAGGGCTCTGCCTGCACACAGCCCCAGGAGAAGTTTTCCTGTTTGCAAGGAAAGAATGGAAAAGCCGGAGCAGGTTTCCTAAACAACAAACCCCACTCAGGAGCCACATGCTCAGTACAGGCTGCCTGGAACGATGTCCCCTTTCTACAAGGGTCAGTGTGAGCAGGAATGAATGATCTCTGGGAGCAGAATTCTCGGAGTCTTTCCACTGAATTCTCTGTCCCTGTGTCTTGGGGTGACTTTATTGTGTGTATCCCCTATTGCTGCTCTATGCCCAGAAGTGAACTTTGTGCATTTCTGTGCCTTTCAACTGAGCCTGAGAGGGGGGAGAGGAAAAAAAACCGGACAAACTTCTCAGAGCGTTTGTTCAAGGACACACATACACACTCCTCTGCATCCTGCTTGCAGCAAGAGCAGAGGAAGCAACTTTGTTTCTTTTTAGCCAGTTTTCAGCTCCTTTTCTCTGGGGGGAGATGGAGAGTTGAACTTTGTTTTCCTGGGACTTTGGGGGTTTTTTCCCCTTCTTCTCTTCTTGACTCTTTCAACATCAGAGCACATTGGGAGAATTTTCTCCCGAGGTGGGGGCCCTGAATGTGGGCCCATGAGCCAGCTGCAAGGAGGAGGAGAGAGACTACACCTCCGGAAGTGTTGGGGTTCCTCCCCCCTGCCATGAGGTCATGGGAGAGGGGACCCTGGGGTAGAGGCATGGCCTGGGCACGGGGGTCTCCCTGCTCCCTGCTCACATGTGCCCTAACCCTGTTCAGCACTGCTTATTTTGTGTTGCCCTGTGCCAGGAGGGCCCTGGTTGTGCTGTGATTGCTCAGTTCTTTGGCAGTGCCCCGCCCATGTGGCTGGAGAAGAAAGAGCTCTGAAACTTCTCTCAAGAATCGCTCCCTGTTTCTTTGCACGGGCCTCGCTGTCTATGGATGTTTCAGGAGACCCCACCGAAACACGGAAGGACTCTCAAATTATCCCAGCTTTCTCTGCACAGCGAGAGCTTTTAATATTTAGCATTGTTATCCTTTTCCTGTGTGTTTGTTAAAAAAATAGTTTTTATCTCTTTCACTTTCTTCCCAGGAAAGTTCTTTTTTCCAAAAACCTGGTGGGGGAGGGCTGGGTGTAACCTGCCTTCTATCAGAGGATATTTTCCTCCACATTTGTCCAAACCGGCACAGCCTGTCCTTTCCTGGGTCTCTGTTGCAGATGGAAGCTGCTGGTGCCATTGTCAGCTTGAAGCACTCTTTTGATGCAAGCAGATGTTGCCAGGTGTGTTCAGCAGCTGTTGCTCAATGCTTATGCCAAGCTATTGTGTTCCTCATGGAACCAAGGAGCCATTGTGACACTGCAGGGGCTGATGGCATCAAGGAGGCAATTGTGACAGTACAGAACCTCCTAGAAACAAGGCTCCATTGTGACACCGTGGGGAATCATGGAATCAAGGAGCCCATTGTGACACGGCTGCATGGAACCAATGGTCCATGGTTACACGGCGGATTCAAGAAGAGCACGGTGACACCACGCAACATCACGGAACCATAGGTCCATTGTGACACAGCGGGGCCTCATGGAAACAAGGGGACCATTGTGGCAAAGCAGGGCCTAATGGAAGCATGGAGAGCATTGTGACACTAAGGAAACTCCTGGAACCAAGATGACCACTGGCACATAATGGAACCTCATGGAAGCAAGCCTCCACGATGGTTTTGGAGGGCCTCAGGGACCACAGGACCCATTGTGACACAGCAGGACCTGGTGGAACCAAGGAGCCTTTGTGATACTCCACATCCACATGGAAGCCAGGGTGCACTGAGACACAGCGGGGCCTTGTTGGAACCAAAGACACCTCTGCAAAAAGCAGGCTAGCTCATAGAAGCAAGGAGTCCATTGTTACAACGTAAAAGCTATGGAAGCAAGGGACCATTGTGACACTGCGGGGCCTCATGGAACCAATTGTCCATGATGACAATGCGGATCAAAGGAGACCATGGTGACACTGCGGAACCTGATGGAACCAAGGAGCCATTGTGACACAGTGGGGCCTCATGGAATCAAGGAGACCATTGTGACCCAGGTGTTGCATGTGAAGGCAAGGAGCCATTGTGACACTTTGGGCTTCTTCCCTTGAGCTCTGCAGCGGGCTGTCCCAGCCCAGCGCACCATGTGCCACCTGCTCTCCTCAGGGCTCTGCCTGCACACAGCCCCAGGAGAAGTTTTCTTGTTTGCAAGGAAAGAATGGAAAAGCCTGAGCAGGTTTCCTAAACAAACCCCACTCAGGAGCCACATGCTCAGTACAGGCTGCCTGGAACGATGTTCCCTTTCTACAAGGGTCAGTGTGAGCAGGAATGAATGATCTCTGGGAGCAGAATTCTCGGAGTCTTTCCACTGAATTCTCTGTCCCTGTGTCTTGGGGTGACTTTATTGTGTGTATCCCCTATTGCTGCTCTATGCCCAGAAGTGAACTTTGTGCATTTCTGTGCCTTTCAACTGAGCCTGAGAGGGGGGAGAGGAAAAAAAACCGGACAAACTTCTCAGAGCGTTTGTTCAAGGACACACATACACACTCCTCTGCATCCTGCTTGCAGCAAGAGCAGAGGAAGCAACTTTGTTTCTTTTTAGCCAGTTTTCAGCTCCTTTTCTCTGGGGGGAGATGGAGAGTTGAACTTTGTTTTCCTGGGACTTCGGGGGTTTTTTTTCCCTTCTTCTCTTCTTGACTCTTTCAACATCAGAGCACATTGGGAGAATTTTCTCCCGAGGTGGGGGCCCTGAATGTGGGCCCATGAGCCAGCTGCAAGGAGGAGGAGAGAGACTGCACCTACGGAAGTGTTGGGGTTCCTCCCCCCTGCCATGAGGTCATGGGAGAGGGGACCCTGGGGTAGAGGCATGGCCTGGGCACGGGGGTCTCCCTGCTCCCTGCTCCCATGTGCCCTAACCCTGTTCAGCACTGCTTATTTTGTGTTGCCCTGTGCGAGGAGGGCCCTGGTTGTGCTGTGATTGCTCAGTTCTTTGGCAGTGCCCCGCCCATGTGGCTGGAGAAGAAAGAGCTCTGAAACTTCTCTCAAGAATCGCTCCCTGTTTCTTTGCACGGGCCTCGCTGTCTATGGATGTTTCAGGAGACCCCACCGAAACACGGAAGGACTCTCAAATTATCCCAGCTTTCTCTGCACAGCGAGAGCTTTTAATATTTAGCATTGCTATCCTTTTCCTGTGTGTTTGTTAAAAAAATAGTTTTTATCTCTTTCACTTTCTTCCCAGGAAAGTTCTTTTTTCCAAGAACCTGGTGGGGGAGGGCTGGGTGTAACCTGCCTTCTATCAGAGGATATTTTCTTCCACATTTGTCCAAACCGGCACAGCCTGTCCTTTCCTGGGTCTCTGTTGCAGATGGAAGCTGCTGGTGCCATTGTCAGCTTGAAGCCCTCTTTTGATGCAAGCAGATGTTGCCAGGTGTGTTCAGCAGCTGTTGCTCAATGCTTATGCCAAGCTATTGTGTTCCTCATGGAACCAAGGAGCCATTGTGACACTGCAGGGGCTGATGGCATCAAGGAGGCAATTGTGACAGTACAGAACCTCCTAGAAACAAGGCTCCATTGTGACACCGTGGGGAATCATGGAATCAAGGAGCCCATTGTGACACGGCTGCATGGAACCAATGGTCCATGGTTACACGGCGGATTCAAGAAGAGCACGGTGACACCACGCAACATCACGGAACCATAGGTCCATTGTGACACAGTGGGGCCTCATGGAAACAAGGGGACCATTGTGGCAAAGCAGGGCCTAATGGAAGCCTGGAGAGCATTGTGACACTAAGGAAACTCCTGGAACCAAGATGACCACTGGCACATAATGGAACCTCATGGAAGCAAGCCTCCACGATGGTTTTGGAGGGCCTCAGGGACCACAGGACCCATTGTGACACAGCAGGACCTGGTGGAACCAAGGAGCCTTTGTGATACTCCACATCCACATGGAAGCCAGGGTGCACTGAGACACAGCGGGGCCTTGTTGGAACCAAAGACACCTCTGCAAAAAGCAGGCTAGCTCATAGAAGCAAGGAGTCCATTGTTACAACGTAAAAGCTATGGAAGCAAGGGACCATTGTGACACTGCGGGGCCTCATGGAACCAATTGTCCATGATGACAGTGCGGATCAAAGGAGACCATGGTGACACTGCGGAACCTGATGGAACCAAGGAGCCATTGTGACACAGTGGGGCCTCATGGAATCAAGGAGACCATTGTGACCCAGGTGTTGCATGTGAAGGCAAGGAGCCATTGTGACACTTTGGGCTTCTTCCCTTGAGCTCTGCAGCTGGCTGTCCCAGCCCAGCGCACCATGTGCCACCTGCTCTCCTCAGGGCTCTGCCTGCACACAGCCCCAGGAGAAGTTTTCCTGTTTGGAAGGAAAGAATGGAAAAGCCTGAGCAGGTTTCCTAAACAACAAACCCCACTCAGGAGCCACATGCTCAGTACAGGCTGCCTGGAACGATGTCCCCTTTCTACAAGGGTCAGTGTGAGCAGGAATGAATGATCTCTGGGAGCAGAATTCTCGGAGTCTTTCCACTGAATTCTCTGTCCCTGTGTCTTGGGGTGACTTTATTGTGTGTATCCCCTGTTGCTGCTCTATGCCCAGAAGTGAACTTTGTGCATTTCTGTGCCTTTCAACTGAGCCTGAGAGGGGGGAGAGGAAAAAAAACCGGACAAACTTCTCAGAGCGTTTGTTCAAGGACACACATACACACTCCTCTGCATCCTGCTTGCAGCAAGAGCAGAGGAAGCAACTTTGTTTCTTTTTAGCCAGTTTTCAGCTCCTTTTCTCTGGGGGGAGATGGAGAGTTGAACTTTGTTTTCCTGGGACTTTGGGGGTTTTTTCCCCTTCTTCTCTTCTTGACTCTTTCAACATCAGAGCACATTGGGAGAATTTTCTCCCGAGGTGGGGGCCCTGAATGTGGGCCCATGAGCCAGCTGCAAGGAGGAGGAGAGAGACTACACCTACGGAAGTGTTGGGGTTCCTCCCCCCTGCCATGAGGTCATGGGAGAGGGGACCCTGGGGTAGAGGCATGGCCTGGGCACGGGGGTCTCCCTGCTCACATGTGCCCTAACCCTGTTCAGCACTGCTTATTTTGTGTTGCCCTGTGCCAGGAGGGCCCTGGTTGTGCTGTGATTGCTCAGTTCTTTGGCAGTGCCCCGCCCATGTGGCTGGAGAAGAAAGAGCTCTGAAACTTCTCTCAAGAATCGCTCCCTGTTTCTTTGCACGGGCCTCGCTGTCTATGGATGTTTCAGGAGACCCCACCGAAACACAGAAGGACTCTCAAATTATCCCAGCTTTCTCTGCACAGCGAGAGGTTTTAATATTTAGCATTGTTATCCTTTTCCTGTGTGTTTGTTAAAAAAATAGTTTTTATCTCTTTCACTTTCTTCCCAGGAAAGTTCTTTTTTCCAAAAACCTGGTGGGGGAGGGCTGGGTGTAACCTGCCTTCTATCAGAGGATATTTTCCTCCACATTTGTCCAAACCGGCACAGCCTGTCCTTTCCTGGGTCTCTGTTGCAGATGGAAGCTGCTGGTGCCATTGTCAGCTTGAAGCCCTCTTTTGATGCAAGCAGATGTTGCCAGGTGTGTTCAGCAGCTGTTGCTCAATGCTTATGCCAAGCTATTGTGTTCCTCATGGAACCAAGGAGCCATTGTGACACTGCAGGGGCTGATGGCATCAAGGAGGCAATTGTGACAGTACAGAACCTCCTAGAAACAAGGCTCCATTGTGACACCGTGGGGAATCATGGAATCAAGGAGCCCATTGTGACACGGCTGCATGGAACCAATGGTCCATGGTTACACAGCGGATTCAAGAAGAGCACGGTGACACCACGCAACATCATGGAACCATAGGTCCATTGTGACACAGCGGGGCCTCATGGAAACAAGGGGACCATTGTGGCAAAGCAGGGCCTAATGGAAGCATGGAGGGCATTGTGACACTAAGGAAACTCCTGGAACCAAGATGACCACTGGCACATAATGGAACCTCATGGAAGCAAGCCTCCACGATGGTTTTGGAGGGCCTCAGGGACCACAGGACCCATTGTGACACAGCAGGACCTGGTGGAACCAAGGAGCCTTTGTGATACTCCACATCCACATGGAAGCCAGGGTGCACTGAGACACAGCGGGGCCTTGTTGGAACCAAAGACACCTCTGCAAAAAGCAGGCTAGCTCATAGAAGCAAGGAGTCCATTGTTACAACGTAAAAGCTATGGAAGCAAGGGACCATTGTGACACTGCGGGGCCTCATGGAACCAATTGTCCATGATGACAGTGCGGATCAAAGGAGACCATGGTGACACTGCGGAACCTGATGGAACCAAGGAGCCATTGTGACACAGTGGGGCCTCATGGAATCAAGGAGACCATTGTGACCCAGGTGTTGCATGTGAAGGCAAGGAGCCATTGTGACACTTTGGGCTTCTTCCCTTGAGCTCTGCAGCGGGCTGTCCCAGCCCAGCGCACCATGTGCCACCTGCTCTCCTCAGGGCTCTGCCTGCACACAGCCCCAGGAGAAGTTTTCCTGTTTGGAAGGAAAGAATGGAAAAGCCTGAGCAGGTTTCCTAAACAACAAACCCCACTCAGGAGCCACATGCTCAGTACAGGCTGCCTGGAACGATGTCCCCTTTCTACAAGGGTCAGTGTGAGCAGGAATGAATGATCTCTGGGAGCAGAATTCTCGGAGTCTTTCCACTGAATTCTCTGTCCCTGTGTCTTGGGGTGACTTTATTGTGTGTATCCCCTATTGCTGCTCTATGCCCAGAAGTGAACTTTGTGCATTTCTGTGCCTTTCAACTGAGCCTGAGAGGGGGGAGAGGAAAAAAAACCGGACAAACTTCTCAGAGCGTTTGTTCAAGGACACACATACACACTCCTCTGCATCCTGCTTGCAGCAAGAGCAGAGGAAGCAACTTTGTTTCTTTTTAGCCAGTTTTCAGCTCCTTTTCTCTGGGGGGAGATGGAGAGTTGAACTTTGTTTTCCTGGGACTTTGGGGGTTTTTTCCCCTTCTTCTCTTCTTGACTCTTTCAAAATCAGACCACATTGGGAGAATTTTCTCCCGAGGTGGGGGCCCTGAATGTGGGCCCATGAGCCAGCTGCAAGGAGGAGGAGAGAGACTACACCTACGGAAGTGTTGGGGTTCCTCCCCCCTGCCATGAGGTCATGGGAGAGGGGACCCTGGGGTAGAGGCATGGCCTGGGCACGGGGGTCTCCCTGCTCACATGTGCCCTAACCCTGTTCAGCACTGCTTATTTTGTGTTGCCCTGTGCCAGGAGGGCCCTGGTTGTGCTGTGATTGCTCAGTTCTTTGGCAGTGCCCCGCCCATGTGGCTGGAGAAGAAAGAGCTCTGAAACTTCTCTCAAGAATCGCTCCCTGTTTCTTTGCACGGGCCTCGCTGTCTATGGATGTTTCAGGAGACCCCACCGAAACACAGAAGGACTCTCAAATTATCCCAGCTTTCTCTGCACAGCGAGAGGTTTTAATATTTAGCATTGTTATCCTTTTCCTGTGTGTTTGTTAAAAAAATAGTTTTTATCTCTTTCACTTTCTTCCCAGGAAAGTTCTTTTTTCCAAAAACCTGGTGGGGGAGGGCTGGGTGTAACCTGCCTTCTATCAGAGGATATTTTCCTCCACATTTGTCCAAACCGGCACAGCCTGTCCTTTCCTGGGTCTCTGTTGCAGATGGAAGCTGCTGGTGCCATTGTCAGCTTGAAGCCCTCTTTTGATGCAAGCAGATGTTGCCAGGTGTGTTCAGCAGCTGTTGCTCAATGCTTATGCCAAGCTATTGTGTTCCTCATGGAACCAAGGAGCCATTGTGACACTGCAGGGGCTGATGGCATCAAGGAGGCAATTGTGACAGTACAGAACCTCCTAGAAACAAGGCTCCATTGTGACACCGTGGGGAATCATGGAATCAAGGAGCCCATTGTGACACGGCTGCATGGAACCAATGGTCCATGGTTACACGGCGGATTCAAGAAGAGCACGGTGACACCACGCAACATCACGGAACCATAGGTCCATTGTGACACAGCGGGGCCTCATGGAAACAAGGGGACCATTGTGGCAAAGCAGGGCCTAATGGAAGCATGGAGGGCATTGTGACACTAAGGAAACTCCTGGAACCAAGATGACCACTGGCACATAATGGAACCTCATGGAAGCAAGCCTCCACGATGGTTTTGGAGGGCCTCAGGGACCACAGGACCCATTGTGACACAGCAGGACCTGGTGGAACCAAGGAGCCTTTGTGATACTCCACATCCACATGGAAGCCAGGGTGCACTGAGACACAGCGGGGCCTTGTTGGAACCAAAGACACCTCTGCAAAAAGCAGGCTAGCTCATAGAAGCAAGGAGTCCATTGTTACAACGTAAAAGCTATGGAAGCAAGGGACCATTGTGACACTGCGGGGCCTCATGGAACCAATTGTCCATGATGACAGTGCGGATCAAAGGAGACCATGGTGACACTGCGGAACCTGATGGAACCAAGGAGCCATTGTGACACAGTGGGGCCTCATGGAATCAAGGAGACCATTGTGACCCAGGTGTTGCATGTGAAGGCAAGGAGCCATTGTGACACTTTGGGCTTCTTCCCTTGAGCTCTGCAGCGGGCTGTCCCAGCCCAGCGCACCATGTGCCACCTGCTCTCCTCAGGGCTCTGCCTGCACACAGCCCCAGGAGAAGTTTTCCTGTTTGGAAGGAAAGAATGGAAAAGCCTGAGCAGGTTTCCTAAACAACAAACCCCACTCAGGAGCCACATGCTCAGTACAGGCTGCCTGGAACGATGTCCCCTTTCTACAAGGGTCAGTGTGAGCAGGAATGAATGATCTCTGGGAGCAGAATTCTCGGAGTCTTTCCACTGAATTCTCTGTCCCTGTGTCTTGGGGTGACTTTATTGTGTGTATCCCCTATTGCTGCTCTATGCCCAGAAGTGAACTTTGTGCATTTCTGTGCCTTTCAACTGAGCCTGAGAGGGGGGAGAGGAAAAAAAACCGGACAAACTTCTCAGAGCGTTTGTTCAAGGACACACATACACACTCCTCTGCATCCTGCTTGCAGCAAGAGCAGAGGAAGCAACTTTGTTTCTTTTTAGCCAGTTTTCAGCTCCTTTTCTCTGGGGGGAGATGGAGAGTTGAACTTTGTTTTCCTGGGACTTTGGGGTTTTTTTCCCCTTCTTCTCTTCTTGACTCTTTCAACATCAGAGCACATTGGGAGAATTTTCTCCCGAGGTGGGGGCCCTGAATGTGGGCCCATGAGCCAGCTGCAAGGAGGAGGAGAGAGACTACACCTACGGAAGTGTTGGGGTTCCTCCCCCCTGCCATGAGGTCATGGGAGAGGGGACCCTGGGGTAGAGGCATGGCCTGGGCACGGGGGTCTCCCTGCTCACATGTGCCCTAACCCTGTTCAGCACTGCTTATTTTGTGTTGCCCTGTGCCAGGAGGGCCCTGGTTGTGCTGTGATTGCTCAGTTCTTTGGCAGTGCCCCGCCCATGTGGCTGGAGAAGAAAGAGCTCTGAAACTTCTCTCAAGAATCGCTCCCTGTTTCTTTGCACGGGCCTCGCTGTCTATGGATGTTTCAGGAGACCCCACCGAAACACAGAAGGACTCTCAAATTATCCCAGCTTTCTCTGCACAGCGAGAGGTTTTAATATTTAGCATTGTTATCCTTTTCCTGTGTGTTTGTTAAAAAAATAGTTTTTATCTCTTTCACTTTCTTCCCAGGAAAGTTCTTTTTTCCAAAAACCTGGTGGGGGAGGGCTGGGTGTAACCTGCCTTCTATCAGAGGATATTTTCCTCCACATTTGTCCAAACCGGCACAGCCTGTCCTTTCCTGGGTCTCTGTTGCAGATGGAAGCTGCTGGTGCCATTGTCAGCTTGAAGCCCTCTTTTGATGCAAGCAGATGTTGCCAGGTGTGTTCAGCAGCTGTTGCTCAATGCTTATGCCAAGCTATTGTGTTCCTCATGGAACCAAGGAGCCATTGTGACACTGCAGGGGCTGATGGCATCAAGGAGGCAATTGTGACAGTACAGAACCTCCTAGAAACAAGGCTCCATTGTGACACCGTGGGGAATCATGGAATCAAGGAGCCCATTGTGACACGGCTGCATGGAACCAATGGTCCATGGTTACACGGTGGATTCAAGAAGAGCACGGTGACACCACGCAACATCACGGAACCATAGGTCCATTGTGACACAGCGGGGCCTCATGGAAACAAGGGGACCATTGTGGCAAAGCAGGGCCTAATGGAAGCATGGAGAGCATTGTGACACTAAGGAAACTCCTGGAACCAAGATGACCACTGGCACATAATGGAACCTCATGGAAGCAAGCCTCCACGATGGTTTTGGAGGGCCTCAGGGACCACAGGACCCATTGTGACACAGCAGGACCTGGTGGAACCAAGGAGCCTTTGTGATACTCCACATCCACATGGAAGCCAGGGTGCACTGAGACACAGCGGGGCCTTGTTGGAACCAAAGACACCTCTGCAAAAAGCAGGCTAGCTCATAGAAGCAAGGAGTCCATTGTTACAACGTAAAAGCTATGGAAGCAAGGGACCATTGTGACACTGCGGGGCCTCATGGAACCAATTGTCCATGATGACAATGCGGATCAAAGGAGACCATGGTGACACTGCGGAACCTGATGGAACCAAGGAGCCATTGTGACACAGTGGGGCCTCATGGAATCAAGGAGACCATTGTGACCCAGGTGTTGCATGTGAAGGCAAGGAGCCATTGTGACACTTTGGGCTTCTTCCCTTGAGCTCTGCAGCGGGCTGTCCCAGCCCAGCGCACCATGTGCCACCTGCTCTCCTCAGGGCTCTGCCTGCACACAGCCCCAGGAGAAGTTTTCTTGTTTGCAAGGAAAGAATGGAAAAGCCTGAGCAGGTTTCCTAAACAAACCCCACTCAGGAGCCACATGCTCAGTACAGGCTGCCTGGAACGATGTTCCCTTTCTACAAGGGTCAGTGTGAGCAGGAATGAATGATCTCTGGGAGCAGAATTCTCGGAGTCTTTCCACTGAATTCTCTGTCCCTGTGTCTTGGGGTGACTTTATTGTGTGTATCCCCTATTGCTGCTCTATGCCCAGAAGTGAACTTTGTGCATTTCTGTGCCTTTCAACTGAGCCTGAGAGGGGGGAGAGGAAAAAAAACCGGACAAACTTCTCAGAGCGTTTGTTCAAGGACACACATACACACTCCTCTGCATCCTGCTTGCAGCAAGAGCAGAGGAAGCAACTTTGTTTCTTTTTAGCCAGTTTTCAGCTCCTTTTCTCTGGGGGGAGATGGAGAGTTGAACTTTGTTTTCCTGGGACTTCGGGGGTTTTTTTTCCCTTCTTCTCTTCTTGACTCTTTCAACATCAGAGCACATTGGGAGAATTTTCTCCCGAGGTGGGGGCCCTGAATGTGGGCCCATGAGCCAGCTGCAAGGAGGAGGAGAGAGACTGCACCTACGGAAGTGTTGGGGTTCCTCCCCCCTGCCATGAGGTCATGGGAGAGGGGACCCTGGGGTAGAGGCATGGCCTGGGCACGGGGGTCTCCCTGCTCCCTGCTCACATGTGCCCTAACCCTGTTCAGCACTGCTTATTTTGTGTTGCCCTGTGCCAGGAGGGCCCTGGTTGTGCTGTGATTGCTCAGTTCTTTGGCAGTGCCCCGCCCATGTGGCTGGAGAAGAAAGAGCTCTGAAACTTCTCTCAAGAATCGCTCCCTGTTTCTTTGCACGGGCCTCGCTGTCTATGGATGTTTCAGGAGACCCCACCGAAACACGGAAGGACTCTCAAATTATCCCAGCTTTCTCTGCACAGCGAGAGCTTTTAATATTTAGCATTGCTATCCTTTTCCTGTGTGTTTGTTAAAAAAATAGTTTTTATCTCTTTCACTTTCTTCCCAGGAAAGTTCTTTTTTCCAAGAACCTGGTGGGGGAGGGCTGGGTGTAACCTGCCTTCTATCAGAGGATATTTTCTTCCACATTTGTCCAAACCGGCACAGCCTGTCCTTTCCTGGGTCTCTGTTGCAGATGGAAGCTGCTGGTGCCATTGTCAGCTTGAAGCCCTCTTTTGATGCAAGCAGATGTTGCCAGGTGTGTTCAGCAGCTGTTGCTCAATGCTTATGCCAAGCTATTGTGTTCCTCATGGAACCAAGGAGCCATTGTGACACTGCAGGGGCTGATGGCATCAAGGAGGCAATTGTGACAGTACAGAACCTCCTAGAAACAAGGCTCCATTGTGACACCGTGGGGAATCATGGAATCAAGGAGCCCATTGTGACACGGCTGCATGGAACCAATGGTCCATGGTTACACGGCGGATTCAAGAAGAGCACGGTGACACCACGCAACATCACGGAACCATAGGTCCATTGTGACACAGCGGGGCCTCATGGAAACAAGGGGACCATTGTGGCAAAGCAGGGCCTAATGGAAGCCTGGAGAGCATTGTGACACTAAGGAAACTCCTGGAACCAAGATGACCACTGGCACATAATGGAACCTCATGGAAGCAAGCCTCCACGATGGTTTTGGAGGGCCTCAGGGACCACAGGACCCATTGTGACACAGCAGGACCTGGTGGAACCAAGGAGCCTTTGTGATACTCCACATCCACATGGAAGCCAGGGTGCACTGAGACACAGCGGGGCCTTGTTGGAACCAAAGACACCTCTGCAAAAAGCAGGCTAGCTCATAGAAGCAAGGAGTCCATTGTTACAACGTAAAAGCTATGGAAGCAAGGGACCATTGTGACACTGCGGGGCCTCATGGAACCAATTGTCCATGATGACAGTGCGGATCAAAGGAGACCATGGTGACACTGCGGAACCTGATGGAACCAAGGAGCCATTGTGACACAGTGGGGCCTCATGGAATCAAGGAGACCATTGTGACCCAGGTGTTGCATGTGAAGGCAAGGAGCCATTGTGACACTTTGGGCTTCTTCCCTTGAGCTCTGCAGCGGGCTGTCCCAGCCCAGCGCACCATGTGCCACCTGCTCTCCTCAGGGCTCTGCCTGCACACAGCCCCAGGAGAAGTTTTCCTGTTTGGAAGGAAAGAATGGAAAAGCCTGAGCAGGTTTCCTAAACAACAAACCCCACTCAGGAGCCACATGCTCAGTACAGGCTGCCTGGAACGATGTCCCCTTTCTACAAGGGTCAGTGTGAGCAGGAATGAATGATCTCTGGGAGCAGAATTCTCGGAGTCTTTCCACTGAATTCTCTGTCCCTGTGTCTTGGGGTGACTTTATTGTGTGTATCCCCTATTGCTGCTCTATGCCCAGAAGTGAACTTTGTGCATTTCTGTGCCTTTCAACTGAGCCTGAGAGGGGGGAGAGGAAAAAAAACCGGACAAACTTCTCAGAGCGTTTGTTCAAGGACACACATACACACTCCTCTGCATCCTGCTTGCAGCAAGAGCAGAGGAAGCAACTTTGTTTCTTTTTAGCCAGTTTTCAGCTCCTTTTCTCTGGGGGGAGATGGAGAGTTGAACTTTGTTTTCCTGGGACTTTGGGGGTTTTTTCCCCTTCTTCTCTTCTTGACTCTTTCAACATCAGAGCACATTGGGAGAATTTTCTCCCGAGGTGGGGGCCCTGAATGTGGGCCCATGAGCCAGCTGCAAGGAGGAGGAGAGAGACTACACCTACGGAAGTGTTGGGGTTCCTCCCCCCTGCCATGAGGTCATGGGAGAGGGGACCCTGGGGTAGAGGCATGGCCTGGGCACGGGGGTCTCCCTGCTCACATGTGCCCTAACCCTGTTCAGCACTGCTTATTTTGTGTTGCCCTGTGCCAGGAGGGCCCTGGTTGTGCTGTGATTGCTCAGTTCTTTGGCAGTGCCCCGCCCATGTGGCTGGAGAAGAAAGAGCTCTGAAACTTCTCTCAAGAATCGCTCCCTGTTTCTTTGCACGGGCCTCGCTGTCTATGGATGTTTCAGGAGACCCCACCGAAACACAGAAGGACTCTCAAATTATCCCAGCTTTCTCTGCACAGCGAGAGCTTTTAATATTTAGCATTGTTATCCTTTTCCTGTGTGTTTGTTAAAAAAATAGTTTTTATCTCTTTCACTTTCTTCCCAGGAAAGTTCTTTTTTCCAAAAACCTGGTGGGGGAGGGCTGGGTGTAACCTGCCTTCTATCAGAGGATATTTTCCTCCACATTTGTCCAAACCGGCACAGCCTGTCCTTTCCTGGGTCTCTGTTGCAGATGGAAGCTGCTGGTGCCATTGTCAGCTTGAAGCCCTCTTTTGATGCAAGCAGATGTTGCCAGGTGTGTTCAGCAGCTGTTGCTCAATGCTTATGCCAAGCTATTGTGTTCCTCATGGAACCAAGGAGCCATTGTGACACTGCAGGGGCTGATGGCATCAAGGAGGCAATTGTGACAGTACAGAACCTCCTAGAAACAAGGCTCCATTGTGACACCGTGGGGAATCATGGAATCAAGGAGCCCATTGTGACACGGCTGCATGGAACCAATGGTCCATGGTTACACAGCGGATTCAAGAAGAGCACGGTGACACCACGCAACATCATGGAACCATAGGTCCATTGTGACACAGCGGGGCCTCATGGAAACAAGGGGACCATTGTGGCAAAGCAGGGCCTAATGGAAGCATGGAGGGCATTGTGACACTAAGGAAACTCCTGGAACCAAGATGACCACTGGCACATAATGGAACCTCATGGAAGCAAGCCTCCACGATGGTTTTGGAGGGCCTCAGGGACCACAGGACCCATTGTGACACAGCAGGACCTGGTGGAACCAAGGAGCCTTTGTGATACTCCACATCCACATGGAAGCCAGGGTGCACTGAGACACAGCGGGGCCTTGTTGGAACCAAAGACACCTCTGCAAAAAGCAGGCTAGCTCATAGAAGCAAGGAGTCCATTGTTACAACGTAAAAGCTATGGAAGCAAGGGACCATTGTGACACTGCGGGGCCTCATGGAACCAATTGTCCATGATGACAGTGCGGATCAAAGGAGACCATGGTGACACTGCGGAACCTGATGGAACCAAGGAGCCATTGTGACACAGTGGGGCCTCATGGAATCAAGGAGACCATTGTGACCCAGGTGTTGCATGTGAAGGCAAGGAGCCATTGTGACACTTTGGGCTTCTTCCCTTGAGCTCTGCAGCGGGCTGTCCCAGCCCAGCGCACCATGTGCCACCTGCTCTCCTCAGGGCTCTGCCTGCACACAGCCCCAGGAGAAGTTTTCCTGTTTGGAAGGAAAGAATGGAAAAGCCTGAGCAGGTTTCCTAAACAACAAACCCCACTCAGGAGCCACATGCTCAGTACAGGCTGCCTGGAACGATGTCCCCTTTCTACAAGGGTCAGTGTGAGCAGGAATGAATGATCTCTGGGAGCAGAATTCTCGGAGTCTTTCCACTGAATTCTCTGTCCCTGTGTCTTGGGGTGACTTTATTGTGTGTATCCCCTATTGCTGCTCTATGCCCAGAAGTGAACTTTGTGCATTTCTGTGCCTTTCAACTGAGCCTGAGAGGGGGGAGAGGAAAAAAAACCGGACAAACTTCTCAGAGCGTTTGTTCAAGGACACACATACACACTCCTCTGCATCCTGCTTGCAGCAAGAGCAGAGGAAGCAACTTTGTTTCTTTTTAGCCAGTTTTCAGCTCCTTTTCTCTGGGGGGAGATGGAGAGTTGAACTTTGTTTTCCTGGGACTTTGGGGGTTTTTTCCCCTTCTTCTCTTCTTGACTCTTTCAACATCAGAGCACATTGGGAGAATTTTCTCCCGAGGTGGGGGCCCTGAATGTGGGCCCATGAGCCAGCTGCAAGGAGGAGGAGAGAGACTACACCTACGGAAGTGTTGGGGTTCCTCCCCCCTGCCATGAGGTCATGGGAGAGGGGACCCTGGGGTAGAGGCATGGCCTGGGCACGGGGGTCTCCCTGCTCACATGTGCCCTAACCCTGTTCAGCACTGCTTATTTTGTGTTGCCCTGTGCCAGGAGGGCCCTGGTTGTGCTGTGATTGCTCAGTTCTTTGGCAGTGCCCCGCCCATGTGGCTGGAGAAGAAAGAGCTCTGAAACTTCTCTCAAGAATCGCTCCCTGTTTCTTTGCACGGGCCTCGCTGTCTATGGATGTTTCAGGAGACCCCACCGAAACACAGAAGGACTCTCAAATTATCCCAGCTTTCTCTGCACAGCGAGAGCTTTTAATATTTAGCATTGTTATCCTTTTCCTGTGTGTTTGTTAAAAAAATAGTTTTTATCTCTTTCACTTTCTTCCCAGGAAAGTTCTTTTTTCCAAGAACCTGGTGGGGGAGGGCTGGGTGTAACCTGCCTTCTATCAGAGGATATTTTCCTCCACATTTGTCCAAACCGGCACAGCCTGTCCTTTCCTGGGTCTCTGTTGCAGATGGAAGCTGCTGGTGCCATTGTCAGCTTGAAGCCCTCTTTTGATGCAAGCAGATGTTGCCAGGTGTGTTCAGCAGCTGTTGCTCAATGCTTATGCCAAGCTATTGTGTTCCTCATGGAACCAAGGAGCCATTGTGACACTGCAGGGGCTGATGGCATCAAGGAGGCAATTGTGACAGTACAGAACCTCCTAGAAACAAGGCTCCATTGTGACACCGTGGGGAATCATGGAATCAAGGAGCCCATTGTGACACGGCTGCATGGAACCAATGGTCCATGGTTACACGGCGGATTCAAGAAGAGCACGGTGACACCACGCAACATCACGGAACCATAGGTCCATTGTGACACAGCGGGGCCTCATGGAAACAAGGGGACCATTGTGGCAAAGCAGGGCCTAATGGAAGCCTGGAGAGCATTGTGACACTAAGGAAACTCCTGGAACCAAGATGACCACTGGCACATAATGGAACCTCATGGAAGCAAGCCTCCACGATGGTTTTGGAGGGCCTCAGGGACCACAGGACCCATTGTGACACAGCAGGACCTGGTGGAACCAAGGAGCCTTTGTGATACTCCACATCCACATGGAAGCCAGGGTGCACTGAGACACAGCGGGGCCTTGTTGGAACCAAAGACACCTCTGCAAAAAGCAGGCTAGCTCATAGAAGCAAGGAGTCCATTGTTACAACGTAAAAGCTATGGAAGCAAGGGACCATTGTGACACTGCGGGGCCTCATGGAACCAATTGTCCATGATGACAGTGCGGATCAAAGGAGACCATGGTGACACTGCGGAACCTGATGGAACCAAGGAGCCATTGTGACACAGTGGGGCCTCATGGAATCAAGGAGACCATTGTGACCCAGGTGTTGCATGTGAAGGCAAGGAGCCATTGTGACACTTTGGGCTTCTTCCCTTGAGCTCTGCAGCGGGCTGTCCCAGCCCAGCGCACCATGTGCCACCTGCTCTCCTCAGGGCTCTGCCTGCACACAGCCCCAGGAGAAGTTTTCCTGTTTGGAAGGAAAGAATGGAAAAGCCTGAGCAGGTTTCCTAAACAACAAACCCCACTCAGGAGCCACATGCTCAGTACAGGCTGCCTGGAACGATGTCCCCTTTCTACAAGGGTCAGTGTGAGCAGGAATGAATGATCTCTGGGAGCAGAATTCTCGGAGTCTTTCCACTGAATTCTCTGTCCCTGTGTCTTGGGGTGACTTTATTGTGTGTATCCCCTATTGCTGCTCTATGCCCAGAAGTGAACTTTGTGCATTTCTGTGCCTTTCAACTGAGCCTGAGAGGGGGGAGAGGAAAAAAAACCGGACAAACTTCTCAGAGCGTTTGTTCAAGGACACACATACACACTCCTCTGCATCCTGCTTGCAGCAAGAGCAGAGGAAGCAACTTTGTTTCTTTTTAGCCAGTTTTCAGCTCCTTTTCTCTGGGGGGAGATGGAGAGTTGAACTTTGTTTTCCTGGGACTTTGGGGGTTTTTTCCCCTTCTTCTCTTCTTGACTCTTTCAACATCAGAGCACATTGGGAGAATTTTCTCCCGAGGTGGGGGCCCTGAATGTGGGCCCATGAGCCAGCTGCAAGGAGGAGGAGAGAGACTACACCTACGGAAGTGTTGGGGTTCCTGCCTCCTGCCATGAGGTCATGGGAGAGGGGACCCTGGGGTAGAGGCATGGCCTGGGCACGGGGGTCTCCCTGCTCCCTGCTCACATGTGCCCTAACCCTGTTCAGCACTGCTTATTTTGTGTTGCCCTGTGCCAGGAGGGCCCTGGTTGTGCTGTGATTGCTCAGTTCTTTGGCAGTGCCCCGCCCATGTGGCTGGAGAAGAAAGAGCTCTGAAACTTCTCTCAAGAATCGCTCCCTGTTTCTTTGCACGGGCCTCGCTGTCTATGGATGTTTCAGGAGACCCCACCGAAACACGGAAGGACTCTCAAATTATCCCAGCTTTCTCTGCACAGCGAGAGCTTTTAATATTTAGCATTGTTATCCTTTTCCTGTGTGTTTGTTAAAAAAATAGTTTTTATCTCTTTCACTTTCTTCCCAGGAAAGTTCTTTTTTCCAAAAACCTGGTGGGGGAGGGCTGGGTGTAACCTGCCTTCTATCAGAGGATATTTTCCTCCACATTTGTCCAAACCGGCACAGCCTGTCCTTTCCTGGGTCTCTGTTGCAGATGGAAGCTGCTGGTGCCATTGTCAGCTTGAAGCCCTCTTTTGATGCAAGCAGATGTTGCCAGGTGTGTTCAGCAGCTGTTGCTCAATGCTTATGCCAAGCTATTGTGTTCCTCATGGAACCAAGGAGCCATTGTGACACTGCAGGGGCTGATGGCATCAAGGAGGCAATTGTGACAGTACAGAACCTCCTAGAAACAAGGCTCCATTGTGACACCGTGGGGAATCATGGAATCAAGGAGCCCATTGTGACACGGCTGCATGGAACCAATGGTCCATGGTTACACGGCGGATTCAAGAAGAGCACGGTGACACCACGCAACATCACGGAACCATAGGTCCATTGTGACACAGCGGGGCCTCATGGAAACAAGGGGACCATTGTGGCAAAGCAGGGCCTAATGGAAGCATGGAGAGCATTGTGACACTAAGGAAACTCCTGGAACCAAGATGACCACTGGCACATAATGGAACCTCATGGAAGCAAGCCTCCACGATGGTTTTGGAGGGCCTCAGGGACCACAGGACCCATTGTGACACAGCAGGACCTGGTGGAACCAAGGAGCCTTTGTGATACTCCACATCCACATGGAAGCCAGGGTGCACTGAGACACAGCGGGGCCTTGTTGGAACCAAAGACACCTCTGCAAAAAGCAGGCTAGCTCATAGAAGCAAGGAGTCCATTGTTACAACGTAAAAGCTATGGAAGCAAGGGACCATTGTGACACTGCGGGGCCTCATGGAACCAATTGTCCATGATGACAGTGCGGATCAAAGGAGACCATGGTGACACTGCGGAACCTGATGGAACCAAGGAGCCATTGTGACACAGTGGGGCCTCATGGAATCAAGGAGACCATTGTGACCCAGGTGTTGCATGTGAAGGCAAGGAGCCATTGTGACACTTTGGGCTTCTTCCCTTGAGCTCTGCAGCGGGCTGTCCCAGCCCAGCGCACCATGTGCCACCTGCTCTCCTCAGGGCTCTGCCTGCACACAGCCCCAGGAGAAGTTTTCCTGTTTGGAAGGAAAGAATGGAAAAGCCTGAGCAGGTTTCCTAAACAACAAACCCCACTCAGGAGCCACATGCTCAGTACAGGCTGCCTGGAACGATGTCCCCTTTCTACAAGGGTCAGTGTGAGCAGGAATGAATGATCTCTGGGAGCAGAATTCTCGGAGTCTTTCCACTGAATTCTCTGTCCCTGTGTCTTGGGGTGACTTTATTGTGTGTATCCCCTATTGCTGCTCTATGCCCAGAAGTGAACTTTGTGCATTTCTGTGCCTTTCAACTGAGCCTGAGAGGGGGGAGAGGAAAAAAAACCGGACAAACTTCTCAGAGCGTTTGTTCAAGGACACACATACACACTCCTCTGCATCCTGCTTGCAGCAAGAGCAGAGGAAGCAACTTTGTTTCTTTTTAGCCAGTTTTCAGCTCCTTTTCTCTGGGGGGAGATGGAGAGTTGAACTTTGTTTTCCTGGGACTTTGGGGGTTTTTTCCCCTTCTTCTCTTCTTGACTCTTTCAACATCAGAGCACATTGGGAGAATTTTCTCCCGAGGTGGGGGCCCTGAATGTGGGCCCATGAGCCAGCTGCAAGGAGGAGGAGAGAGACTACACCTACGGAAGTGTTGGGGTTCCTCCCCCCTGCCATGAGGTCATGGGAGAGGGGACCCTGGGGTAGAGGCATGGCCTGGGCACGGGGGTCTCCCTGCTCACATGTGCCCTAACCCTGTTCAGCACTGCTTATTTTGTGTTGCCCTGTGCCAGGAGGGCCCTGGTTGTGCTGTGATTGCTCAGTTCTTTGGCAGTGCCCCGCCCATGTGGCTGGAGAAGAAAGAGCTCTGAAACTTCTCTCAAGAATCGCTCCCTGTTTCTTTGCACGGGCCTCGCTGTCTATGGATGTTTCAGGAGACCCCACCGAAACACAGAAGGACTCTCAAATTATCCCAGCTTTCTCTGCACAGCGAGAGCTTTTAATATTTAGCATTGTTATCCTTTTCCTGTGTGTTTGTTAAAAAAATAGTTTTTATCTCTTTCACTTTCTTCCCAGGAAAGTTCTTTTTTCCAAAAACCTGGTGGGGGAGGGCTGGGTGTAACCTGCCTTCTATCAGAGGATATTTTCCTCCACATTTGTCCAAACCGGCACAGCCTGTCCTTTCCTGGGTCTCTGTTGCAGATGGAAGCTGCTGGTGCCATTGTCAGCTTGAAGCCCTCTTTTGATGCAAGCAGATGTTGCCAGGTGTGTTCAGCAGCTGTTGCTCAATGCTTATGCCAAGCTATTGTGTTCCTCATGGAACCAAGGAGCCATTGTGACACTGCAGGGGCTGATGGCATCAAGGAGGCAATTGTGACAGTACAGAACCTCCTAGAAACAAGGCTCCATTGTGACACCGTGGGGAATCATGGAATCAAGGAGCCCATTGTGACACGGCTGCATGGAACCAATGGTCCATGGTTACACGGCGGATTCAAGAAGAGCACGGTGACACCACGCAACATCACGGAACCATAGGTCCATTGTGACACAGCGGGGCCTCATGGAAACAAGGGGACCATTGTGGCAAAGCAGGGCCTAATGGAAGCCTGGAGAGCATTGTGACACTAAGGAAACTCCTGGAACCAAGATGACCACTGGCACATAATGGAACCTCATGGAAGCAAGCCTCCACGATGGTTTTGGAGGGCCTCAGGGACCACAGGACCCATTGTGACACAGCAGGACCTGGTGGAACCAAGGAGCCTTTGTGATACTCCACATCCACATGGAAGCCAGGGTGCACTGAGACACAGCGGGGCCTTGTTGGAACCAAAGACACCTCTGCAAAAAGCAGGCTAGCTCATAGAAGCAAGGAGTCCATTGTTACAACGTAAAAGCTATGGAAGCAAGGGACCATTGTGACACTGCGGGGCCTCATGGAACCAATTGTCCATGATGACAGTGCGGATCAAAGGAGACCATGGTGACACTGCGGAACCTGATGGAACCAAGGAGCCATTGTGACACAGTGGGGCCTCATGGAATCAAGGAGACCATTGTGACCCAGGTGTTGCATGGGAAGGCAAGGAGCCATTGTGACACTTTGGGCTTCTTCCCTTGAGCTCTGCAGCGGGCTGTCCCAGCCCAGCGCACCATGTGCCACCTGCTCTCCTCAGGGCTCTGCCTGCACACAGCCCCAGGAGAAGTTTTCCTGTTTGGAAGGAAAGAATGGAAAAGCCTGAGCAGGTTTCCTAAACAACAAACCCCACTCAGGAGCCACATGCTCAGTACAGGCTGCCTGGAACGATGTCCCCTTTCTACAAGGGTCAGTGTGAGCAGGAATGAATGATCTCTGGGAGCAGAATTCTCGGAGTCTTTCCACTGAATTCTCTGTCCCTGTGTCTTGGGGTGACTTTATTGTGTGTATCCCCTATTGCTGCTCTATGCCCAGAAGTGAACTTTGTGCATTTCTGTGCCTTTCAACTGAGCCTGAGAGGGGGGAGAGGAAAAAAAACCGGACAAACTTCTCAGAGCGTTTGTTCAAGGACACACATACACACTCCTCTGCATCCTGCTTGCAGCAAGAGCAGAGGAAGCAACTTTGTTTCTTTTTAGCCAGTTTTCAGCTCCTTTTCTCTGGGGGGAGATGGAGAGTTGAACTTTGTTTTCCTGGGACTTTGGGGGTTTTTTCCCCTTCTTCTCTTCTTGACTCTTTCAACATCAGAGCACATTGGGAGAATTTTCTCCCGAGGTGGGGGCCCTGAATGTGGGCCCATGAGCCAGCTGCAAGGAGGAGGAGAGAGACTACACCTACGGAAGTGTTGGGGTTCCTGCCTCCTGCCATGAGGTCATGGGAGAGGGGACCCTGGGGTAGAGGCATGGCCTGGGCACGGGGGTCTCCCTGCTCCCTGCTCACATGTGCCCTAACCCTGTTCAGCACTGCTTATTTTGTGTTGCCCTGTGCCAGGAGGGCCCTGGTTGTGCTGTGATTGCTCAGTTCTTTGGCAGTGCCCCGCCCATGTGGCTGGAGAAGAAAGAGCTCTGAAACTTCTCTCAAGAATCGCTCCCTGTTTCTTTGCACGGGCCTCGCTGTCTATGGATGTTTCAGGAGACCCCACCGAAACACGGAAGGACTCTCAAATTATCCCAGCTTTCTCTGCACAGCGAGAGCTTTTAATATTTAGCATTGTTATCCTTTTCCTGTGTGTTTGTTAAAAAAATAGTTTTTATCTCTTTCACTTTCTTCCCAGGAAAGTTCTTTTTTCCAAAAACCTGGTGGGGGAGGGCTGGGTGTAACCTGCCTTCTATCAGAGGATATTTTCCTCCACATTTGTCCAAACCGGCACAGCCTGTCCTTTCCTGGGTCTCTGTTGCAGATGGAAGCTGCTGGTGCCATTGTCAGCTTGAAGCACTCTTTTGATGCAAGCAGATGTTGCCAGGTGTGTTCAGCAGCTGTTGCTCAATGCTTATGCCAAGCTATTGTGTTCCTCATGGAACCAAGGAGCCATTGTGACACTGCAGGGGCTGATGGCATCAAGGAGGCAATTGTGACAGTACAGAACCTCCTAGAAACAAGGCTCCATTGTGACACCGTGGGGAATCATGGAATCAAGGAGCCCATTGTGACACGGCTGCATGGAACCAATGGTCCATGGTTACACGGCGGATTCAAGAAGAGCACGGTGACACCACGCAACATCACGGAACCATAGGTCCATTGTGACACAGCGGGGCCTCATGGAAACAAGGGGACCATTGTGGCAAAGCAGGGCCTAATGGAAGCATGGAGAGCATTGTGACACTAAGGAAACTCCTGGAACCAAGATGACCACTGGCACATAATGGAACCTCATGGAAGCAAGCCTCCACGATGGTTTTGGAGGGCCTCAGGGACCACAGGACCCATTGTGACACAGCAGGACCTGGTGGAACCAAGGAGCCTTTGTGATACTCCACATCCACATGGAAGCCAGGGTGCACTGAGACACAGCGGGGCCTTGTTGGAACCAAAGACACCTCTGCAAAAAGCAGGCTAGCTCATAGAAGCAAGGAGTCCATTGTTACAACATCAAACCTATGGAAGCAAGGGACCATTGTGACACTGCGGGGCCTCATGGAACCAATTGTCCATGATGACAATGCGGATCAAAGGAGACCATGGTGACACTGCGGAACCTGATGGAACCAAGGAGCCATTGTGACACAGTGGGGCCTCATGGAATCAAGGAGACCATTGTGACCCAGGTGTTGCATGGGAAGGCAAGGAGCCATTGTGACACTTTGGGCTTCTTCCCTTGAGCTCTGCAGCTGGCTGTCCCAGCCCAGCGCACCATGTGCCACCTGCTCTCCTCAGGGCTCTGCCTGCACACAGCCCCAGGAGAAGTTTTCTTGTTTGCAAGGAAAGAATGGAAAAGCCTGAGCAGGTTTCCTAAACAACAAACCCCACTCAGGAGCCACATGCTCAGTACAGGCTGCCTGGAACGATGTTCCCTTTCTACAAGGGTCAGTGTGAGCAGGAATGAATGATCTCTGGGAGCAGAATTCTCGGAGTCTTTCCACTGAATTCTCTGTCCCTGTGTCTTGGGGTGACTTTATTGTGTGTATCCCCTATTGCTGCTCTATGCCCAGAAGTGAACTTTGTGCATTTCTGTGCCTTTCAACTGAGCCTGAGAGGGGGGAGAGGAAAAAAAACCGGACAAACTTCTCAGAGCGTTTGTTCAAGGACACACATACACACTCCTCTGCATCCTGCTTGCAGCAAGAGCAGAGGAAGCAACTTTGTTTCTTTTTAGCCAGTTTTCAGCTCCTTTTCTCTGGGGGGAGATGGAGAGTTGAACTTTGTTTTCCTGGGACTTCGGGGGTTTTTTTTCCCTTCTTCTCTTCTTGACTCTTTCAACATCAGAGCACATTGGGAGAATTTTCTCCCGAGGTGGGGGCCCTGAATGTGGGCCCATGAGCCAGCTGCAAGGAGGAGGAGAGAGACTGCACCTACGGAAGTGTTGGGGTTCCTCCCCCCTGCCATGAGGTCATGGGAGAGGGGACCCTGGGGTAGAGGCATGGCCTGGGCACGGGGGTCTCCCTGCTCCCTGCTCACATGTGCCCTAACCCTGTTCAGCACTGCTTATTTTGTGTTGCCCTGTGCCAGGAGGGCCCTGGTTGTGCTGTGATTGCTCAGTTCTTTGGCAGTGCCCCGCCCATGTGGCTGGAGAAGAAAGAGCTCTGAAACTTCTCTCAAGAATCGCTCCCTGTTTCTTTGCACGGGCCTCGCTGTCTATGGATGTTTCAGGAGACCCCACCGAAACACGGAAGGACTCTCAAATTATCCCAGCTTTCTCTGCACAGCGAGAGCTTTTAATATTTAGCATTGCTATCCTTTTCCTGTGTGTTTGTTAAAAAAATAGTTTTTATCTCTTTCACTTTCTTCCCAGGAAAGTTCTTTTTTCCAAGAACCTGGTGGGGGAGGGCTGGGTGTAACCTGCCTTCTATCAGAGGATATTTTCCTCCACATTTGTCCAAACCGGCACAGCCTGTCCTTTCCTGGGTCTCTGTTGCAGATGGAAGCTGCTGGTGCCATTGTCAGCTTGAAGCCCTCTTTTGATGCAAGCAGATGTTGCCAGGTGTGTTCAGCAGCTGTTGCTCAATGCTTATGCCAAGCTATTGTGTTCCTCATGGAACCAAGGAGCCATTGTGACACTGCAGGGGCTGATGGCATCAAGGAGGCAATTGTGACAGTACAGAACCTCCTAGAAACAAGGCTCCATTGTGACACCGTGGGGAATCATGGAATCAAGGAGCCCATTGTGACACGGCTGCATGGAACCAATGGTCCATGGTTACACGGCGGATTCAAGAAGAGCACGGTGACACCACGCAACATCACGGAACCATAGGTCCATTGTGACACAGCGGGGCCTCATGGAAACAAGGGGACCATTGTGGCAAAGCAGGGCCTAATGGAAGCCTGGAGAGCATTGTGACACTAAGGAAACTCCTGGAACCAAGATGACCACTGGCACATAATGGAACCTCATGGAAGCAAGCCTCCACGATGGTTTTGGAGGGCCTCAGGGACCACAGGACCCATTGTGACACAGCAGGACCTGGTGGAACCAAGGAGCCTTTGTGATACTCCACATCCACATGGAAGCCAGGGTGCACTGAGACACAGCGGGGCCTTGTTGGAACCAAAGACACCTCTGCAAAAAGCAGGCTAGCTCATAGAAGCAAGGAGTCCATTGTTACAACGTAAAAGCTATGGAAGCAAGGGACCATTGTGACACTGCGGGGCCTCATGGAACCAATTGTCCATGATGACAGTGCGGATCAAAGGAGACCATGGTGACACTGCGGAACCTGATGGAACCAAGGAGCCATTGTGACACAGTGGGGCCTCATGGAATCAAGGAGACCATTGTGACCCAGGTGTTGCATGGGAAGGCAAGGAGCCATTGTGACACTTTGGGCTTCTTCCCTTGAGCTCTGCAGCGGGCTGTCCCAGCCCAGCGCACCATGTGCCACCTGCTCTCCTCAGGGCTCTGCCTGCACACAGCCCCAGGAGAAGTTTTCCTGTTTGGAAGGAAAGAATGGAAAAGCCTGAGCAGGTTTCCTAAACAACAAACCCCACTCAGGAGCCACATGCTCAGTACAGGCTGCCTGGAACGATGTCCCCTTTCTACAAGGGTCAGTGTGAGCAGGAATGAATGATCTCTGGGAGCAGAATTCTCGGAGTCTTTCCACTGAATTCTCTGTCCCTGTGTCTTGGGGTGACTTTATTGTGTGTATCCCCTATTGCTGCTCTATGCCCAGAAGTGAACTTTGTGCATTTCTGTGCCTTTCAACTGAGCCTGAGAGGGGGGAGAGGAAAAAAAACCGGACAAACTTCTCAGAGCGTTTGTTCAAGGACACACATACACACTCCTCTGCATCCTGCTTGCAGCAAGAGCAGAGGAAGCAACTTTGTTTCTTTTTAGCCAGTTTTCAGCTCCTTTTCTCTGGGGGGAGATGGAGAGTTGAACTTTGTTTTCCTGGGACTTTGGGGGTTTTTTCCCCTTCTTCTCTTCTTGACTCTTTCAACATCAGAGCACATTGGGAGAATTTTCTCCCGAGGTGGGGGCCCTGAATGTGGGCCCATGAGCCAGCTGCAAGGAGGAGGAGAGAGACTACACCTACGGAAGTGTTGGGGTTCCTCCCCCCTGCCATGAGGTCATGGGAGAGGGGACCCTGGGGTAGAGGCATGGCCTGGGCACGGGGGTCTCCCTGCTCACATGTGCCCTAACCCTGTTCAGCACTGCTTATTTTGTGTTGCCCTGTGCCAGGAGGGCCCTGGTTGTGCTGTGATTGCTCAGTTCTTTGGCAGTGCCCCGCCCATGTGGCTGGAGAAGAAAGAGCTCTGAAACTTCTCTCAAGAATCGCTCCCTGTTTCTTTGCACGGGCCTCGCTGTCTATGGATGTTTCAGGAGACCCCACCGAAACACAGAAGGACTCTCAAATTATCCCAGCTTTCTCTGCACAGCGAGAGGTTTTAATATTTAGCATTGTTATCCTTTTCCTGTGTGTTTGTTAAAAAAATAGTTTTTATCTCTTTCACTTTCTTCCCAGGAAAGTGCTTTTTTCCAAAAACCTGGTGGGGGAGGGCTGGGTGTAACCTGCCTTCTATCAGAGGATATTTTCCTCCACATTTGTCCAAACCGGCACAGCCTGTCCTTTCCTGGGTCTCTGTTGCAGATGGAAGCTGCTGGTGCCATTGTCAGCTTGAAGCCCTCTTTTGATGCAAGCAGATGTTGCCAGGTGTGTTCAGCAGCTGTTGCTCAATGCTTATGCCAAGCTATTGTGTTCCTCATGGAACCAAGGAGCCATTGTGACACTGCAGGGGCTGATGGCATCAAGGAGGCAATTGTGACAGTACAGAACCTCCTAGAAACAAGGCTCCATTGTGACACCGTGGGGAATCATGGAATCAAGGAGCCCATTGTGACACGGCTGCATGGAACCAATGGTCCATGGTTACACGGCGGATTCAAGAAGAGCACGGTGACACCACGCAACATCACGGAACCATAGGTCCATTGTGACACAGCGGGGCCTCATGGAAACAAGGGGACCATTGTGGCAAAGCAGGGCCTAATGGAAGCATGGAGGGCATTGTGACACTAAGGAAACTCCTGGAACCAAGATGACCACTGGCACATAATGGAACCTCATGGAAGCAAGCCTCCACGATGGTTTTGGAGGGCCTCAGGGACCACAGGACCCATTGTGACACAGCAGGACCTGGTGGAACCAAGGAGCCTTTGTGATACTCCACATCCACATGGAAGCCAGGGTGCACTGAGACACAGCGGGGCCTTGTTGGAACCAAAGACACCTCTGCAAAAAGCAGGCTAGCTCATAGAAGCAAGGAGTCCTTTGTTACAACGTAAAAGCTATGGAACCAAGGGACCATTGTGACACTGCGGGGCCTCATGGAACTGTCATAAATTACGACTTTGCCAATTAGCAACAATTTATGGTTTATTAATTGTAGCAAGTAGAAAGTGAGCAAATTTACAGCGCTGGGTGACAGGGGGAGTCTGCGCTCCGCCGCTGCCACGTCAGTATTCTAGCTGGCCCCCCTATTTATATGATTTTACTTCCGTCTTCGTGGATTGCTTTTAACCACTCTGCGCATGTGCCACTTGTTGCTAGGGGGTCTTCTTTTGCCTTCCGGTGGTCGTTGAGGATGAAGGAAGTAGTCTTCCTCTTCTGTCCTCTGTTCGACCTTTTGTTCCTTGTCCATTTTTAGAAGAAGAAGACACAATATTTGGCATATCATCTCTTTTTTGTTCTTATATGGAAAAAAAAAGCTGAACACAGTGTTTGGCATGCTACACTCTCCTGTTATGCAAGCATCTGTACAGCAGTACAGTAGTTGCAGAAGCGATACTTAGCAATACATATCTTGAGTATATTTGATTATATATATATATATATATTGTTTTAAAGGAAGCAATACTTGGCAATACATATCATGAGTATATTTGATTGGCAATACATATAAGTATATTTGATTACATATATTGTTTTAAAGGCATCCTTTTTAATAAACAATACAATCTTTCACAATCCCCCCTTTTTCTCTTTATACTCTATTGTTTATTAAACAATCTCATCTTCAAAAGTCTTGATTTTCTTCCAGCAATTTCTGCACCTATTATAACAATCACAATGCATTATACCCTTTTTGCAAAAACACTCATAATTTTCGCGTTCTATATCGCATTCACAGTAATCATTTTCACTTTTATTTCTTTCATTACGCGCAGCTTCATACTCAGCAGTAGTAGTTAAAATAAGCAATTTTGCTACATTAAATCGCTTTTTAATAAAGTGTAAAACATATTTTATGATACAAGGTCTAAATATAAGGCCTAAAATTAACAAAATTAAAGGCTTGGCCAGAGCAGACAACAAGGTGGTCAGCTATGGTGAAACATCGAACCATCCTTTATACCAAGATTTTCTTGTTTCGCGATCCTTTTTTCTTTGATCTAGTCTTTTCTTAAGTTCGGCCATAGAATCTTGTACTACTCCTGTGTGATCAGCGAAAGAGCAACATTCTTCATTTAAAGCGACGCATAGTCCTCCTTCTTTTAAGAATACCAAATCTAATCCCCTTCTGTTCTGTAATACGACCTCAGATAGGGATTTTACAGAAGCAGCTAAGTTTTGGATGGATTGCTTTATTTGCCCTAGATCTTCATCCACAGCTGTCTGCAAGGTTTGTATTTTTTTACTTTTTATTATTGAGGCTATGCCTGTGCCTGCTCCTACTCTACTTGTTATTAATAATGTAGCTAAAGTGATGACTGTAAATGGTTCTCTCTTTTGTCTGCTTAGACCTTTTTCAAAATGATGTAATATCTCTTTAGAAGTATGATACATTAGTCGTGGAACAATGATCACTTGTACACAAAATTGGGATTGATTGAAAACATTTAAGGATAAACACGGGGTTATCCCAATGTCCGAACAGACCCACTTAGCCCCTTGCATTGGTATGATCTATTTATTTGTTCTACTGAGAAATTCTATCGCCCAGGGTTGTGTCGTGTTTGTACCACAATACTTTCTTGCAAATTGATTAATTTCTATTGCATTGGCTCGTGTGGATTTCTTGCCCATATTGGTAAACTAAGCAAGCATAGGGTGTACAGGAAAAAGAGCGTTCCTTTTGAATTACTCTCATGGTGACTCAGTTCCAGTAGTAGCTCCAGTAGTGGGTCTCTCAGGCCTTTTGTGGGTCCTCCTCTGCCTCGCCCGTCGACTGGGTTGCAGCCAGCCACGGGGGTGATTATCTTCTCGGCAGCAGGGGTCACTGTAAGCCTATTACACCCTTCTGGGAGCTATAACTTGGCTGCTTAGTTTATTTTTCACTCTTTTTCCTGATATCCCAGGCATCCGAAAAGATTTTTTTTTTTTTTTTTTTTTTTTTTTACAATGTATTCTTATAATATGGGACTTTAATTGAGCTTTTAAAGCTGTGACTTAGCAATGAAATTCCCCATGCAATATTGCTAACAGATTGTTCAGATGACTTGAACAACCCCTCTTTTTTTTTTTTTTAACTCTCTAAAACTAGTATATCTATATCTTTGAGCTGTTTATTTACATTTACTACACCACCAATTATGAAGGATTGGTCTCCGGGTATGGACCACTTGAGAGCATTCTCTGCAATCTTTTTTTTTTTCACATGTCCCTTTTTCCCACAATAGAAACAACCTCCTTGTTCCCATCTTTCCACTATTGTTCTCGGCGACTTTCTGGGGGTTTTAGGACCTCTAAGTTGCCTCTTTCTCTCTTCTCTAAGCGCAGCCACCATCATTCTTACTTGTTTCTTACTATCTTCTTCTTCTCGTCTTACATACACTTTCTGTGCTTCCCTCAACAGCTCATCTAATCCTCTATCTTGCCAGTCCTCTAGTTTCTCAAGTTTACGTCTGATGTCATCCCAAGATTTTGCCACAAAATGTGTTTTTAAGACTGCTTGCCCCAGAGGACTATCGGGGTTAGCCCCTGAGTATAGCTGGAGGGCTTTCCTCAGTCGCTCCAACCATTCTGTGGGGCTCTCATCTTTCTTTCGCCTTTTGTTAAAGGCTTTACTAATATTCTGGCCACGAGGTACTGATTCTCTAATTCCTTGAATCACTATATTCCTTAAGTCCTCCATATGAGCTCTATGTAATGGATTTTGGTTGTTCCAGTTTGGTTTCTGAAGTGGCCATTTTGTATCTGCTTGGGGACCTTGTGCATGTTGGGCATCTTAGACTCTCATGCCTGCCTGCCTAATCTTATCTTTTTCTTCTGTTGTAAATAACTGCCCCAAAATTGACTGCATTTCGTCTCGAGTATAAAGACTTGGTCTTAAGAATTGGTCTACTCTTTTTGCTACCCCTAACGGGTCGTCTAGTAATCTTCCCATTTCTGTCCTCTTAAACTCCCGCAAATCTCCGGAGTTCAGGGGGACAGAAACATACCCAACTCCAGGCTGGGGTCCTCCCATGGGTACTTCTTTTAGGGGATATATTTGGGGTTGTTCCTTTTTACTTTTAGTTCGTCTCCTAACAGATGCAGGTGACCCTTGTTCGGAACTAGTGTCTCCCGGTGTTATGGGAGCAACTGGTGGAATCACCGGTGCTGGAGGTGGAGGGACATATGGAGGGGGAATTAACAAGGTATCATCCTGTTCCCTTTCTTTATCTCTTTTCATTTAATTTGTTCAATGGGAATAGAGTTGTCTGGGGTTTCTCTAGCCACATCTGAGCATATAAGCTCTCTTCTGGGTTAAAAGGTCTTTTATCATTAACCTAGAAGTTTAACTGTTGCCTCACCCATTTTTCATCTGACTAAAAAATAAGCCAAATAACATTTTTCTGTATTTTCTTCCCTCCCCATATTTCAGTACAGTAATGAATCATTTTCTTTTTACTTTTCCCTATTGATCCGGGAAACTGTTTCTAATTATTTAACATGAATGAGAGAGGGGTATTCTGAGGCACTATGGGTACCTCCCTCATGGGGGTCGAAGGCTTGCTGCCCTTCGCCCCCATCTTCTGGAATACCTTCACACACACACTCACTCGCTTCCCCTTGTTCCTAGCCCAGTCCCTCGCGGGAGATGGGAAACGTAGTACTTAAGGGTCCACACTCGCTTGGCTCAGTATGTCGAGCCTCTCAATTGCTATATTCCAGGAAACCCAATCCCGCCCGAACGGTATCCCTGTGAATTATCTTCACAATATACTTACGCGTCCTGCGTCTTCGTCCGGACTTCAGTGCACTAAATTTTTATGGGATTATACCGGTTTTCATTTGCTCCACTTTCTAGAATTTAGGTTCGTCGGTAAAGGTGAAGGTGGGCAGCTGTTCTCAAGGCCGAGGAAAACCTCGGGGCGCCTCCCTGGGAGACCGCAGCCCACTGCTCCTTATCCGAGTCACGGCACCAAAATTGTCATAAATTACGACTTTGCCAATTAGCAACAATTTATGGTTTATTAATTGTAGCAAGTAGAAAGTGAGCAAATTTACAGCGCTGGGTGACAGGGGGAGTCTGCGCTCCGCCGCTGCCACGTCAGTATTCTAGCTGGCCCCCCTATTTATATGATTTTACTTCCGTCTTCGTGGATTGCTTTTAACCACTCTGCGCATGTGCCACTTGTTGCTAGGGGGTCTTCTTTTGCCTTCCGGTGGTCGTTGAGGATGAAGGAAGTAGTCTTCCTCTTCTGTCCTCTGTTCGACCTTTTGTTCCTTGTCCATTTTTAGAAGAAGAAGACACAATATTTGGCATATCATCTCTTTTTTGTTCTTATATGGAAAAAAAAAGCTGAACACAGTGTTTGGCATGCTACACTCTCCTGTTATGCAAGCATCTGTACAGCAGTACAGTAGTTGCAGAAGCGATACTTAGCAATACATATCTTGAGTATATTTGATTATATATATATATATATATTGTTTTAAAGGAAGCAATACTTGGCAATACATATCATGAGTATATTTGATTGGCAATACATATAAGTATATTTGATTACATATATTGTTTTAAAGGCATCCTTTTTAATAAACAATACAATCTTTCACAGAACCAATTGTCCATGATGACAGTGCGGATCAAAGGAGACCATGGTGACACTGCGGAACCTGATGGAACCAAGGAGCCATTGTGACACAGTGGGGCCTCATGGAATCAAGGAGACCATTGTGACCCAGGTGTTGCATGGGAAGGCAAGGAGCCATTGTGACACTTTGGGCTTCTTCCCTTGAGCTCTGCAGCTGGCTGTCCCAGCCCAGCGCACCATGTGCCACCTGCTCTCCTCAGGGCTCTGCCTGCACACAGCCCCAGGAGAAGTTTTCCTGTTTGGAAGGAAAGAATGGAAAAGCCTGAGCAGGTTTCCTAAACAACAAACCCCACTCAGGAGCCACATGCTCAGTACAGGCTGCCTGGAACGATGTCCCCTTTCTACAAGGGTCAGTGTGAGCAGGAATGAATGATCTCTGGGAGCAGAATTCTCGGAGTCTTTCCACTGAATTCTCTGTCCCTGTGTCTTGGGGTGACTTTATTGTGTGTATCCCCTATTGCTGCTCTATGCCCAGAAGTGAACTTTGTGCATTTCTGTGCCTTTCAACTGAGCCTGAGAGGGGGGAGAGGAAAAAAAACCGGACAAACTTCTCAGAGCGTTTGTTCAAGGACACACATACACACTCCTCTGCATCCTGCTTGCAGCAAGAGCAGAGGAAGCAACTTTGTTTCTTTTTAGCCAGTTTTCAGCTCCTTTTCTCTGGGGGGAGATGGAGAGTTGAACTTTGTTTTCCTGGGACTTTGGGGGTTTTTTCCCCTTCTTCTCTTCTTGACTCTTTCAACATCAGAGCACATTGGGAGAATTTTCTCCCGAGGTGGGGGCCCTGAATGTGGGCCCATGAGCCAGCTGCAAGGAGGAGGAGAGAGACTACACCTACGGAAGTGTTGGGGTTCCTGCCTCCTGCCATGAGGTCATGGGAGAGGGGACCCTGGGGTAGAGGCATGGCCTGGGCACGGGGGTCTCCCTGCTCCCTGCTCACATGTGCCCTAACCCTGTTCAGCACTGCTTATTTTGTGTTGCCCTGTGCCAGGAGGGCCCTGGTTGTGCTGTGATTGCTCAGTTCTTTGGCAGTGCCCCGCCCATGTGGCTGGAGAAGAAAGAGCTCTGAAACTTCTCTCAAGAATCGCTCCCTGTTTCTTTGCACGGGCCTCGCTGTCTATGGATGTTTCAGGAGACCCCACCGAAACACGGAAGGACTCTCAAATTATCCCAGCTTTCTCTGCACAGCGAGAGGTTTTAATATTTAGCATTGTTATCCTTTTCCTGTGTGTTTGTTAAAAAAATAGTTTTTATCTCTTTCACTTTCTTCCCAGGAAAGTTCTTTTTTCCAAAAACCTGGTGGGGGAGGGCTGGGTGTAACCTGCCTTCTATCAGAGGATATTTTCCTCCACATTTGTCCAAACCGGCACAGCCTGTCCTTTCCTGGGTCTCTGTTGCAGATGGAAGCTGCTGGTGCCATTGTCAGCTTGAAGCCCTCTTTTGATGCAAGCAGATGTTGCCAGGTGTGTTCAGCAGCTGTTGCTCAATGCTTATGCCAAGCTATTGTGTTCCTCATGGAACCAAGGAGCCATTGTGACACTGCAGGGGCTGATGGCATCAAGGAGGCAATTGTGACAGTACAGAACCTCCTAGAAACAAGGCTCCATTGTGACACCGTGGGGAATCATGGAATCAAGGAGCCCATTGTGACACGGCTGCATGGAACCAATGGTCCATGGTTACACGGCGGATTCAAGAAGAGCACGGTGACACCACGCAACATCACGGAACCATAGGTCCATTGTGACACAGCGGGGCCTCATGGAAACAAGGGGACCATTGTGGCAAAGCAGGGCCTAATGGAAGCATGGAGAGCATTGTGACACTAAGGAAACTCCTGGAACCAAGATGACCACTGGCACATAATGGAACCTCATGGAAGCAAGCCTCCACGATGGTTTTGGAGGGCCTCAGGGACCACAGGACCCATTGTGACACAGCAGGACCTGGTGGAACCAAGGAGCCTTTGTGATACTCCACATCCACATGGAAGCCAGGGTGCACTGAGACACAGCGGGGCCTTGTTGGAACCAAAGACACCTCTGCAAAAAGCAGGCTAGCTCATAGAAGCAAGGAGTCCATTGTTACAACGTAAAAGCTATGGAAGCAAGGGACCATTGTGACACTGCGGGGCCTCATGGAACCAATTGTCCATGATGACAATGCGGATCAAAGGAGACCATGGTGACACTGCGGAACCTGATGGAACCAAGGAGCCATTGTGACACAGTGGGGCCTCATGGAATCAAGGAGACCATTGTGACCCAGGTGTTGCATGTGAAGGCAAGGAGCCATTGTGACACTTTGGGCTTCTTCCCTTGAGCTCTGCAGCTGGCTGTCCCAGCCCAGCGCACCATGTGCCACCTGCTCTCCTCAGGGCTCTGCCTGCACACAGCCCCAGGAGAAGTTTTCTTGTTTGCAAGGAAAGAATGGAAAAGCCTGAGCAGGTTTCCTAAACAACAAACCCCACTCAGGAGCCACATGCTCAGTACAGGCTGCCTGGAACGATGTTCCCTTTCTACAAGGGTCAGTGTGAGCAGGAATGAATGATCTCTGGGAGCAGAATTCTCGGAGTCTTTCCACTGAATTCTCTGTCCCTGTGTCTTGGGGTGACTTTATTGTGTGTATCCCCTATTGCTGCTCTATGCCCAGAAGTGAACTTTGTGCATTTCTGTGCCTTTCAACTGAGCCTGAGAGGGGGGAGAGGAAAAAAAACCGGACAAACTTCTCAGAGCGTTTGTTCAAGGACACACATACACACTCCTCTGCATCCTGCTTGCAGCAAGAGCAGAGGAAGCAACTTTGTTTCTTTTTAGCCAGTTTTCAGCTCCTTTTCTCTGGGGGGAGATGGAGAGTTGAACTTTGTTTTCCTGGGACTTCGGGGGTTTTTTTTCCCTTCTTCTCTTCTTGACTCTTTCAACATCAGAGCACATTGGGAGAATTTTCTCCCGAGGTGGGGGCCCTGAATGTGGGCCCATGAGCCAGCTGCAAGGAGGAGGAGAGAGACTGCACCTACGGAAGTGTTGGGGTTCCTCCCCCCTGCCATGAGGTCATGGGAGAGGGGACCCTGGGGTAGAGGCATGGCCTGGGCACGGGGGTCTCCCTGCTCCCTGCTCACATGTGCCCTAACCCTGTTCAGCACTGCTTATTTTGTGTTGCCCTGTGCGAGGAGGGCCCTGGTTGTGCTGTGATTGCTCAGTTCTTTGGCAGTGCCCCGCCCATGTGGCTGGAGAAGAAAGAGCTCTGAAACTTCTCTCAAGAATCGCTCCCTGTTTCTTTGCACGGGCCTCGCTGTCTATGGATGTTTCAGGAGACCCCACCGAAACACGGAAGGACTCTCAAATTATCCCAGCTTTCTCTGCACAGCGAGAGCTTTTAATATTTAGCATTGCTATCCTTTTCCTGTGTGTTTGTTAAAAAAATAGTTTTTATCTCTTTCACTTTCTTCCCAGGAAAGTTCTTTTTTCCAAGAACCTGGTGGGGGAGGGCTGGGTGTAACCTGCCTTCTATCAGAGGATATTTTCCTCCACATTTGTCCAAACCGGCACAGCCTGTCCTTTCCTGGGTCTCTGTTGCAGATGGAAGCTGCTGGTGCCATTGTCAGCTTGAAGCCCTCTTTTGATGCAAGCAGATGTTGCCAGGTGTGTTCAGCAGCTGTTGCTCAATGCTTATGCCAAGCTATTGTGTTCCTCATGGAACCAAGGAGCCATTGTGACACTGCAGGGGCTGATGGCATCAAGGAGGCAATTGTGACAGTACAGAACCTCCTAGAAACAAGGCTCCATTGTGACACCGTGGGGAATCATGGAATCAAGGAGCCCATTGTGACACGGCTGCATGGAACCAATGGTCCATGGTTACACGGCGGATTCAAGAAGAGCACGGTGACACCACGCAACATCACGGAACCATAGGTCCATTGTGACACAGCGGGGCCTCATGGAAACAAGGGGACCATTGTGGCAAAGCAGGGCCTAATGGAAGCCTGGAGAGCATTGTGACACTAAGGAAACTCCTGGAACCAAGATGACCACTGGCACATAATGGAACCTCATGGAAGCAAGCCTCCACGATGGTTTTGGAGGGCCTCAGGGACCACAGGACCCATTGTGACACAGCAGGACCTGGTGGAACCAAGGAGCCTTTGTGATACTCCACATCCACATGGAAGCCAGGGTGCACTGAGACACAGCGGGGCCTTGTTGGAACCAAAGACACCTCTGCAAAAAGCAGGCTAGCTCATAGAAGCAAGGAGTCCATTGTTACAACGTAAAAGCTATGGAAGCAAGGGACCATTGTGACACTGCGGGGCCTCATGGAACCAATTGTCCATGATGACAGTGCGGATCAAAGGAGACCATGGTGACACTGCGGAACCTGATGGAACCAAGGAGCCATTGTGACACAGTGGGGCCTCATGGAATCAAGGAGACCATTGTGACCCAGGTGTTGCATGTGAAGGCAAGGAGCCATTGTGACACTTTGGGCTTCTTCCCTTGAGCTCTGCAGCGGGCTGTCCCAGCCCAGCGCACCATGTGCCACCTGCTCTCCTCAGGGCTCTGCCTGCACACAGCCCCAGGAGAAGTTTTCCTGTTTGCAAGGAAAGAATGGAAAAGCCGGAGCAGGTTTCCTAAACAACAAACCCCACTCAGGAGCCACATGCTCAGTACAGGCTGCCTGGAACGATGTCCCCTTTCTACAAGGGTCAGTGTGAGCAGGAATGAATGATCTCTGGGAGCAGAATTCTCGGAGTCTTTCCACTGAATTCTCTGTCCCTGTGTCTTGGGGTGACTTTATTGTGTGTATCCCCTATTGCTGCTCTATGCCCAGAAGTGAACTTTGTGCATTTCTGTGCCTTTCAACTGAGCCTGAGAGGGGGGAGAGGAAAAAAAACCGGACAAACTTCTCAGAGCGTTTGTTCAAGGACACACATACACACTCCTCTGCATCCTGCTTGCAGCAAGAGCAGAGGAAGCAACTTTGTTTCTTTTTAGCCAGTTTTCAGCTCCTTTTCTCTGGGGGGAGATGGAGAGTTGAACTTTGTTTTCCTGGGACTTCGGAGGTTTTTTTTCCCTTCTTCTCTTCTTGACTCTTTCAACATCAGAGCACATTGGGAGAATTTTCTCCCGAGGTGGGGGCCCTGAATGTGGGCCCATGAGCCAGCTGCAAGGAGGAGGAGAGAGACTGCACCTACGGAAGTGTTGGGGTTCCTCCCCCCTGCCATGAGGTCATGGGAGAGGGGACCCTGGGGTAGAGGCATGGCCTGGGCACGGGGGTCTCCCTGCTCCCTGCTCACATGTGCCCTAACCCTGTTCAGCACTGCTTATTTTGTGTTGCCCTGTGCGAGGAGGGCCCTGGTTGTGCTGTGATTGCTCAGTTCTTTGGCAGTGCCCCGCCCATGTGGCTGGAGAAGAAAGAGCTCTGAAACTTCTCTCAAGAATCGCTCCCTGTTTCTTTGCACGGGCCTCGCTGTCTATGGATGTTTCAGGAGACCCCACCGAAACACGGAAGGACTCTCAAATTATCCCAGCTTTCTCTGCACAGCGAGAGCTTTTAATATTTAGCATTGCTATCCTTTTCCTGTGTGTTTGTTAAAAAAATAGTTTTTATCTCTTTCACTTTCTTCCCAGGAAAGTTCTTTTTTCCAAGAACCTGGTGGGGGAGGGCTGGGTGTAACCTGCCTTCTATCAGAGGATATTTTCCTCCACATTTGTCCAAACCGGCACAGCCTGTCCTTTCCTGGGTCTCTGTTGCAGATGGAAGCTGCTGGTGCCATTGTCAGCTTGAAGCCCTCTTTTGATGCAAGCAGATGTTGCCAGGTGTGTTCAGCAGCTGTTGCTCAATGCTTATGCCAAGCTATTGTGTTCCTCATGGAACCAAGGAGCCATTGTGACACTGCAGGGGCTGATGGCATCAAGGAGGCAATTGTGACAGTACAGAACCTCCTAGAAACAAGGCTCCATTGTGACACCGTGGGGAATCATGGAATCAAGGAGCCCATTGTGACACGGCTGCATGGAACCAATGGTCCATGGTTACACGGCGGATTCAAGAAGAGCACGGTGACACCACGCAACATCACGGAACCATAGGTCCATTGTGACACAGCGGGGCCTCATGGAAACAAGGGGACCATTGTGGCAAAGCAGGGCCTAATGGAAGCCTGGAGAGCATTGTGACACTAAGGAAACTCCTGGAACCAAGATGACCACTGGCACATAATGGAACCTCATGGAAGCAAGCCTCCACGATGGTTTTGGAGGGCCTCAGGGACCACAGGACCCATTGTGACACAGCAGGACCTGGTGGAACCAAGGAGCCTTTGTGATACTCCACATCCACATGGAAGCCAGGGTGCACTGAGACACAGCGGGGCCTTGTTGGAACCAAAGACACCTCTGCAAAAAGCAGGCTAGCTCATAGAAGCAAGGAGTCCATTGTTACAACGTAAAAGCTATGGAAGCAAGGGACCATTGTGACACTGCGGGGCCTCATGGAACCAATTGTCCATGATGACAGTGCGGATCAAAGGAGACCATGGTGACACTGCGGAACCTGATGGAACCAAGGAGCCATTGTGACACAGTGGGGCCTCATGGAATCAAGGAGACCATTGTGACCCAGGTGTTGCATGTGAAGGCAAGGAGCCATTGTGACACTTTGGGCTTCTTCCCTTGAGCTCTGCAGCGGGCTGTCCCAGCCCAGCGCACCATGTGCCACCTGCTCTCCTCAGGGCTCTGCCTGCACACAGCCCCAGGAGAAGTTTTCCTGTTTGCAAGGAAAGAATGGAAAAGCCGGAGCAGGTTTCCTAAACAACAAACCCCACTCAGGAGCCACATGCTCAGTACAGGCTGCCTGGAACGATGTCCCCTTTCTACAAGGGTCAGTGTGAGCAGGAATGAATGATCTCTGGGAGCAGAATTCTCGGAGTCTTTCCACTGAATTCTCTGTCCCTGTGTCTTGGGGTGACTTTATTGTGTGTATCCCCTATTGCTGCTCTATGCCCAGAAGTGAACTTTGTGCATTTCTGTGCCTTTCAACTGAGCCTGAGAGGGGGGAGAGGAAAAAAAACCGGACAAACTTCTCAGAGCGTTTGTTCAAGGACACACATACACACTCCTCTGCATCCTGCTTGCAGCAAGAGCAGAGGAAGCAACTTTGTTTCTTTTTAGCCAGTTTTCAGCTCCTTTTCTCTGGGGGGAGATGGAGAGTTGAACTTTGTTTTCCTGGGACTTTGGGGGTTTTTTCCCCTTCTTCTCTTCTTGACTCTTTCAACATCAGAGCACATTGGGAGAATTTTCTCCCGAGGTGGGGGCCCTGAATGTGGGCCCATGAGCCAGCTGCAAGGAGGAGGAGAGAGACTACACCTACGGAAGTGTTGGGGTTCCTCCCCCCTGCCATGAGGTCATGGGAGAGGGGACCCTGGGGTAGAGGCATGGCCTGGGCACGGGGGTCTCCCTGCTCACATGTGCCCTAACCCTGTTCAGCACTGCTTATTTTGTGTTGCCCTGTGCCAGGAGGGCCCTGGTTGTGCTGTGATTGCTCAGTTCTTTGGCAGTGCCCCGCCCATGTGGCTGGAGAAGAAAGAGCTCTGAAACTTCTCTCAAGAATCGCTCCCTGTTTCTTTGCACGGGCCTCGCTGTCTATGGATGTTTCAGGAGACCCCACCGAAACACAGAAGGACTCTCAAATTATCCCAGCTTTCTCTGCACAGCGAGAGGTTTTAATATTTAGCATTGTTATCCTTTTCCTGTGTGTTTGTTAAAAAAATAGTTTTTATCTCTTTCACTTTCTTCCCAGGAAAGTTCTTTTTTCCAAAAACCTGGTGGGGGAGGGCTGGGTGTAACCTGCCTTCTATCAGAGGATATTTTCCTCCACATTTGTCCAAACCGGCACAGCCTGTCCTTTCCTGGGTCTCTGTTGCAGATGGAAGCTGCTGGTGCCATTGTCAGCTTGAAGCCCTCTTTTGATGCAAGCAGATGTTGCCAGGTGTGTTCAGCAGCTGTTGCTCAATGCTTATGCCAAGCTATTGTGTTCCTCATGGAACCAAGGAGCCATTGTGACACTGCAGGGGCTGATGGCATCAAGGAGGCAATTGTGACAGTACAGAACCTCCTAGAAACAAGGCTCCATTGTGACACCGTGGGGAATCATGGAATCAAGGAGCCCATTGTGACACAGCCAGGCCGCATGGAACCAATGGTCCATGGTTACACTGCAGATTCAAGAAGAGCACGGTGACACCACGCAACATCATGGAACCGTACGTCCATTGTGACACAGCGGGGCCTCATGGAAACAAGGGGACCATTGTGGCAAAGCAGGGCCTAATGGAAGCCTGGAGAGCATTGTGACACTAAGGAAACTCCTGGAACCAAGATGACCACTGGCACATAATGGAACCTCATGGAAGCAAGCCTCCACGATGGTTTTGGAGGGCCTCAGGGACCACAGGACCCATTGTGACACAGCAGGACCTGGTGGAACCAAGGAGCCTTTGTGATACTCCACATCCACATGGAAGCCAGGGTGCACTGAGACACAGCGGGGCCTTGTTGGAACCAAAGACACCTCTGCAAAAAGCAGGCTAGCTCATAGAAGCAAGGAGTCCTTTGTTACAACGTAAAAGCTATGGAACCAAGGGACCATTGTGACACTGCGGGGCCTCATGGAACCAATTGTCCATGATGACAGTGCGGATCAAAGGAGACCATGGTGACACTGCGGAACCTGATGGAACCAAGGAGCCATTGTGACACAGTGGGGCCTCATGGAATCAAGGAGACCATTGTGACCCAGGTGTTGCATGGGAAGGCAAGGAGCCATTGTGACACTTTGGGCTTCTTCCCTTGAGCTCTGCAGCTGGCTGTCCCAGCCCAGCGCACCATGTGCCACCTGCTCTCCTCAGGGCTCTGCCTGCACACAGCCCCAGGAGAAGTTTTCCTGTTTGGAAGGAAAGAATGGAAAAGCCTGAGCAGGTTTCCTAAACAACAAACCCCACTCAGGAGCCACATGCTCAGTACAGGCTGCCTGGAACGATGTCCCCTTTCTACAAGGGTCAGTGTGAGCAGGAATGAATGATCTCTGGGAGCAGAATTCTCGGAGTCTTTCCACTGAATTCTCTGTCCCTGTGTCTTGGGGTGACTTTATTGTGTGTATCCCCTATTGCTGCTCTATGCCCAGAAGTGAACTTTGTGCATTTCTGTGCCTTTCAACTGAGCCTGAGAGGGGGGAGAGGAAAAAAAACCGGACAAACTTCTCAGAGCGTTTGTTCAAGGACACACATACACACTCCTCTGCATCCTGCTTGCAGCAAGAGCAGAGGAAGCAACTTTGTTTCTTTTTAGCCAGTTTTCAGCTCCTTTTCTCTGGGGGGAGATGGAGAGTTGAACTTTGTTTTCCTGGGACTTTGGGGGTTTTTTCCCCTTCTTCTCTTCTTGACTCTTTCAACATCAGAGCACATTGGGAGAATTTTCTCCCGAGGTGGGGGCCCTGAATGTGGGCCCATGAGCCAGCTGCAAGGAGGAGGAGAGAGACTACACCTACGGAAGTGTTGGGGTTCCTCCCTCCTGCCATGAGGTCATGGGAGAGGGGACCCTGGGGTAGAGGCATGGCCTGGGCACGGGGGTCTCCCTGCTCACATGTGCCCTAACCCTGTTCAGCACTGCTTATTTTGTGTTGCCCTGTGCCAGGAGGGCCCTGGTTGTGCTGTGATTGCTCAGTTCTTTGGCAGTGCCCCGCCCATGTGGCTGGAGAAGAAAGAGCTCTGAAACTTCTCTCAAGAATCGCTCCCTGTTTCTTTGCACGGGCCTCGCTGTCTATGGATGTTTCAGGAGACCCCACCGAAACACAGAAGGACTCTCAAATTATCCCAGCTTTCTCTGCACAGCGAGAGGTTTTAATATTTAGCATTGTTATCCTTTTCCTGTGTGTTTGTTAAAAAAATAGTTTTTATCTCTTTCACTTTCTTCCCAGGAAAGTTCTTTTTTCCAAAAACCTGGTGGGGGAGGGCTGGGTGTAACCTGCCTTCTATCAGAGGATATTTTCCTCCACATTTGTCCAAACCGGCACAGCCTGTCCTTTCCTGGGTCTCTGTTGCAGATGGAAGCTGCTGGTGCCATTGTCAGCTTGAAGCCCTCTTTTGATGCAAGCAGATGTTGCCAGGTGTGTTCAGCAGCTGTTGCTCAATGCTTATGCCAAGCTATTGTGTTCCTCATGGAACCAAGGAGCCATTGTGACACTGCAGGGGCTGATGGCATCAAGGAGGCAATTGTGACAGTACAGAACCTCCTAGAAACAAGGCTCCATTGTGACACCGTGGGGAATCATGGAATCAAGGAGCCCATTGTGACACGGCTGCATGGAACCAATGGTCCATGGTTACACGGCGGATTCAAGAAGAGCACGGTGACACCACGCAACATCATGGAACCATAGGTCCATTGTGACACAGCGGGGCCTCATGGAAACAAGGGGACCATTGTGGCAAAGCAGGGCCTAATGGAAGCATGGAGGGCATTGTGACACTAAGGAAACTCCTGGAACCAAGATGACCACTGGCACATAATGGAACCTCATGGAAGCAAGCCTCCACGATGGTTTTGGAGGGCCTCAGGGACCACAGGACCCATTGTGACACAGCAGGACCTGGTGGAACCAAGGAGCCTTTGTGATACTCCACATCCACATGGAAGCCAGGGTGCACTGAGACACAGCGGGGCCTTGTTGGAACCAAAGACACCTCTGCAAAAAGCAGGCTAGCTCATAGAAGCAAGGAGTCCTTTGTTACAACGTAAAAGCTATGGAACCAAGGGACCATTGTGACACTGCGGGGCCTCATGGAACCAATTGTCCATGATGACAGTGCGGATCAAAGGAGACCATGGTGACACTGCGGAACCTGATGGAACCAAGGAGCCATTGTGACACAGTGGGGCCTCATGGAATCAAGGAGACCATTGTGACCCAGGTGTTGCATGGGAAGGCAAGGAGCCATTGTGACACTTTGGGCTTCTTCCCTTGAGCTCTGCAGCTGGCTGTCCCAGCCCAGCGCACCATGTGCCACCTGCTCTCCTCAGGGCTCTGCCTGCACACAGCCCCAGGAGAAGTTTTCCTGTTTGGAAGGAAAGAATGGAAAAGCCTGAGCAGGTTTCCTAAACAACAAACCCCACTCAGGAGCCACATGCTCAGTACAGGCTGCCTGGAACGATGTCCCCTTTCTACAAGGGTCAGTGTGAGCAGGAATGAATGATCTCTGGGAGCAGAATTCTCGGAGTCTTTCCACTGAATTCTCTGTCCCTGTGTCTTGGGGTGACTTTATTGTGTGTATCCCCTATTGCTGCTCTATGCCCAGAAGTGAACTTTGTGCATTTCTGTGCCTTTCAACTGAGCCTGAGAGGGGGGAGAGGAAAAAAAACCGGACAAACTTCTCAGAGCGTTTGTTCAAGGACACACATACACACTCCTCTGCATCCTGCTTGCAGCAAGAGCAGAGGAAGCAACTTTGTTTCTTTTTAGCCAGTTTTCAGCTCCTTTTCTCTGGGGGGAGATGGAGAGTTGAACTTTGTTTTCCTGGGACTTTGGGGGTTTTTTCCCCTTCTTCTCTTCTTGACTCTTTCAACATCAGAGCACATTGGGAGAATTTTCTCCCGAGGTGGGGGCCCTGAATGTGGGCCCATGAGCCAGCTGCAAGGAGGAGGAGAGAGACTACACCTCCGGAAGTGTTGGGGTTCCTCCCTCCTGCCATGAGGTCATGGGAGAGGGGACCCTGGGGTAGAGGCATGGCCTGGGCACGGGGGTCTCCCTGCTCCCTGCTCACATGTGCCCTAACCCTGTTCAGCACTGCTTATTTTGTGTTGCCCTGTGCCAGGAGGGCCCTGGTTGTGCTGTGATTGCTCAGTTCTTTGGCAGTGCCCCGCCCATGTGGCTGGAGAAGAAAGAGCTCTGAAACTTCTCTCAAGAATCGCTCCCTGTTTCTTTGCACGGGCCTCGCTGTCTATGGATGTTTCAGGAGACCCCACCGAAACACGGAAGGACTCTCAAATTATCCCAGCTTTCTCTGCACAGCGAGAGCTTTTAATATTTAGCATTGTTATCCTTTTCCTGTGTGTTTGTTAAAAAAATAGTTTTTATCTCTTTCACTTTCTTCCCAGGAAAGTTCTTTTTTCCAAAAACCTGGTGGGGGAGGGCTGGGTGTAACCTGCCTTCTATCAGAGGATATTTTCCTCCACATTTGTCCAAACCGGCACAGCCTGTCCTTTCCTGGGTCTCTGTTGCAGATGGAAGCTGCTGGTGCCATTGTCAGCTTGAAGCCCTCTTTTGATGCAAGCAGATGTTGCCAGGTGTGTTCAGCAGCTGTTGCTCAATGCTTATGCCAAGCTATTGTGTTCCTCATGGAACCAAGGAGCCATTGTGACACTGCAGGGGCTGATGGCATCAAGGAGGCAATTGTGACAGTACAGAACCTCCTAGAAACAAGGCTCCATTGTGACACCGTGGGGAATCATGGAATCAAGGAGCCCATTGTGACACAGCCAGGCCGCATGGAACCAATGGTCCATGGTTACACTGCAGATTCAAGAAGAGCACGGTGACACCACGCAACATCATGGAACCATAGGTCCATTGTGACACAGCGGGGCCTCATGGAAACAAGGGGACCATTGTGGCAAAGCAGGGCCTAATGGAAGCCTGGAGAGCATTGTGACACTAAGGAATCTCCTGGAACCAAGATGACCACTGGCACATAATGGAACCTCATGGAAGCAAGCCTCCACGATGGTTTTGGAGGGCCTCAGGGACCACAGGACCCATTGTGACACAGCAGGACCTGGTGGAACCAAGGAGCCTTTGTGATACTCCACATCCACATGGAAGCCAGGGTGCACTGAGACACAGCGGGGCCTTGTGGGAACCAAAGACACCTCTGCAAAAAGCAGGCTAGCTCATAGAAGCAAGGAGTCCTTTGTTACAACATCAAACCTATGGAAGCAAGGGACCATTGTGACACTGCGGGGCCTCATGGAACCAATTGTCCATGATGACAGTGCGGATCAAAGGAGACCATGGTGACACTGCGGAACCTGATGGAACCAAGGAGCCATTGTGACACAGTGGGGCCTCATGGAATCAAGGAGACCATTGTGACCCAGGTGTTGCATGGGAAGGCAAGGAGCCATTGTGACACTTTGGGCTTCTTCCCTTGAGCTCTGCAGCGGGCTGTCCCAGCCCAGCGCACCATGTGCCACCTGCTCTCCTCAGGGCTCTGCCTGCACACAGCCCCAGGAGAAGTTTTCCTGTTTGCAAGGAAAGAATGGAAAAGCCTGAGCAGGTTTCCTAAACAACAAACCCCACTCAGGAGCCACATGCTCAGTACAGGCTGCCTGGAACGATGTCCCCTTTCTACAAGGGTCAGTGTGAGCAGGAATGAATGATCTCTGGGAGCAGAATTCTCGGAGTCTTTCCACTGAATTCTCTGTCCCTGTGTCTTGGGGTGACTTTATTGTGTGTATCCCCTATTGCTGCTCTATGCCCAGAAGTGAACTTTGTGCATTTCTGTGCCTTTCAACTGAGCCTGAGAGGGGGGAGAGGAAAAAAAACCGGACAAACTTCTCAGAGCGTTTGTTCAAGGACACACATACACACTCCTCTGCATCCTGCTTGCAGCAAGAGCAGAGGAAGCAACTTTGTTTCTTTTTAGCCAGTTTTCAGCTCCTTTTCTCTGGGGGGAGATGGAGAGTTGAACTTTGTTTTCCTGGGACTTTGGGGGTTTTTTCCCCTTCTTCTCTTCTTGACTCTTTCAACATCAGAGCACATTGGGAGAATTTTCTCCCGAGGTGGGGGCCCTGAATGTGGGCCCATGAGCCAGCTGCAAGGAGGAGGAGAGAGACTACACCTACGGAAGTGTTGGGGTTCCTCCCCCCTGCCATGAGGTCATGGGAGAGGGGACCCTGGGGTAGAGGCATGGCCTGGGCACGGGGGTCTCCCTGCTCACATGTGCCCTAACCCTGTTCAGCACTGCTTATTTTGTGTTGCCCTGTGCCAGGAGGGCCCTGGTTGTGCTGTGATTGCTCAGTTCTTTGGCAGTGCCCCGCCCATGTGGCTGGAGAAGAAAGAGCTCTGAAACTTCTCTCAAGAATCGCTCCCTGTTTCTTTGCACGGGCCTCGCTGTCTATGGATGTTTCAGGAGACCCCACCGAAACACAGAAGGACTCTCAAATTATCCCAGCTTTCTCTGCACAGCGAGAGGTTTTAATATTTAGCATTGTTATCCTTTTCCTGTGTGTTTGTTAAAAAAATAGTTTTTATCTCTTTCACTTTCTTCCCAGGAAAGTTCTTTTTTCCAAAAACCTGGTGGGGGAGGGCTGGGTGTAACCTGCCTTCTATCAGAGGATATTTTCCTCCACATTTGTCCAAACCGGCACAGCCTGTCCTTTCCTGGGTCTCTGTTGCAGATGGAAGCTGCTGGTGCCATTGTCAGCTTGAAGCCCTCTTTTGATGCAAGCAGATGTTGCCAGGTGTGTTCAGCAGCTGTTGCTCAATGCTTATGCCAAGCTATTGTGTTCCTCATGGAACCAAGGAGCCATTGTGACACTGCAGGGGCTGATGGCATCAAGGAGGCAATTGTGACAGTACAGAACCTCCTAGAAACAAGGCTCCATTGTGACACCGTGGGGAATCATGGAATCAAGGAGCCCATTGTGACACGGCTGCATGGAACCAATGGTCCATGGTTACACGGCGGATTCAAGAAGAGCACGGTGACACCACGCAACATCATGGAACCATAGGTCCATTGTGACACAGCGGGGCCTCATGGAAACAAGGGGACCATTGTGGCAAAGCAGGGCCTAATGGAAGCATGGAGGGCATTGTGACACTAAGGAAACTCCTGGAACCAAGATGACCACTGGCACATAATGGAACCTCATGGAAGCAAGCCTCCACGATGGTTTTGGAGGGCCTCAGGGACCACAGGACCCATTGTGACACAGCAGGACCTGGTGGAACCAAGGAGCCTTTGTGATACTCCACATCCACATGGAAGCCAGGGTGCACTGAGACACAGCGGGGCCTTGTTGGAACCAAAGACACCTCTGCAAAAAGCAGGCTAGCTCATAGAAGCAAGGAGTCCTTTGTTACAACGTAAAAGCTATGGAACCAAGGGACCATTGTGACACTGCGGGGCCTCATGGAACCAATTGTCCATGATGACAATGCGGATCAAAGGAGACCATGGTGACACTGCGGAACCTGATGGAACCAAGGAGCCATTGTGACACAGTGGGGCCTCATGGAATCAAGGAGACCATTGTGACCCAGGTGTTGCATGGGAAGGCAAGGAGCCATTGTGACACTTTGGGCTTCTTCCCTTGAGCTCTGCAGCTGGCTGTCCCAGCCCAGCGCACCATGTGCCACCTGCTCTCCTCAGGGCTCTGCCTGCACACAGCCCCAGGAGAAGTTTTCCTGTTTGGAAGGAAAGAATGGAAAAGCCTGAGCAGGTTTCCTAAACAACAAACCCCACTCAGGAGCCACATGCTCAGTACAGGCTGCCTGGAACGATGTCCCCTTTCTACAAGGGTCAGTGTGAGCAGGAATGAATGATCTCTGGGAGCAGAATTCTCGGAGTCTTTCCACTGAATTCTCTGTCCCTGTGTCTTGGGGTGACTTTATTGTGTGTATCCCCTATTGCTGCTCTATGCCCAGAAGTGAACTTTGTGCATTTCTGTGCCTTTCAACTGAGCCTGAGAGGGGGGAGAGGAAAAAAAACCGGACAAACTTCTCAGAGCGTTTGTTCAAGGACACACATACACACTCCTCTGCATCCTGCTTGCAGCAAGAGCAGAGGAAGCAACTTTGTTTCTTTTTAGCCAGTTTTCAGCTCCTTTTCTCTGGGGGGAGATGGAGAGTTGAACTTTGTTTTCCTGGGACTTCGGGGGGTTTTTTTCCCTTCTTCTCTTCTTGACTCTTTCAACATCAGAGCACATTGGGAGAATTTTCTCCCGAGGTGGGGGCCCTGAATGTGGGCCCATGAGCCAGCTGCAAGGAGGAGGAGAGAGACTACACCTCCGGAAGTGTTGGGGTTCCTCCCCCCTGCCATGAGGTCATGGGAGAGGGGACCCTGGGGTAGAGGCATGGCCTGGGCACGGGGTCTCCCTGCTCCCTGCTCACATGTGCCCTAATCCTGTTCAGCACTGGTTATTTTGTGTTGCCCTGTGCCAGGAGGGCCCTGGTTGTGCTGTGATTGCTCAGTTCTTTGGCAGTGCCCCGCCCATGTGGCTGGAGAAGAAAGAGCTCTGAAACTTCTCTCAAGAATCGCTCCCTGTTTCTTTGCACGGGCCTCGCTGTCTATGGATGTTTCAGGAGACCCCACCGAAACACGGAAGGACTCTCAAATTATCCCAGCTTTCTCTGCACAGCGAGAGCTTTTAATATTTAGCATTGTTATCCTTTTCCTGTGTGTTTTTTAAAAAAATAGTTTTTATCTCTTTCACTTTCTTCCCAGGAAAGTTCTTTTTTCCAAAAACCTGGTGGGGGAGGGCTGGGTGTAACCTGCCTTCTATCAGAGGATATTTTCCTCCACATTTGTCCAAACCGGCACAGCCTGTCCTTTCCTGGGTCTCTGTTGCAGATGGAAGCTGCTGGTGCCATTGTCAGCTTGAAGCCCTCTTTTGATGCAAGCAGATGTTGCCAGGTGTGTTCAGCAGCTGTTGCTCAATGCTTATGCCAAGCTATTGTGTTCCTCATGGAAGCAAGGAGCCATTGTGACACTGCAGGGGCTGATGGCATCAAGGAGGCAATTGTGACAGTACAGAACCTCCTAGAAACAAGGCTCCATTGTGACACCGTGGGGAATCATGGAATCAAGGAGCCCATTGTGACACGGCTGCATGGAACCAATGGTCCATGGTTACACGGCGGATTCAAGAAGAGCACGGTGACACCACGCAACATCATGGAACCATAGGTCCATTGTGACACAGCGGGGCCTCATGGAAACAAGGGGACCATTGTGGCAAAGCAGGGCCTAATGGAAGCATGGAGGGCATTGTGACACTAAGGAAACTCCTGGAACCAAGATGACCACTGGCACATAATGGAACCTCATGGAAGCAAGCCTCCACGATGGTTTTGGAGGGCCTCAGGGACCACAGGACCCATTGTGACACAGCAGGACCTGGTGGAACCAAGGAGCCTTTGTGATACTCCACATCCACATGGAAGCCAGGGTGCACTGAGACACAGCGGGGCCTTGTTGGAACCAAAGACACCTCTGCAAAAAGCAGGCTAGCTCATAGAAGCAAGGAGTCCTTTGTTACAACGTAAAAGCTATGGAACCAAGGGACCATTGTGACACTGCGGGGCCTCATGGAACCAATTGTCCATGATGACAATGCGGATCAAAGGAGACCATGGTGACACTGCGGAACCTGATGGAACCAAGGAGCCATTGTGACACAGTGGGGCCTCATGGAATCAAGGAGACCATTGTGACCCAGGTGTTGCATGGGAAGGCAAGGAGCCATTGTGACACTTTGGGCTTCTTCCCTTGAGCTCTGCAGCTGGCTGTCCCAGCCCAGCGCACCATGTGCCACCTGCTCTCCTCAGGGCTCTGCCTGCACACAGCCCCAGGAGAAGTTTTCCTGTTTGGAAGGAAAGAATGGAAAAGCCTGAGCAGGTTTCCTAAACAACAAACCCCACTCAGGAGCCACATGCTCAGTACAGGCTGCCTGGAACGATGTCCCCTTTCTACAAGGGTCAGTGTGAGCAGGAATGAATGATCTCTGGGAGCAGAATTCTCGGAGTCTTTCCACTGAATTCTCTGTCCCTGTGTCTTGGGGTGACTTTATTGTGTGTATCCCCTATTGCTGCTCTATGCCCAGAAGTGAACTTTGTGCATTTCTGTGCCTTTCAACTGAGCCTGAGAGGGGGGAGAGGAAAAAAAACCGGACAAACTTCTCAGAGCGTTTGTTCAAGGACACACATACACACTCCTCTGCATCCTGCTTGCAGCAAGAGCAGAGGAAGCAACTTTGTTTCTTTTTAGCCAGTTTTCAGCTCCTTTTCTCTGGGGGGAGATGGAGAGTTGAACTTTGTTTTCCTGGGACTTTGGGGGTTTTTTCCCCTTCTTCTCTTCTTGACTCTTTCAACATCAGACCACATTGGGAGAATTTTCTCCCGAGGTGGGGGCCCTGAATGTGGGCCCATGAGCCAGCTGCAAGGAGGAGGAGAGAGACTACACCTACGGAAGTGTTGGGGTTCCTCCCCCCTGCCATGAGGTCATGGGAGAGGGGACCCTGGGGTAGAGGCATGGCCTGGGCACGGGGGTCTCCCTGCTCACATGTGCCCTAACCCTGTTCAGCACTGCTTATTTTGTGTTGCCCTGTGCCAGGAGGGCCCTGGTTGTGCTGTGATTGCTCAGTTCTTTGGCAGTGCCCCGCCCATGTGGCTGGAGAAGAAAGAGCTCTGAAACTTCTCTCAAGAATCGCTCCCTGTTTCTTTGCACGGGCCTCGCTGTCTATGGATGTTTCAGGAGACCCCACCGAAACACAGAAGGACTCTCAAATTATCCCAGCTTTCTCTGCACAGCGAGAGGTTTTAATATTTAGCATTGTTATCCTTTTCCTGTGTGTTTGTTAAAAAAATAGTTTTTATCTCTTTCACTTTCTTCCCAGGAAAGTTCTTTTTTCCAAAAACCTGGTGGGGGAGGGCTGGGTGTAACCTGCCTTCTATCAGAGGATATTTTCCTCCACATTTGTCCAAACCGGCACAGCCTGTCCTTTCCTGGGTCTCTGTTGCAGATGGAAGCTGCTGGTGCCATTGTCAGCTTGAAGCCCTCTTTTGATGCAAGCAGATGTTGCCAGGTGTGTTCAGCAGCTGTTGCTCAATGCTTATGCCAAGCTATTGTGTTCCTCATGGAACCAAGGAGCCATTGTGACACTGCAGGGGCTGATGGCATCAAGGAGGCAATTGTGACAGTACAGAACCTCCTAGAAACAAGGCTCCATTGTGACACCGTGGGGAATCATGGAATCAAGGAGCCCATTGTGACACGGCTGCATGGAACCAATGGTCCATGGTTACACGGCGGATTCAAGAAGAGCACGGTGACACCACGCAACATCATGGAACCATAGGTCCATTGTGACACAGCGGGGCCTCATGGAAACAAGGGGACCATTGTGGCAAAGCAGGGCCTAATGGAAGCATGGAGGGCATTGTGACACTAAGGAAACTCCTGGAACCAAGATGACCACTGGCACATAATGGAACCTCATGGAAGCAAGCCTCCACGATGGTTTTGGAGGGCCTCAGGGACCACAGGACCCATTGTGACACAGCAGGACCTGGTGGAACCAAGGAGCCTTTGTGATACTCCACATCCACATGGAAGCCAGGGTGCACTGAGACACAGCGGGGCCTTGTTGGAACCAAAGACACCTCTGCAAAAAGCAGGCTAGCTCATAGAAGCAAGGAGTCCTTTGTTACAACGTAAAAGCTATGGAACCAAGGGACCATTGTGACACTGCGGGGCCTCATGGAACCAATTGTCCATGATGACAGTGCGGATCAAAGGAGACCATGGTGACACTGCGGAACCTGATGGAACCAAGGAGCCATTGTGACACAGTGGGGCCTCATGGAATCAAGGAGACCATTGTGACCCAGGTGTTGCATGGGAAGGCAAGGAGCCATTGTGACACTTTGGGCTTCTTCCCTTGAGCTCTGCAGCTGGCTGTCCCAGCCCAGCGCACCATGTGCCACCTGCTCTCCTCAGGGCTCTGCCTGCACACAGCCCCAGGAGAAGTTTTCCTGTTTGGAAGGAAAGAATGGAAAAGCCTGAGCAGGTTTCCTAAACAACAAACCCCACTCAGGAGCCACATGCTCAGTACAGGCTGCCTGGAACGATGTCCCCTTTCTACAAGGGTCAGTGTGAGCAGGAATGAATGATCTCTGGGAGCAGAATTCTCGGAGTCTTTCCACTGAATTCTCTGTCCCTGTGTCTTGGGGTGACTTTATTGTGTGTATCCCCTATTGCTGCTCTATGCCCAGAAGTGAACTTTGTGCATTTCTGTGCCTTTCAACTGAGCCTGAGAGGGGGGAGAGGAAAAAAAACCGGACAAACTTCTCAGAGCGTTTGTTCAAGGACACACATACACACTCCTCTGCATCCTGCTTGCAGCAAGAGCAGAGGAAGCAACTTTGTTTCTTTTTAGCCAGTTTTCAGCTCCTTTTCTCTGGGGGGAGATGGAGAGTTGAACTTTGTTTTCCTGGGACTTTGGGGGTTTTTTCCCCTTCTTCTCTTCTTGACTCTTTCAACATCAGAGCACATTGGGAGAATTTTCTCCCGAGGTGGGGGCCCTGAATGTGGGCCCATGAGCCAGCTGCAAGGAGGAGGAGAGAGACTACACCTACGGAAGTGTTGGGGTTCCTCCCTCCTGCCATGAGGTCATGGGAGAGGGGACCCTGGGGTAGAGGCATGGCCTGGGCACGGGGGTCTCCCTGCTCCCTGCTCACATGTGCCCTAACCCTGTTCAGCACTGCTTATTTTGTGTTGCCCTGTGCCAGGAGGGCCCTGGTTGTGCTGTGATTGCTCAGTTCTTTGGCAGTGCCCCGCCCATGTGGCTGGAGAAGAAAGAGCTCTGAAACTTCTCTCAAGAATCGCTCCCTGTTTCTTTGCACGGGCCTCGCTGTCTATGGATGTTTCAGGAGACCCCACCGAAACACGGAAGGACTCTCAAATTATCCCAGCTTTCTCTGCACAGCGAGAGCTTTTAATATTTAGCATTGTTATCCTTTTCCTGTGTGTTTGTTAAAAAAATAGTTTTTATCTCTTTCACTTTCTTCCCAGGAAAGTTCTTTTTTCCAAAAACCTGGTGGGGGAGGGCTGGGTGTAACCTGCCTTCTATCAGAGGATATTTTCCTCCACATTTGTCCAAACCGGCACAGCCTGTCCTTTCCTGGGTCTCTGTTGCAGATGGAAGCTGCTGGTGCCATTGTCAGCTTGAAGCCCTCTTTTGATGCAAGCAGATGTTGCCAGGTGTGTTCAGCAGCTGTTGCTCAATGCTTATGCCAAGCTATTGTGTTCCTCATGGAACCAAGGAGCCATTGTGACACTGCAGGGGCTGATGGCATCAAGGAGGCAATTGTGACAGTACAGAACCTCCTAGAAACAAGGCTCCATTGTGACACCGTGGGGAATCATGGAATCAAGGAGCCCATTGTGACACGGCTGCATGGAACCAATGGTCCATGGTTACACGGCGGATTCAAGAAGAGCACGGTGACACCACGCAACATCATGGAACCATAGGTCCATTGTGACACAGCGGGGCCTCATGGAAACAAGGGGACCATTGTGGCAAAGCAGGGCCTAATGGAAGCCTGGAGAGCATTGTGACACTAAGGAATCTCCTGGAACCAAGATGACCACTGGCACATAATGGAACCTCATGGAAGCAAGCCTCCACGATGGTTTTGGAGGGCCTCAGGGACCACAGGACCCATTGTGACACAGCAGGACCTGGTGGAACCAAGGAGCCTTTGTGATACTCCACATCCACATGGAAGCCAGGGTGCACTGAGACACAGCGGGGCCTTGTGGGAACCAAAGACACCTCTGCAAAAAGCAGGCTAGCTCATAGAAGCAAGGAGTCCTTTGTTACAACATCAAACCTATGGAAGCAAGGGACCATTGTGACACTGCGGGGCCTCATGGAACCAATTGTCCATGATGACAGTGCGGATCAAAGGAGACCATGGTGACACTGCGGAACCTGATGGAACCAAGGAGCCATTGTGACACAGTGGGGCCTCATGGAATCAAGGAGACCATTGTGACCCAGGTGTTGCATGGGAAGGCAAGGAGCCATTGTGACACTTTGGGCTTCTTCCCTTGAGCTCTGCAGCGGGCTGTCCCAGCCCAGCGCACCATGTGCCACCTGCTCTCCTCAGGGCTCTGCCTGCACACAGCCCCAGGAGAAGTTTTCCTGTTTGGAAGGAAAGAATGGAAAAGCCTGAGCAGGTTTCCTAAACAACAAACCCCACTCAGGAGCCACATGCTCAGTACAGGCTGCCTGGAACGATGTCCCCTTTCTACAAGGGTCAGTGTGAGCAGGAATGAATGATCTCTGGGAGCAGAATTCTCGGAGTCTTTCCACTGAATTCTCTGTCCCTGTGTCTTGGGGTGACTTTATTGTGTGTATCCCCTATTGCTGCTCTATGCCCAGAAGTGAACTTTGTGCATTTCTGTGCCTTTCAACTGAGCCTGAGAGGGGGGAGAGGAAAAAAAACCGGACAAACTTCTCAGAGCGTTTGTTCAAGGACACACATACACACTCCTCTGCATCCTGCTTGCAGCAAGAGCAGAGGAAGCAACTTTGTTTCTTTTTAGCCAGTTTTCAGCTCCTTTTCTCTGGGGGGAGATGGAGAGTTGAACTTTGTTTTCCTGGGACTTTGGGGGTTTTTTCCCCTTCTTCTCTTCTTGACTCTTTCAACATCAGAGCACATTGGGAGAATTTTCTCCCGAGGTGGGGGCCCTGAATGTGGGCCCATGAGCCAGCTGCAAGGAGGAGGAGAGAGACTACACCTACGGAAGTGTTGGGGTTCCTCCCCCCTGCCATGAGGTCATGGGAGAGGGGACCCTGGGGTAGAGGCATGGCCTGGGCACGGGGGTCTCCCTGCTCACATGTGCCCTAACCCTGTTCAGCACTGCTTATTTTGTGTTGCCCTGTGCCAGGAGGGCCCTGGTTGTGCTGTGATTGCTCAGTTCTTTGGCAGTGCCCCGCCCATGTGGCTGGAGAAGAAAGAGCTCTGAAACTTCTCTCAAGAATCGCTCCCTGTTTCTTTGCACGGGCCTCGCTGTCTATGGATGTTTCAGGAGACCCCACCGAAACACAGAAGGACTCTCAAATTATCCCAGCTTTCTCTGCACAGCGAGAGGTTTTAATATTTAGCATTGTTATCCTTTTCCTGTGTGTTTGTTAAAAAAATAGTTTTTATCTCTTTCACTTTCTTCCCAGGAAAGTTCTTTTTTCCAAAAACCTGGTGGGGGAGGGCTGGGTGTAACCTGCCTTCTATCAGAGGATATTTTCCTCCACATTTGTCCAAACCGGCACAGCCTGTCCTTTCCTGGGTCTCTGTTGCAGATGGAAGCTGCTGGTGCCATTGTCAGCTTGAAGCCCTCTTTTGATGCAAGCAGATGTTGCCAGGTGTGTTCAGCAGCTGTTGCTCAATGCTTATGCCAAGCTATTGTGTTCCTCATGGAACCAAGGAGCCATTGTGACACTGCAGGGGCTGATGGCATCAAGGAGGCAATTGTGACAGTACAGAACCTCCTAGAAACAAGGCTCCATTGTGACACCGTGGGGAATCATGGAATCAAGGAGCCCATTGTGACACGGCTGCATGGAACCAATGGTCCATGGTTACACGGCGGATTCAAGAAGAGCACGGTGACACCACGCAACATCATGGAACCATAGGTCCATTGTGACACAGCGGGGCCTCATGGAAACAAGGGGACCATTGTGGCAAAGCAGGGCCTAATGGAAGCATGGAGGGCATTGTGACACTAAGGAAACTCCTGGAACCAAGATGACCACTGGCACATAATGGAACCTCATGGAAGCAAGCCTCCACGATGGTTTTGGAGGGCCTCAGGGACCACAGGACCCATTGTGACACAGCAGGACCTGGTGGAACCAAGGAGCCTTTGTGATACTCCACATCCACATGGAAGCCAGGGTGCACTGAGACACAGCGGGGCCTTGTTGGAACCAAAGACACCTCTGCAAAAAGCAGGCTAGCTCATAGAAGCAAGGAGTCCTTTGTTACAACGTAAAAGCTATGGAACCAAGGGACCATTGTGACACTGCGGGGCCTCATGGAACCAATTGTCCATGATGACAATGCGGATCAAAGGAGACCATGGTGACACTGCGGAACCTGATGGAACCAAGGAGCCATTGTGACACAGTGGGGCCTCATGGAATCAAGGAGACCATTGTGACCCAGGTGTTGCATGGGAAGGCAAGGAGCCATTGTGACACTTTGGGCTTCTTCCCTTGAGCTCTGCAGCTGGCTGTCCCAGCCCAGCGCACCATGTGCCACCTGCTCTCCTCAGGGCTCTGCCTGCACACAGCCCCAGGAGAAGTTTTCCTGTTTGGAAGGAAAGAATGGAAAAGCCTGAGCAGGTTTCCTAAACAACAAACCCCACTCAGGAGCCACATGCTCAGTACAGGCTGCCTGGAACGATGTCCCCTTTCTACAAGGGTCAGTGTGAGCAGGAATGAATGATCTCTGGGAGCAGAATTCTCGGAGTCTTTCCACTGAATTCTCTGTCCCTGTGTCTTGGGGTGACTTTATTGTGTGTATCCCCTATTGCTGCTCTATGCCCAGAAGTGAACTTTGTGCATTTCTGTGCCTTTCAACTGAGCCTGAGAGGGGGGAGAGGAAAAAAAATCGGACAAACTTCTCAGAGCGTTTGTTCAAGGACACACATACACACTCCTCTGCATCCTGCTTGCAGCAAGAGCAGAGGAAGCAACTTTGTTTCTTTTTAGCCAGTTTTCAGCTCCTTTTCTCTGGGGGGAGATGGAGAGTTGAACTTTGTTTTCCTGGGACTTCGGGGGGTTTTTTTCCCTTCTTCTCTTCTTGACTCTTTCAACATCAGAGCACATTGGGAGAATTTTCTCCCGAGGTGGGGGCCCTGAATGTGGGCCCATGAGCCAGCTGCAAGGAGGAGGAGAGAGACTACACCTCCGGAAGTGTTGGGGTTCCTCCCCCCTGCCATGAGGTCATGGGAGAGGGGACCCTGGGGTAGAGGCATGGCCTGGGCACGGGGTCTCCCTGCTCCCTGCTGACATGTGCCCTAATCCTGTTCAGCACTGGTTATTTTGTGTTGCCCTGTGCCAGGAGGGCCCTGGTTGTGCTGTGATTGCTCAGTTCTTTGGCAGTGCCCCGCCCATGTGGCTGGAGAAGAAAGAGCTCTGAAACTTCTCTCAAGAATCGCTCCCTGTTTCTTTGCACGGGCCTCGCTGTCTATGGATGTTTCAGGAGACCCCACCGAAACACGGAAGGACTCTCAAATTATCCCAGCTTTCTCTGCACAGCGAGAGGTTTTAATATTTAGCATTGTTATCCTTTTCCTGTGTGTTTGTTAAAAAAATAGTTTTTATCTCTTTCACTTTCTTCCCAGGAAAGTTCTTTTTTCTAAAAACCTGGTGGGGGAGGGCTGGGTGTAACCTGCCTTCTATCAGAGGATATTTTCCTCCACATTTGTCCAAACCGGCACAGCCTGTCCTTTCCTGGGTCTCTGTTGCAGATGGAAGCTGCTGGTGCCATTGTCAGCTTGAAGCCCTCTTTTGATGCAAGCAGATGTTGCCAGGTGTGTTCAGCAGCTGTTGCTCAATGCTTATGCCAAGCTATTGTGTTCCTCATGGAAGCAAGGAGCCATTGTGACACTGCAGGGGCTGATGGCATCAAGGAGGCAATTGTGACAGTACAGAACCTCCTAGAAACAAGGCTCCATTGTGACACCGTGGGGAATCATGGAATCAAGGAGCCCATTGTGACACGGCTGCATGGAACCAATGGTCCATGGTTACACGGCGGATTCAAGAAGAGCACGGTGACACCACGCAACATCATGGAACCATAGGTCCATTGTGACACAGCGGGGCCTCATGGAAACAAGGGGACCATTGTGGCAAAGCAGGGCCTAATGGAAGCATGGAGGGCATTGTGACACTAAGGAAACTCCTGGAACCAAGATGACCACTGGCACATAATGGAACCTCATGGAAGCAAGCCTCCACGATGGTTTTGGAGGGCCTCAGGGACCACAGGACCCATTGTGACACAGCAGGACCTGGTGGAACCAAGGAGCCTTTGTGATACTCCACATCCACATGGAAGCCAGGGTGCACTGAGACACAGCGGGGCCTTGTTGGAACCAAAGACACCTCTGCAAAAAGCAGGCTAGCTCATAGAAGCAAGGAGTCCTTTGTTACAACGTAAAAGCTATGGAACCAAGGGACCATTGTGACACTGCGGGGCCTCATGGAACCAATTGTCCATGATGACAGTGCGGATCAAAGGAGACCATGGTGACACTGCGGAACCTGATGGAACCAAGGAGCCATTGTGACACAGTGGGGCCTCATGGAATCAAGGAGACCATTGTGACCCAGGTGTTGCATGGGAAGGCAAGGAGCCATTGTGACACTTTGGGCTTCTTCCCTTGAGCTCTGCAGCTGGCTGTCCCAGCCCAGCGCACCATGTGCCACCTGCTCTCCTCAGGGCTCTGCCTGCACACAGCCCCAGGAGAAGTTTTCCTGTTTGGAAGGAAAGAATGGAAAAGCCTGAGCAGGTTTCCTAAACAACAAACCCCACTCAGGAGCCACATGCTCAGTACAGGCTGCCTGGAACGATGTCCCCTTTCTACAAGGGTCAGTGTGAGCAGGAATGAATGATCTCTGGGAGCAGAATTCTCGGAGTCTTTCCACTGAATTCTCTGTCCCTGTGTCTTGGGGTGACTTTATTGTGTGTATCCCCTATTGCTGCTCTATGCCCAGAAGTGAACTTTGTGCATTTCTGTGCCTTTCAACTGAGCCTGAGAGGGGGGAGAGGAAAAAAAACCGGACAAACTTCTCAGAGCGTTTGTTCAAGGACACACATACACACTCCTCTGCATCCTGCTTGCAGCAAGAGCAGAGGAAGCAACTTTGTTTCTTTTTAGCCAGTTTTCAGCTCCTTTTCTCTGGGGGGAGATGGAGAGTTGAACTTTGTTTTCCTGGGACTTTGGGGGTTTTTTCCCCTTCTTCTCTTCTTGACTCTTTCAACATCAGAGCACATTGGGAGAATTTTCTCCCGAGGTGGGGGCCCTGAATGTGGGCCCATGAGCCAGCTGCAAGGAGGAGGAGAGAGACTACACCTACGGAAGTGTTGGGGTTCCTCCCCCCTGCCATGAGGTCATGGGAGAGGGGACCCTGGGGTAGAGGCATGGCCTGGGCACGGGGGTCTCCCTGCTCACATGTGCCCTAACCCTGTTCAGCACTGCTTATTTTGTGTTGCCCTGTGCCAGGAGGGCCCTGGTTGTGCTGTGATTGCTCAGTTCTTTGGCAGTGCCCCGCCCATGTGGCTGGAGAAGAAAGAGCTCTGAAACTTCTCTCAAGAATCGCTCCCTGTTTCTTTGCACGGGCCTCGCTGTCTATGGATGTTTCAGGAGACCCCACCGAAACACAGAAGGACTCTCAAATTATCCCAGCTTTCTCTGCACAGCGAGAGGTTTTAATATTTAGCATTGTTATCCTTTTCCTGTGTGTTTGTTAAAAAAATAGTTTTTATCTCTTTCACTTTCTTCCCAGGAAAGTTCTTTTTTCCAAAAACCTGGTGGGGGAGGGCTGGGTGTAACCTGCCTTCTATCAGAGGATATTTTCCTCCACATTTGTCCAAACCGGCACAGCCTGTCCTTTCCTGGGTCTCTGTTGCAGATGGAAGCTGCTGGTGCCATTGTCAGCTTGAAGCCCTCTTTTGATGCAAGCAGATGTTGCCAGGTGTGTTCAGCAGCTGTTGCTCAATGCTTATGCCAAGCTATTGTGTTCCTCATGGAACCAAGGAGCCATTGTGACACTGCAGGGGCTGATGGCATCAAGGAGGCAATTGTGACAGTACAGAACCTCCTAGAAACAAGGCTCCATTGTGACACCGTGGGGAATCATGGAATCAAGGAGCCCATTGTGACACGGCTGCATGGAACCAATGGTCCATGGTTACACGGCGGATTCAAGAAGAGCACGGTGACACCACGCAACATCATGGAACCATAGGTCCATTGTGACACAGCGGGGCCTCATGGAAACAAGGGGACCATTGTGGCAAAGCAGGGCCTAATGGAAGCATGGAGGGCATTGTGACACTAAGGAAACTCCTGGAACCAAGATGACCACTGGCACATAATGGAACCTCATGGAAGCAAGCCTCCACGATGGTTTTGGAGGGCCTCAGGGACCACAGGACCCATTGTGACACAGCAGGACCTGGTGGAACCAAGGAGCCTTTGTGATACTCCACATCCACATGGAAGCCAGGGTGCACTGAGACACAGCGGGGCCTTGTTGGAACCAAAGACACCTCTGCAAAAAGCAGGCTAGCTCATAGAAGCAAGGAGTCCTTTGTTACAACGTAAAAGCTATGGAACCAAGGGACCATTGTGACACTGCGGGGCCTCATGGAACCAATTGTCCATGATGACAATGCGGATCAAAGGAGACCATGGTGACACTGCGGAACCTGATGGAACCAAGGAGCCATTGTGACACAGTGGGGCCTCATGGAATCAAGGAGACCATTGTGACCCAGGTGTTGCATGGGAAGGCAAGGAGCCATTGTGACACTTTGGGCTTCTTCCCTTGAGCTCTGCAGCTGGCTGTCCCAGCCCAGCGCACCATGTGCCACCTGCTCTCCTCAGGGCTCTGCCTGCACACAGCCCCAGGAGAAGTTTTCCTGTTTGGAAGGAAAGAATGGAAAAGCCTGAGCAGGTTTCCTAAACAACAAACCCCACTCAGGAGCCACATGCTCAGTACAGGCTGCCTGGAACGATGTCCCCTTTCTACAAGGGTCAGTGTGAGCAGGAATGAATGATCTCTGGGAGCAGAATTCTCGGAGTCTTTCCACTGAATTCTCTGTCCCTGTGTCTTGGGGTGACTTTATTGTGTGTATCCCCTATTGCTGCTCTATGCCCAGAAGTGAACTTTGTGCATTTCTGTGCCTTTCAACTGAGCCTGAGAGGGGGGAGAGGAAAAAAAACCGGACAAACTTCTCAGAGCGTTTGTTCAAGGACACACATACACACTCCTCTGCATCCTGCTTGCAGCAAGAGCAGAGGAAGCAACTTTGTTTCTTTTTAGCCAGTTTTCAGCTCCTTTTCTCTGGGGGGAGATGGAGAGTTGAACTTTGTTTTCCTGGGACTTCGGGGGGTTTTTTTCCCTTCTTCTCTTCTTGACTCTTTCAACATCAGAGCACATTGGGAGAATTTTCTCCCGAGGTGGGGGCCCTGAATGTGGGCCCATGAGCCAGCTGCAAGGAGGAGGAGAGAGACTACACCTCCGGAAGTGTTGGGGTTCCTCCCCCCTGCCATGAGGTCATGGGAGAGGGGACCCTGGGGTAGAGGCATGGCCTGGGCACGGGGTCTCCCTGCTCCCTGCTCACATGTGCCCTAATCCTGTTCAGCACTGGTTATTTTGTGTTGCCCTGTGCCAGGAGGGCCCTGGTTGTGCTGTGATTGCTCAGTTCTTTGGCAGTGCCCCGCCCATGTGGCTGGAGAAGAAAGAGCTCTGAAACTTCTCTCAAGAATCGCTCCCTGTTTCTTTGCACGGGCCTCGCTGTCTATGGATGTTTCAGGAGACCCCACCGAAACACGGAAGGACTCTCAAATTATCCCAGCTTTCTCTGCACAGCGAGAGCTTTTAATATTTAGCATTGTTATCCTTTTCCTGTGTGTTTGTTAAAAAAATAGTTTTTATCTCTTTCACTTTCTTCCCAGGAAAGTTCTTTTTTCCAAAAACCTGGTGGGGGAGGGCTGGGTGTAACCTGCCTTCTATCAGAGGATATTTTCCTCCACATTTGTCCAAACCGGCACAGCCTGTCCTTTCCTGGGTCTCTGTTGCAGATGGAAGCTGCTGGTGCCATTGTCAGCTTGAAGCCCTCTTTTGATGCAAGCAGATGTTGCCAGGTGTGTTCAGCAGCTGTTGCTCAATGCTTATGCCAAGCTATTGTGTTCCTCATGGAACCAAGGAGCCATTGTGACACTGCAGGGGCTGATGGCATCAAGGAGGCAATTGTGACAGTACAGAACCTCCTAGAAACAAGGCTCCATTGTGACACCGTGGGGAATCATGGAATCAAGGAGCCCATTGTGACACGGCTGCATGGAACCAATGGTCCATGGTTACACGGCGGATTCAAGAAGAGCACGGTGACACCACGCAACATCATGGAACCATAGGTCCATTGTGACACAGCGGGGCCTCATGGAAACAAGGGGACCATTGTGGCAAAGCAGGGCCTAATGGAAGCATGGAGGGCATTGTGACACTAAGGAAACTCCTGGAACCAAGATGACCACTGGCACATAATGGAACCTCATGGAAGCAAGCCTCCACGATGGTTTTGGAGGGCCTCAGGGACCACAGGACCCATTGTGACACAGCAGGACCTGGTGGAACCAAGGAGCCTTTGTGATACTCCACATCCACATGGAAGCCAGGGTGCACTGAGACACAGCGGGGCCTTGTTGGAACCAAAGACACCTCTGCAAAAAGCAGGCTAGCTCATAGAAGCAAGGAGTCCTTTGTTACAACGTAAAAGCTATGGAAGCAAGGGACCATTGTGACACTGCGGGGCCTCATGGAACCAATTGTCCATGATGACAATGCGGATCAAAGGAGACCATGGTGACACTGCGGAACCTGATGGAACCAAGGAGCCATTGTGACACAGTGGGGCCTCATGGAATCAAGGAGACCATTGTGACCCAGGTGTTGCATGGGAAGGCAAGGAGCCATTGTGACACTTTGGGCTTCTTCCCTTGAGCTCTGCAGCTGGCTGTCCCAGCCCAGCGCACCATGTGCCACCTGCTCTCCTCAGGGCTCTGCCTGCACACAGCCCCAGGAGAAGTTTTCCTGTTTGCAAGGAAAGAATGGAAAAGCCTGAGCAGGTTTCCTAAACAACAAACCCCACTCAGGAGCCACATGCTCAGTACAGGCTGCCTGGAACGATGTCCCCTTTCTACAAGGGTCAGTGTGAGCAGGAATGAATGATCTCTGGGAGCAGAATTCTCGGAGTCTTTCCACTGAATTCTCTGTCCCTGTGTCTTGGGGTGACTTTATTGTGTGTATCCCCTATTGCTGCTCTATGCCCAGAAGTGAACTTTGTGCATTTCTGTGCCTTTCAACTGAGCCTGAGAGGGGGGAGAGGAAAAAAAACCGGACAAACTTCTCAGAGCGTTTGTTCAAGGACACACATACACACTCCTCTGCATCCTGCTTGCAGCAAGAGCAGAGGAAGCAACTTTGTTTCTTTTTAGCCAGTTTTCAGCTCCTTTTCTCTGGGGGGAGATGGAGAGTTGAACTTTGTTTTCCTGGGACTTTGGGGGTTTTTTCCCCTTCTTCTCTTCTTGACTCTTTCAACATCAGAGCACATTGGGAGAATTTTCTCCCGAGGTGGGGGCCCTGAATGTGGGCCCATGAGCCAGCTGCAAGGAGGAGGAGAGAGACTACACCTACGGAAGTGTTGGGGTTCCTCCCCCCTGCCATGAGGTCATGGGAGAGGGGACCCTGGGGTAGAGGCATGGCCTGGGCACGGGGGTCTCCCTGCTCACATGTGCCCTAACCCTGTTCAGCACTGCTTATTTTGTGTTGCCCTGTGCCAGGAGGGCCCTGGTTGTGCTGTGATTGCTCAGTTCTTTGGCAGTGCCCCGCCCATGTGGCTGGAGAAGAAAGAGCTCTGAAACTTCTCTCAAGAATCGCTCCCTGTTTCTTTGCACGGGCCTCGCTGTCTATGGATGTTTCAGGAGACCCCACCGAAACACAGAAGGACTCTCAAATTATCCCAGCTTTCTCTGCACAGCGAGAGGTTTTAATATTTAGCATTGTTATCCTTTTCCTGTGTGTTTGTTAAAAAAATAGTTTTTATCTCTTTCACTTTCTTCCCAGGAAAGTTCTTTTTTCCAAAAACCTGGTGGGGGAGGGCTGGGTGTAACCTGCCTTCTATCAGAGGATATTTTCCTCCACATTTGTCCAAACCGGCACAGCCTGTCCTTTCCTGGGTCTCTGTTGCAGATGGAAGCTGCTGGTGCCATTGTCAGCTTGAAGCCCTCTTTTGATGCAAGCAGATGTTGCCAGGTGTGTTCAGCAGCTGTTGCTCAATGCTTATGCCAAGCTATTGTGTTCCTCATGGAACCAAGGAGCCATTGTGACACTGCAGGGGCTGATGGCATCAAGGAGGCAATTGTGACAGTACAGAACCTCCTAGAAACAAGGCTCCATTGTGACACCGTGGGGAATCATGGAATCAAGGAGCCCATTGTGACACAGCCAGGCCGCATGGAACCAATGGTCCATGGTTACACTGCGGATTCAAGAAGAGCACGGTGACACCACGCAACATCATGGAACCATAGGTCCATTGTGACACAGCGGGGCCTCATGGAAACAAGGGGACCATTGTGGCAAAGCAGGGCCTAATGGAAGCCTGGAGAGCATTGTGACACTAAGGAATCTCCTGGAACCAAGATGACCACTGGCACATAATGGAACCTCATGGAAGCAAGCCTCCACGATGGTTTTGGAGGGCCTCAGGGACCACAGGACCCATTGTGACACAGCAGGACCTGGTGGAACCAAGGAGCCTTTGTGATACTCCACATCCACATGGAAGCCAGGGTGCACTGAGACACAGCGGGGCCTTGTGGGAACCAAAGACACCTCTGCAAAAAGCAGGCTAGCTCATAGAAGCAAGGAGTCCTTTGTTACAACGTAAAAGCTATGGAACCAAGGGACCATTGTGACACTGCGGGGCCTCATGGAACCAATTGTCCATGATGACAGTGCGGATCAAAGGAGACCATGGTGACACTGCGGAACCTGATGGAACCAAGGAGCCATTGTGACACAGTGGGGCCTCATGGAATCAAGGAGACCATTGTGACCCAGGTGTTGCATGGGAAGGCAAGGAGCCATTGTGACACTTTGGGCTTCTTCCCTTGAGCTCTGCAGCTGGCTGTCCCAGCCCAGCGCACCATGTGCCACCTGCTCTCCTCAGGGCTCTGCCTGCACACAGCCCCAGGAGAAGTTTTCCTGTTTGGAAGGAAAGAATGGAAAAGCCTGAGCAGGTTTCCTAAACAACAAACCCCACTCAGGAGCCACAGGCTCAGTACTGGCTGCCTGGAACGAGGTCCCCTTTCTACAAGGGTCAGTGTGAGCAGGAATGATCTCTGGGAGCAGAATTCTCAGAGTCTTTCCACTGAATTCTCTGTCCCTGTGTCTTGGGGTGACTTTATTGTGTGTATCCCCTATTGCTGCTCTATGCCCAGAAGTGAACTTTGTGCATTTCTGTGCCTTTCAACTGAGCCTGAGAGGGGGGAGAGGAAAAAAAACCGGACAAACTTCTCAGAGCGTTTGTTCAAGGACACACATACACACTCCTCTGCATCCTGCTTGCAGCAAGAGCAGAGGAAGCAACTTTGTTTCTTTTTAGCCAGTTTTCAGCTCCTTTTCTCTGGGGGGAGATGGAGAGTTGAACTTTGTTTTCCTGGGACTTTGGGGGTTTTTTCCCCTTCTTCTCTTCTTGACTCTTTCAACATCAGAGCACATTGGGAGAATTTTCTCCCGAGGTGGGGGCCCTGAATGTGGGCCCATGAGCCAGCTGCAAGGAGGAGGAGAGAGACTACACCTACGGAAGTGTTGGGGTTCCTCCCCCCTGCCATGAGGTCATGGGAGAGGGGACCCTGGGGTAGAGGCATGGCCTGGGCACGGGGGTCTCCCTGCTCACATGTGCCCTAACCCTGTTCAGCACTGCTTATTTTGTGTTGCCCTGTGCCAGGAGGGCCCTGGTTGTGCTGTGATTGCTCAGTTCTTTGGCAGTGCCCCGCCCATGTGGCTGGAGAAGAAAGAGCTCTGAAACTTCTCTCAAGAATCGCTCCCTGTTTCTTTGCACGGGCCTCGCTGTCTATGGATGTTTCAGGAGACCCCACCGAAACACAGAAGGACTCTCAAATTATCCCAGCTTTCTCTGCACAGCGAGAGGTTTTAATATTTAGCATTGTTATCCTTTTCCTGTGTGTTTGTTAAAAAAATAGTTTTTATCTCTTTCACTTTCTTCCCAGGAAAGTTCTTTTTTCCAAAAACCTGGTGGGGGAGGGCTGGGTGTAACCTGCCTTCTATCAGAGGATATTTTCCTCCACATTTGTCCAAACCGGCACAGCCTGTCCTTTCCTGGGTCTCTGTTGCAGATGGAAGCTGCTGGTGCCATTGTCAGCTTGAAGCCCTCTTTTGATGCAAGCAGATGTTGCCAGGTGTGTTCAGCAGCTGTTGCTCAATGCTTATGCCAAGCTATTGTGTTCCTCATGGAACCAAGGAGCCATTGTGACACTGCAGGGGCTGATGGCATCAAGGAGGCAATTGTGACAGTACAGAACCTCCTAGAAACAAGGCTCCATTGTGACACCGTGGGGAATCATGGAATCAAGGAGCCCATTGTGACACGGCTGCATGGAACCAATGGTCCATGGTTACACGGCGGATTCAAGAAGAGCACGGTGACACCACGCAACATCATGGAACCATAGGTCCATTGTGACACAGCGGGGCCTCATGGAAACAAGGGGACCATTGTGGCAAAGCAGGGCCTAATGGAAGCATGGAGGGCATTGTGACACTAAGGAAACTCCTGGAACCAAGATGACCACTGGCACATAATGGAACCTCATGGAAGCAAGCCTCCACGATGGTTTTGGAGGGCCTCAGGGACCACAGGACCCATTGTGACACAGCAGGACCTGGTGGAACCAAGGAGCCTTTGTGATACTCCACATCCACATGGAAGCCAGGGTGCACTGAGACACAGCGGGGCCTTGTTGGAACCAAAGACACCTCTGCAAAAAGCAGGCTAGCTCATAGAAGCAAGGAGTCCTTTGTTACAACGTAAAAGCTATGGAACCAAGGGACCATTGTGACACTGCGGGGCCTCATGGAACCAATTGTCCATGATGACAGTGCGGATCAAAGGAGACCATGGTGACACTGCGGAACCTGATGGAACCAAGGAGCCATTGTGACACAGTGGGGCCTCATGGAATCAAGGAGACCATTGTGACCCAGGTGTTGCATGGGAAGGCAAGGAGCCATTGTGACACTTTGGGCTTCTTCCCTTGAGCTCTGCAGCTGGCTGTCCCAGCCCAGCGCACCATGTGCCACCTGCTCTCCTCAGGGCTCTGCCTGCACACAGCCCCAGGAGAAGTTTTCCTGTTTGGAAGGAAAGAATGGAAAAGCCTGAGCAGGTTTCCTAAACAACAAACCCCACTCAGGAGCCACATGCTCAGTACAGGCTGCCTGGAACGATGTCCCCTTTCTACAAGGGTCAGTGTGAGCAGGAATGAATGATCTCTGGGAGCAGAATTCTCGGAGTCTTTCCACTGAATTCTCTGTCCCTGTGTCTTGGGGTGACTTTATTGTGTGTATCCCCTATTGCTGCTCTATGCCCAGAAGTGAACTTTGTGCATTTCTGTGCCTTTCAACTGAGCCTGAGAGGGGGGAGAGGAAAAAAAACCGGACAAACTTCTCAGAGCGTTTGTTCAAGGACACACATACACACTCCTCTGCATCCTGCTTGCAGCAAGAGCAGAGGAAGCAACTTTGTTTCTTTTTAGCCAGTTTTCAGCTCCTTTTCTCTGGGGGGAGATGGAGAGTTGAACTTTGTTTTCCTGGGACTTCGGGGGTTTTTTTTCCCTTCTTCTCTTCTTGACTCTTTCAACATCAGAGCACATTGGGAGAATTTTCTCCCGAGGTGGGGGCCCTGAATGTGGGCCCATGAGCCAGCTGCAAGGAGGAGGAGAGAGACTGCACCTACGGAAGTGTTGGGGTTCCTCCCCCCTGCCATGAGGTCATGGGAGAGGGGACCCTGGGGTAGAGGCATGGCCTGGGCACGGGGGTCTCCCTGCTCCCTGCTCACATGTGCCCTAACCCTGTTCAGCACTGCTTATTTTGTGTTGCCCTGTGCGAGGAGGGCCCTGGTTGTGCTGTGATTGCTCAGTTCTTTGGCAGTGCCCCGCCCATGTGGCTGGAGAAGAAAGAGCTCTGAAACTTCTCTCAAGAATCGCTCCCTGTTTCTTTGCACGGGCCTCGCTGTCTATGGATGTTTCAGGAGACCCCACCGAAACACGGAAGGACTCTCAAATTATCCCAGCTTTCTCTGCACAGCGAGAGCTTTTAATATTTAGCATTGCTATCCTTTTCCTGTGTGTTTGTTAAAAAAATAGTTTTTATCTCTTTCACTTTCTTCCCAGGAAAGTTCTTTTTTCCAAGAACCTGGTGGGGGAGGGCTGGGTGTAACCTGCCTTCTATCAGAGGATATTTTCCTCCACATTTGTCCAAACCGGCACAGCCTGTCCTTTCCTGGGTCTCTGTTGCAGATGGAAGCTGCTGGTGCCATTGTCAGCTTGAAGCCCTCTTTTGATGCAAGCAGATGTTGCCAGGTGTGTTCAGCAGCTGTTGCTCAATGCTTATGCCAAGCTATTGTGTTCCTCATGGAACCAAGGAGCCATTGTGACACTGCAGGGGCTGATGGCATCAAGGAGGCAATTGTGACAGTACAGAACCTCCTAGAAACAAGGCTCCATTGTGACACCGTGGGGAATCATGGAATCAAGGAGCCCATTGTGACACGGCTGCATGGAACCAATGGTCCATGGTTACACGGCGGATTCAAGAAGAGCACGGTGACACCACGCAACATCACGGAACCATAGGTCCATTGTGACACAGCGGGGCCTCATGGAAACAAGGGGACCATTGTGGCAAAGCAGGGCCTAATGGAAGCCTGGAGAGCATTGTGACACTAAGGAAACTCCTGGAACCAAGATGACCACTGGCACATAATGGAACCTCATGGAAGCAAGCCTCCACGATGGTTTTGGAGGGCCTCAGGGACCACAGGACCCATTGTGACACAGCAGGACCTGGTGGAACCAAGGAGCCTTTGTGATACTCCACATCCACATGGAAGCCAGGGTGCACTGAGACACAGCGGGGCCTTGTTGGAACCAAAGACACCTCTGCAAAAAGCAGGCTAGCTCATAGAAGCAAGGAGTCCATTGTTACAACGTAAAAGCTATGGAAGCAAGGGACCATTGTGACACTGCGGGGCCTCATGGAACCAATTGTCCATGATGACAGTGCGGATCAAAGGAGACCATGGTGACACTGCGGAACCTGATGGAACCAAGGAGCCATTGTGACACAGTGGGGCCTCATGGAATCAAGGAGACCATTGTGACCCAGGTGTTGCATGTGAAGGCAAGGAGCCATTGTGACACTTTGGGCTTCTTCCCTTGAGCTCTGCAGCGGGCTGTCCCAGCCCAGCGCACCATGTGCCACCTGCTCTCCTCAGGGCTCTGCCTGCACACAGCCCCAGGAGAAGTTTTCCTGTTTGCAAGGAAAGAATGGAAAAGCCGGAGCAGGTTTCCTAAACAACAAACCCCACTCAGGAGCCACATGCTCAGTACAGGCTGCCTGGAACGATGTCCCCTTTCTACAAGGGTCAGTGTGAGCAGGAATGAATGATCTCTGGGAGCAGAATTCTCGGAGTCTTTCCACTGAATTCTCTGTCCCTGTGTCTTGGGGTGACTTTATTGTGTGTATCCCCTATTGCTGCTCTATGCCCAGAAGTGAACTTTGTGCATTTCTGTGCCTTTCAACTGAGCCTGAGAGGGGGGAGAGGAAAAAAAACCGGACAAACTTCTCAGAGCGTTTGTTCAAGGACACACATACACACTCCTCTGCATCCTGCTTGCAGCAAGAGCAGAGGAAGCAACTTTGTTTCTTTTTAGCCAGTTTTCAGCTCCTTTTCTCTGGGGGGAGATGGAGAGTTGAACTTTGTTTTCCTGGGACTTCGGGGGTTTTTTTTCCCTTCTTCTCTTCTTGACTCTTTCAACATCAGAGCACATTGGGAGAATTTTCTCCCGAGGTGGGGGCCCTGAATGTGGGCCCATGAGCCAGCTGCAAGGAGGAGGAGAGAGACTGCACCTACGGAAGTGTTGGGGTTCCTCCCCCCTGCCATGAGGTCATGGGAGAGGGGACCCTGGGGTAGAGGCATGGCCTGGGCACCAGGGGTCTCCCTGCTCCCTGCTCACATGTGCCCTAACCCTGTTCAGCACTGCTTATTTTGTGTTGCCCTGTGCGAGGAGGGCCCTGGTTGTGCTGTGATTGCTCAGTTCTTTGGCAGTGCCCCGCCCATGTGGCTGGAGAAGAAAGAGCTCTGAAACTTCTCTCAAGAATCGCTCCCTGTTTCTTTGCACGGGCCTCGCTGTCTATGGATGTTTCAGGAGACCCCACCGAAACACGGAAGGACTCTCAAATTATCCCAGCTTTCTCTGCACAGCGAGAGCTTTTAATATTTAGCATTGCTATCCTTTTCCTGTGTGTTTGTTAAGAAAATAGTTTTTATCTCTTTCACTTTCTTCCCAGGAAAGTTCTTTTTTCCAAGAACCTGGTGGGGGAGGGCTGGGTGTAACCTGCCTTCTATCAGAGGATATTTTCCTCCACATTTGTCCAAACCGGCACAGCCTGTCCTTTCCTGGGTCTCTGTTGCAGATGGAAGCTGCTGGTGCCATTGTCAGCTTGAAGCCCTCTTTTGATGCAAGCAGATGTTGCCAGGTGTGTTCAGCAGCTGTTGCTCAATGCTTATGCCAAGCTATTGTGTTCCTCATGGAACCAAGGAGCCATTGTGACACTGCAGGGGCTGATGGCATCAAGGAGGCAATTGTGACAGTACAGAACCTCCTAGAAACAAGGCTCCATTGTGACACCGTGGGGAATCATGGAATCAAGGAGCCCATTGTGACACGGCTGCATGGAACCAATGGTCCATGGTTACACGGCGGATTCAAGAAGAGCACGGTGACACCACGCAACATCACGGAACCATAGGTCCATTGTGACACAGCGGGGCCTCATGGAAACAAGGGGACCATTGTGGCAAAGCAGGGCCTAATGGAAGCCTGGAGAGCATTGTGACACTAAGGAAACTCCTGGAACCAAGATGACCACTGGCACATAATGGAACCTCATGGAAGCAAGCCTCCACGATGGTTTTGGAGGGCCTCAGGGACCACAGGACCCATTGTGACACAGCAGGACCTGGTGGAACCAAGGAGCCTTTGTGATACTCCACATCCACATGGAAGCCAGGGTGCACTGAGACACAGCGGGGCCTTGTTGGAACCAAAGACACCTCTGCAAAAAGCAGGCTAGCTCATAGAAGCAAGGAGTCCATTGTTACAACGTAAAAGCTATGGAACCAAGGGACCATTGTGACACTGCGGGGCCTCATGGAACCAATTGTCCATGATGACAGTGCGGATCAAAGGAGACCATGGTGACACTGCGGAACCTGATGGAACCAAGGAGCCATTGTGACACAGTGGGGCCTCATGGAATCAAGGAGACCATTGTGACCCAGGTGTTGCATGTGAAGGCAAGGAGCCATTGTGACACTTTGGGCTTCTTCCCTTGAGCTCTGCAGCGGGCTGTCCCAGCCCAGCGCACCATGTGCCACCTGCTCTCCTCAGGGCTCTGCCTGCACACAGCCCCAGGAGAAGTTTTCCTGTTTGCAAGGAAAGAATGGAAAAGCCTGAGCAGGTTTCCTAAACAACAAACCCCACTCAGGAGCCACATGCTCAGTACAGGCTGCCTGGAACGATGTCCCCTTTCTACAAGGGTCAGTGTGAGCAGGAATGAATGATCTCTGGGAGCAGAATTCTCGGAGTCTTTCCACTGAATTCTCTGTCCCTGTGTCTTGGGGTGACTTTATTGTGTGTATCCCCTATTGCTGCTCTATGCCCAGAAGTGAACTTTGTGCATTTCTGTGCCTTTCAACTGAGCCTGAGAGGGGGGAGAGGAAAAAAAACCGGACAAACTTCTCAGAGCGTTTGTTCAAGGACACACATACACACTCCTCTGCATCCTGCTTGCAGCAAGAGCAGAGGAAGCAACTTTGTTTCTTTTTAGCCAGTTTTCAGCTCCTTTTCTCTGGGGGGAGATGGAGAGTTGAACTTTGTTTTCCTGGGACTTCGGGGGTTTTTTTTCCCTTCTTCTCTTCTTGACTCTTTCAACATCAGAGCACATTGGGAGAATTTTCTCCCGAGGTGGGGGCCCTGAATGTGGGCCCATGAGCCAGCTGCAAGGAGGAGGAGAGAGACTGCACCTACGGAAGTGTTGGGGTTCCTCCCCCCTGCCATGAGGTCATGGGAGAGGGGACCCTGGGGTAGAGGCATGGCCTGGGCACGGGGGTCTCCCTGCTCCCTGCTCACATGTGCCCTAACCCTGTTCAGCACTGCTTATTTTGTGTTGCCCTGTGCGAGGAGGGCCCTGGTTGTGCTGTGATTGCTCAGTTCTTTGGCAGTGCCCCGCCCATGTGGCTGGAGAAGAAAGAGCTCTGAAACTTCTCTCAAGAATCGCTCCCTGTTTCTTTGCACGGGCCTCGCTGTCTATGGATGTTTCAGGAGACCCCACCGAAACACGGAAGGACTCTCAAATTATCCCAGCTTTCTCTGCACAGCGAGAGCTTTTAATATTTAGCATTGCTATCCTTTTCCTGTGTGTTTGTTAAAAAAATAGTTTTTATCTCTTTCACTTTCTTCCCAGGAAAGTTCTTTTTTCCAAGAACCTGGTGGGGGAGGGCTGGGTGTAACCTGCCTTCTATCAGAGGATATTTTCCTCCACATTTGTCCAAACCGGCACAGCCTGTCCTTTCCTGGGTCTCTGTTGCAGATGGAAGCTGCTGGTGCCATTGTCAGCTTGAAGCCCTCTTTTGATGCAAGCAGATGTTGCCAGGTGTGTTCAGCAGCTGTTGCTCAATGCTTATGCCAAGCTATTGTGTTCCTCATGGAACCAAGGAGCCATTGTGACACTGCAGGGGCTGATGGCATCAAGGAGGCAATTGTGACAGTACAGAACCTCCTAGAAACAAGGCTCCATTGTGACACCGTGGGGAATCATGGAATCAAGGAGCCCATTGTGACACGGCTGCATGGAACCAATGGTCCATGGTTACACGGCGGATTCAAGAAGAGCACGGTGACACCACGCAACATCACGGAACCATAGGTCCATTGTGACACAGCGGGGCCTCATGGAAACAAGGGGACCATTGTGGCAAAGCAGGGCCTAATGGAAGCCTGGAGAGCATTGTGACACTAAGGAAACTCCTGGAACCAAGATGACCACTGGCACATAATGGAACCTCATGGAAGCAAGCCTCCACGATGGTTTTGGAGGGCCTCAGGGACCACAGGACCCATTGTGACACAGCAGGACCTGGTGGAACCAAGGAGCCTTTGTGATACTCCACATCCACATGGAAGCCAGGGTGCACTGAGACACAGCGGGGCCTTGTTGGAACCAAAGACACCTCTGCAAAAAGCAGGCTAGCTCATAGAAGCAAGGAGTCCATTGTTACAACGTAAAAGCTATGGAAGCAAGGGACCATTGTGACACTGCGGGGCCTCATGGAACCAATTGTCCATGATGACAGTGCGGATCAAAGGAGACCATGGTGACACTGCGGAACCTGATGGAACCAAGGAGCCATTGTGACACAGTGGGGCCTCATGGAATCAAGGAGACCATTGTGACCCAGGTGTTGCATGTGAAGGCAAGGAGCCATTGTGACACTTTGGGCTTCTTCCCTTGAGCTCTGCAGCGGGCTGTCCCAGCCCAGCGCACCATGTGCCACCTGCTCTCCTCAGGGCTCTGCCTGCACACAGCCCCAGGAGAAGTTTTCCTGTTTGCAAGGAAAGAATGGAAAAGCCGGAGCAGGTTTCCTAAACAACAAACCCCACTCAGGAGCCACATGCTCAGTACAGGCTGCCTGGAACGATGTCCCCTTTCTACAAGGGTCAGTGTGAGCAGGAATGAATGATCTCTGGGAGCAGAATTCTCGGAGTCTTTCCACTGAATTCTCTGTCCCTGTGTCTTGGGGTGACTTTATTGTGTGTATCCCCTATTGCTGCTCTATGCCCAGAAGTGAACTTTGTGCATTTCTGTGCCTTTCAACTGAGCCTGAGAGGGGGGAGAGGAAAAAAAACCGGACAAACTTCTCAGAGCGTTTGTTCAAGGACACACATACACACTCCTCTGCATCCTGCTTGCAGCAAGAGCAGAGGAAGCAACTTTGTTTCTTTTTAGCCAGTTTTCAGCTCCTTTTCTCTGGGGGGAGATGGAGAGTTGAACTTTGTTTTCCTGGGACTTCGGGGGTTTTTTTTCCCTTCTTCTCTTCTTGACTCTTTCAACATCAGAGCACATTGGGAGAATTTTCTCCCGAGGTGGGGGCCCTGAATGTGGGCCCATGAGCCAGCTGCAAGGAGGAGGAGAGAGACTGCACCTACGGAAGTGTTGGGGTTCCTCCCCCCTGCCATGAGGTCATGGGAGAGGGGACCCTGGGGTAGAGGCATGGCCTGGGCACGGGGGTCTCCCTGCTCACATGTGCCCTAACCCTGTTCAGCACTGCTTATTTTGTGTTGCCCTGTGCCAGGAGGGCCCTGGTTGTGCTGTGATTGCTCAGTTCTTTGGCAGTGCCCCGCCCATGTGGCTGGAGAAGAAAGAGCTCTGAAACTTCTCTCAAGAATCGCTCCCTGTTTCTTTGCACGGGCCTCGCTGTCTATGGATGTTTCAGGAGACCCCACCGAAACACAGAAGGACTCTCAAATTATCCCAGCTTTCTCTGCACAGCGAGAGGTTTTAATATTTAGCATTGTTATCCTTTTCCTGTGTGTTTGTTAAAAAAATAGTTTTTATCTCTTTCACTTTCTTCCCAGGAAAGTGCTTTTTTCCAAAAACCTGGTGGGGGAGGGCTGGGTGTAACCTGCCTTCTATCAGAGGATATTTTCCTCCACATTTGTCCAAACCGGCACAGCCTGTCCTTTCCTGGGTCTCTGTTGCAGATGGAAGCTGCTGGTGCCATTGTCAGCTTGAAGCCCTCTTTTGATGCAAGCAGATGTTGCCAGGTGTGTTCAGCAGCTGTTGCTCAATGCTTATGCCAAGCTATTGTGTTCCTCATGGAACCAAGGAGCCATTGTGACACTGCAGGGGCTGATGGCATCAAGGAGGCAATTGTGACAGTACAGAACCTCCTAGAAACAAGGCTCCATTGTGACACCGTGGGGAATCATGGAATCAAGGAGCCCATTGTGACACAGCCAGGCCGCATGGAACCAATGGTCCATGGTTACACTGCAGATTCAAGAAGAGCACGGTGACACCACGCAACATCATGGAACCGTACGTCCATTGTGACACAGCGGGGCCTCATGGAAACAAGGGGACCATTGTGGCAAAGCAGGGCCTAATGGAAGCCTGGAGAGCATTGTGACACTAAGGAAACTCCTGGAACCAAGATGACCACTGGCACATAATGGAACCTCATGGAAGCAAGCCTCCACGATGGTTTTGGAGGGCCTCAGGGACCACAGGACCCATTGTGACACAGCAGGACCTGGTGGAACCAAGGAGCCTTTGTGATACTCCACATCCACATGGAAGCCAGGGTGCACTGAGACACAGCGGGGCCTTGTTGGAACCAAAGACACCTCTGCAAAAAGCAGGCTAGCTCATAGAAGCAAGGAGTCCTTTGTTACAACGTAAAAGCTATGGAACCAAGGGACCATTGTGACACTGCGGGGCCTCATGGAACCAATTGTCCATGATGACAGTGCGGATCAAAGGAGACCATGGTGACACTGCGGAACCTGATGGAACCAAGGAGCCATTGTGACACAGTGGGGCCTCATGGAATCAAGGAGACCATTGTGACCCAGGTGTTGCATGGGAAGGCAAGGAGCCATTGTGACACTTTGGGCTTCTTCCCTTGAGCTCTGCAGCTGGCTGTCCCAGCCCAGCGCACCATGTGCCACCTGCTCTCCTCAGGGCTCTGCCTGCACACAGCCCCAGGAGAAGTTTTCCTGTTTGGAAGGAAAGAATGGAAAAGCCTGAGCAGGTTTCCTAAACAACAAACCCCACTCAGGAGCCACATGCTCAGTACAGGCTGCCTGGAACGATGTCCCCTTTCTACAAGGGTCAGTGTGAGCAGGAATGAATGATCTCTGGGAGCAGAATTCTCGGAGTCTTTCCACTGAATTCTCTGTCCCTGTGTCTTGGGGTGACTTTATTGTGTGTATCCCCTATTGCTGCTCTATGCCCAGAAGTGAACTTTGTGCATTTCTGTGCCTTTCAACTGAGCCTGAGAGGGGGGAGAGGAAAAAAAACCGGACAAACTTCTCAGAGCGTTTGTTCAAGGACACACATACACACTCCTCTGCATCCTGCTTGCAGCAAGAGCAGAGGAAGCAACTTTGTTTCTTTTTAGCCAGTTTTCAGCTCCTTTTCTCTGGGGGGAGATGGAGAGTTGAACTTTGTTTTCCTGGGACTTTGGGGGTTTTTTCCCCTTCTTCTCTTCTTGACTCTTTCAACATCAGAGCACATTGGGAGAATTTTCTCCCGAGGTGGGGGCCCTGAATGTGGGCCCATGAGCCAGCTGCAAGGAGGAGGAGAGAGACTACACCTACGGAAGTGTTGGGGTTCCTCCCCCCTGCCATGAGGTCATGGGAGAGGGGACCCTGGGGTAGAGGCATGGCCTGGGCACGGGGGTCTCCCTGCTCCCTGCTGACATGTGCCCTAATCCTGTTCAGCACTGCTTATTTTGTGTTGCCCTGTGCCAGGAGGGCCCTGGTTGTGCCGTGATTGCTCAGTTCTTTGGCAGTGCCCCGCCCATGTGGCTGGAGAAGAAAGAGCTCTGAAACTTCTCTCAAGAATCGCTCCCTGTTTCTTTGCACGGGCCTCGCTGTCTATGGATGTTTCAGGAGACCCCACCGAAACACGGAAGGACTCTCAAATTATCCCAGCTTTCTCTGCACAGCGAGAGCTTTTAATATTTAGCATTGTTATCCTTTTCCTGTGTGTTTGTTAAAAAAATAGTTTTTATCTCTTTCACTTTCTTCCCAGGAAAGTTCTTTTTTCCAAAAACCTGGTGGGGGAGGGCTGGGTGTAACCTGCCTTCTATCAGAGGATATTTTCCTCCACATTTGTCCAAACCGGCACAGCCTGTCCTTTCCTGGGTCTCTGTTGCAGATGGAAGCTGCTGGTGCCATTGTCAGCTTGAAGCCCTCTTTTGATGCAAGCAGATGTTGCCAGGTGTGTTCAGCAGCTGTTGCTCAATGCTTATGCCAAGCTATTGTGTTCCTCATGGAACCAAGGAGCCATTGTGACACTGCAGGGGCTGATGGCATCAAGGAGGCAATTGTGACAGTACAGAACCTCCTAGAAACAAGGCTCCATTGTGACACCGTGGGGAATCATGGAATCAAGGAGCCCATTGTGACACGGCTGCATGGAACCAATGGTCCATGGTTACACGGCGGATTCAAGAAGAGCACGGTGACACTACGCAACATCACGGAACCATAGGTCCATTGTGACACAGCGGGGCCTCATGGAAACAAGGGGACCATTGTGGCAAAGCAGGGCCTAATGGAAGCCTGGAGAGCATTGTGACACTAAGGAAACTCCTGGAACCAAGATGACCACTGGCACATAATGGAACCTCATGGAAGCAAGCCTCCACGATGGTTTTGGAGGGCCTCAGGGACCACAGGACCCATTGTGACACAGCAGGACCTGGTGCAACCAAGGAGCCTTTGTGATACTCCACATCCACATGGAAGCCAGGGTGCACTGAGACACAGCGGGGCCTTGTTGGAACCAAAGACACCTCTGCAAAAAGCAGGCTAGCTCATAGAAGCAAGGAGTCCATTGTTACAACGTAAAAGCTATGGAAGCAAGGGACCATTGTGACACTGCGGGGCCTCATGGAACCAATTGTCCATGATGACAGTGCGGATCAAAGGAGACCATGGTGACACTGCGGAACCTGATGGAACCAAGGAGCCATTGTGACACAGTGGGGCCTCATGGAATCAAGGAGACCATTGTGACCCAGGTGTTGCATGTGAAGGCAAGGAGCCATTGTGACACTTTGGGCTTCTTCCCTTGAGCTCTGCAGCGGGCTGTCCCAGCCCAGCGCACCATGTGCCACCTGCTCTCCTCAGGGCTCTGCCTGCACACAGCCCCAGGAGAAGTTTTCCTGTTTGGAAGGAAAGAATGGAAAAGCCTGAGCAGGTTTCCTAAACAACAAACCCCACTCAGGAGCCACATGCTCAGTACAGGCTGCCTGGAACGATGTCCCCTTTCTACAAGGGTCAGTGTGAGCAGGAATGAATGATCTCTGGGAGCAGAATTCTCGGAGTCTTTCCACTGAATTCTCTGTCCCTGTGTCTTGGGGTGACTTTATTGTGTGTATCCCCTATTGCTGCTCTATGCCCAGAAGTGAACTTTGTGCATTTCTGTGCCTTTCAACTGAGCCTGAGAGGGGGGAGAGGAAAAAAAACCGGACAAACTTCTCAGAGCGTTTGTTCAAGGACACACATACACACTCCTCTGCATCCTGCTTGCAGCAAGAGCAGAGGAAGCAACTTTGTTTCTTTTTAGCCAGTTTTCAGCTCCTTTTCTCTGGGGGGAGATGGAGAGTTGAACTTTGTTTTCCTGGGACTTTGGGGGTTTTTTCCCCTTCTTCTCTTCTTGACTCTTTCAACATCAGAGCACATTGGGAGAATTTTCTCCCGAGGTGGGGGCCCTGAATGTGGGCCCATGAGCCAGCTGCAAGGAGGAGGAGAGAGACTACACCTACGGAAGTGTTGGGGTTCCTCCCCCCTGCCATGAGGTCATGGGAGAGGGGACCCTGGGGTAGAGGCATGGCCTGGGCACGGGGGTCTCCCTGCTGACATGTGCCCTAATCCTGTTCAGCACTGCTTATTTTGTGTTGCCCTGTGCCAGGAGGGCCCTGGTTGTGCTGTGATTGCTCAGTTCTTTGGCAGTGCCCCGCCCATGTGGCTGGAGAAGAAAGAGCTCTGAAACTTCTCTCAAGAATCGCTCCCTGTTTCTTTGCACGGGCCTCGCTGTCTATGGATGTTTCAGGAGACCCCACCGAAACACGGAAGGACTCTCAAATTATCCCAGCTTTCTCTGCACAGCGAGAGCTTTTAATATTTAGCATTGTTATCCTTTTCCTGTGTGTTTGTTAAAAAAATAGTTTTTATCTCTTTCACTTTCTTCCCAGGAAAGTTCTTTTTTCCAAAAACCTGGTGGGGGAGGGCTGGGTGTAACCTGCCTTCTATCAGAGGATATTTTCCTCCACATTTGTCCAAACCGGCACAGCCTGTCCTTTCCTGGGTCTCTGTTGCAGATGGAAGCTGCTGGTGCCATTGTCAGCTTGAAGCCCTCTTTTGATGCAAGCAGATGTTGCCAGGTGTGTTCAGCAGCTGTTGCTCAATGCTTATGCCAAGCTATTGTGTTCCTCATGGAACCAAGGAGCCATTGTGACACTGCAGGGGCTGATGGCATCAAGGAGGCAATTGTGACAGTACAGAACCTCCTAGAAACAAGGCTCCATTGTGACACCGTGGGGAATCATGGAATCAAGGAGCCCATTGTGACACGGCTGCATGGAACCAATGGTCCATGGTTACACGGCGGATTCAAGAAGAGCACGGTGACACTACGCAACATCACGGAACCATAGGTCCATTGTGACACAGCGGGGCCTCATGGAAACAAGGGGACCATTGTGGCAAAGCAGGGCCTAATGGAAGCCTGGAGAGCATTGTGACACTAAGGAAACTCCTGGAACCAAGATGACCACTGGCACATAATGGAACCTCATGGAAGCAAGCCTCCACGATGGTTTTGGAGGGCCTCAGGGACCACAGGACCCATTGTGACACAGCAGGACCTGGTGGAACCAAGGAGCCTTTGTGATACTCCACATCCACATGGAAGCCAGGGTGCACTGAGACACAGCGGGGCCTTGTTGGAACCAAAGACACCTCTGCAAAAAGCAGGCTAGCTCATAGAAGCAAGGAGTCCATTGTTACAACGTAAAAGCTATGGAAGCAAGGGACCATTGTGACACTGCGGGGCCTCATGGAACCAATTGTCCATGATGACAGTGCGGATCAAAGGAGACCATGGTGACACTGCGGAACCTGATGGAACCAAGGAGCCATTGTGACACAGTGGGGCCTCATGGAATCAAGGAGACCATTGTGACCCAGGTGTTGCATGTGAAGGCAAGGAGCCATTGTGACACTTTGGGCTTCTTCCCTTGAGCTCTGCAGCGGGCTGTCCCAGCCCAGCGCACCATGTGCCACCTGCTCTCCTCAGGGCTCTGCCTGCACACAGCCCCAGGAGAAGTTTTCCTGTTTGGAAGGAAAGAATGGAAAAGCCTGAGCAGGTTTCCTAAACAACAAACCCCACTCAGGAGCCACATGCTCAGTACAGGCTGCCTGGAACGATGTCCCCTTTCTACAAGGGTCAGTGTGAGCAGGAATGAATGATCTCTGGGAGCAGAATTCTCGGAGTCTTTCCACTGAATTCTCTGTCCCTGTGTCTTGGGGTGACTTTATTGTGTGTATCCCCTATTGCTGCTCTATGCCCAGAAGTGAACTTTGTGCATTTCTGTGCCTTTCAACTGAGCCTGAGAGGGGGGAGAGGAAAAAAAACCGGACAAACTTCTCAGAGCGTTTGTTCAAGGACACACATACACACTCCTCTGCATCCTGCTTGCAGCAAGAGCAGAGGAAGCAACTTTGTTTCTTTTTAGCCAGTTTTCAGCTCCTTTTCTCTGGGGGGAGATGGAGAGTTGAACTTTGTTTTCCTGGGACTTTGGGGGTTTTTTCCCCTTCTTCTCTTCTTGACTCTTTCAACATCAGAGCACATTGGGAGAATTTTCTCCCGAGGTGGGGGCCCTGAATGTGGGCCCATGAGCCAGCTGCAAGGAGGAGGAGAGAGACTACACCTACGGAAGTGTTGGGGTTCCTCCCCCCTGCCATGAGGTCATGGGAGAGGGGACCCTGGGGTAGAGGCATGGCCTGGGCACGGGGGTCTCCCTGCTCACATGTGCCCTAACCCTGTTCAGCACTGCTTATTTTGTGTTGCCCTGTGCCAGGAGGGCCCTGGTTGTGCTGTGATTGCTCAGTTCTTTGGCAGTGCCCCGCCCATGTGGCTGGAGAAGAAAGAGCTCTGAAACTTCTCTCAAGAATCGCTCCCTGTTTCTTTGCACGGGCCTCGCTGTCTATGGATGTTTCAGGAGACCCCACCGAAACACAGAAGGACTCTCAAATTATCCCAGCTTTCTCTGCACAGCGAGAGGTTTTAATATTTAGCATTGTTATCCTTTTCCTGTGTGTTTGTTAAAAAAATAGTTTTTATCTCTTTCACTTTCTTCCCAGGAAAGTTCTTTTTTCCAAAAACCTGGTGGGGGAGGGCTGGGTGTAACCTGCCTTCTATCAGAGGATATTTTCCTCCACATTTGTCCAAACCGGCACAGCCTGTCCTTTCCTGGGTCTCTGTTGCAGATGGAAGCTGCTGGTGCCATTGTCAGCTTGAAGCCCTCTTTTGATGCAAGCAGATGTTGCCAGGTGTGTTCAGCAGCTGTTGCTCAATGCTTATGCCAAGCTATTGTGTTCCTCATGGAACCAAGGAGCCATTGTGACACTGCAGGGGCTGATGGCATCAAGGAGGCAATTGTGACAGTACAGAACCTCCTAGAAACAAGGCTCCATTGTGACACCGTGGGGAATCATGGAATCAAGGAGCCCATTGTGACACGGCTGCATGGAACCAATGGTCCATGGTTACACGGCGGATTCAAGAAGAGCACGGTGACACCACGCAACATCATGGAACCATAGGTCCATTGTGACACAGCGGGGCCTCATGGAAACAAGGGGACCATTGTGGCAAAGCAGGGCCTAATGGAAGCATGGAGGGCATTGTGACACTAAGGAAACTCCTGGAACCAAGATGACCACTGGCACATAATGGAACCTCATGGAAGCAAGCCTCCACGATGGTTTTGGAGGGCCTCAGGGACCACAGGACCCATTGTGACACAGCAGGACCTGGTGGAACCAAGGAGCCTTTGTGATACTCCACATCCACATGGAAGCCAGGGTGCACTGAGACACAGCGGGGCCTTGTTGGAACCAAAGACACCTCTGCAAAAAGCAGGCTAGCTCATAGAAGCAAGGAGTCCTTTGTTACAACGTAAAAGCTATGGAACCAAGGGACCATTGTGACACTGCGGGGCCTCATGGAACCAATTGTCCATGATGACAATGCGGATCAAAGGAGACCATGGTGACACTGCGGAACCTGATGGAACCAAGGAGCCATTGTGACACAGTGGGGCCTCATGGAATCAAGGAGACCATTGTGACCCAGGTGTTGCATGGGAAGGCAAGGAGCCATTGTGACACTTTGGGCTTCTTCCCTTGAGCTCTGCAGCTGGCTGTCCCAGCCCAGCGCACCATGTGCCACCTGCTCTCCTCAGGGCTCTGCCTGCACACAGCCCCAGGAGAAGTTTTCCTGTTTGCAAGGAAAGAATGGAAAAGCCGGAGCAGGTTTCCTAAACAACAAACCCCACTCAGGAGCCACATGCTCAGTACAGGCTGCCTGGAACGATGTCCCCTTTCTACAAGGGTCAGTGTGAGCAGGAATGAATGATCTCTGGGAGCAGAATTCTCGGAGTCTTTCCACTGAATTCTCTGTCCCTGTGTCTTGGGGTGACTTTATTGTGTGTATCCCCTATTGCTGCTCTATGCCCAGAAGTGAACTTTGTGCATTTCTGTGCCTTTCAACTGAGCCTGAGAGGGGGGAGAGGAAAAAAAACCGGACAAACTTCTCAGAGCGTTTGTTCAAGGACACACATACACACTCCTCTGCATCCTGCTTGCAGCAAGAGCAGAGGAAGCAACTTTGTTTCTTTTTAGCCAGTTTTCAGCTCCTTTTCTCTGGGGGGAGATGGAGAGTTGAACTTTGTTTTCCTGGGACTTCGGGGGGTTTTTTTCCCTTCTTCTCTTCTTGACTCTTTCAACATCAGAGCACATTGGGAGAATTTTCTCCCGAGGTGGGGGCCCTGAATGTGGGCCCATGAGCCAGCTGCAAGGAGGAGGAGAGAGACTACACCTCCGGAAGTGTTGGGGTTCCTCCCCCCTGCCATGAGGTCATGGGAGAGGGGACCCTGGGGTAGAGGCATGGCCTGGGCACGGGGTCTCCCTGCTCCCTGCTCACATGTGCCCTAATCCTGTTCAGCACTGCTTATTTTGTGTTGCCCTGTGCCAGGAGGGCCCTGGTTGTGCTGTGATTGCTCAGTTCTTTGGCAGTGCCCCGCCCATGTGGCTGGAGAAGAAAGAGCTCTGAAACTTCTCTCAAGAATCGCTCCCTGTTTCTTTGCACGGGCCTCGCTGTCTATGGATGTTTCAGGAGACCCCACCGAAACACGGAAGGACTCTCAAATTATCCCAGCTTTCTCTGCACAGCGAGAGCTTTTAATATTTAGCATTGTTATCCTTTTCCTGTGTGTTTGTTAAAAAAATAGTTTTTATCTCTTTCACTTTCTTCCCAGGAAAGTTCTTTTTTCCAAAAACCTGGTGGGGGAGGGCTGGGTGTAACCTGCCTTCTATCAGAGGATATTTTCCTCCACATTTGTCCAAACCGGCACAGCCTGTCCTTTCCTGGGTCTCTGTTGCAGATGGAAGCTGCTGGTGCCATTGTCAGCTTGAAGCCCTCTTTTGATGCAAGCAGATGTTGCCAGGTGTGTTCAGCAGCTGTTGCTCAATGCTTATGCCAAGCTATTGTGTTCCTCATGGAACCAAGGAGCCATTGTGACACTGCAGGGGCTGATGGCATCAAGGAGGCAATTGTGACAGTACAGAACCTCCTAGAAACAAGGCTCCATTGTGACACCGTGGGGAATCATGGAATCAAGGAGCCCATTGTGACACGGCTGCATGGAACCAATGGTCCATGGTTACACGGCGGATTCAAGAAGAGCACGGTGACACCACGCAACATCATGGAACCATAGGTCCATTGTGACACAGCGGGGCCTCATGGAAACAAGGGGACCATTGTGGCAAAGCAGGGCCTAATGGAAGCATGGAGGGCATTGTGACACTAAGGAAACTCCTGGAACCAAGATGACCACTGGCACATAATGGAACCTCATGGAAGCAAGCCTCCACGATGGTTTTGGAGGGCCTCAGGGACCACAGGACCCATTGTGACACAGCAGGACCTGGTGGAACCAAGGAGCCTTTGTGATACTCCACATCCACATGGAAGCCAGGGTGCACTGAGACACAGCGGGGCCTTGTTGGAACCAAAGACACCTCTGCAAAAAGCAGGCTAGCTCATAGAAGCAAGGAGTCCTTTGTTACAACGTAAAAGCTATGGAACCAAGGGACCATTGTGACACTGCGGGGCCTCATGGAACCAATTGTCCATGATGACAATGCGGATCAAAGGAGACCATGGTGACACTGCGGAACCTGATGGAACCAAGGAGCCATTGTGACACAGTGGGGCCTCATGGAATCAAGGAGACCATTGTGACCCAGGTGTTGCATGGGAAGGCAAGGAGCCATTGTGACACTTTGGGCTTCTTCCCTTGAGCTCTGCAGCTGGCTGTCCCAGCCCAGCGCACCATGTGCCACCTGCTCTCCTCAGGGCTCTGCCTGCACACAGCCCCAGGAGAAGTTTTCCTGTTTGGAAGGAAAGAATGGAAAAGCCTGAGCAGGTTTCCTAAACAACAAACCCCACTCAGGAGCCACATGCTCAGTACAGGCTGCCTGGAACGATGTCCCCTTTCTACAAGGGTCAGTGTGAGCAGGAATGAATGATCTCTGGGAGCAGAATTCTCGGAGTCTTTCCACTGAATTCTCTGTCCCTGTGTCTTGGGGTGACTTTATTGTGTGTATCCCCTATTGCTGCTCTATGCCCAGAAGTGAACTTTGTGCATTTCTGTGCCTTTCAACTGAGCCTGAGAGGGGGGAGAGGAAAAAAAACCGGACAAACTTCTCAGAGCGTTTGTTCAAGGACACACATACACACTCCTCTGCATCCTGCTTGCAGCAAGAGCAGAGGAAGCAACTTTGTTTCTTTTTAGCCAGTTTTCAGCTCCTTTTCTCTGGGGGGAGATGGAGAGTTGAACTTTGTTTTCCTGGGACTTTGGGGGTTTTTTCCCCTTCTTCTCTTCTTGACTCTTTCAACATCAGAGCACATTGGGAGAATTTTCTCCCGAGGTGGGGGCCCTGAATGTGGGCCCATGAGCCAGCTGCAAGGAGGAGGAGAGAGACTACACCTACGGAAGTGTTGGGGTTCCTCCCTCCTGCCATGAGGTCATGGGAGAGGGGACCCTGGGGTAGAGGCATGGCCTGGGCACGGGGGTCTCCCTGCTCCCTGCTCACATGTGCCCTAACCCTGTTCAGCACTGCTTATTTTGTGTTGCCCTGTGCCAGGAGGGCCCTGGTTGTGCTGTGATTGCTCAGTTCTTTGGCAGTGCCCCGCCCATGTGGCTGGAGAAGAAAGAGCTCTGAAACTTCTCTCAAGAATCGCTCCCTGTTTCTTTGCACGGGCCTCGCTGTCTATGGATGTTTCAGGAGACCCCACCGAAACACGGAAGGACTCTCAAATTATCCCAGCTTTCTCTGCACAGCGAGAGCTTTTAATATTTAGCATTGTTATCCTTTTCCTGTGTGTTTGTTAAAAAAATAGTTTTTATCTCTTTCACTTTCTTCCCAGGAAAGTTCTTTTTTCCAAAAACCTGGTGGGGGAGGGCTGGGTGTAACCTGCCTTCTATCAGAGGATATTTTCCTCCACATTTGTCCAAACCGGCACAGCCTGTCCTTTCCTGGGTCTCTGTTGCAGATGGAAGCTGCTGGTGCCATTGTCAGCTTGAAGCCCTCTTTTGATGCAAGCAGATGTTGCCAGGTGTGTTCAGCAGCTGTTGCTCAATGCTTATGCCAAGCTATTGTGTTCCTCATGGAACCAAGGAGCCATTGTGACACTGCAGGGGCTGATGGCATCAAGGAGGCAATTGTGACAGTACAGAACCTCCTAGAAACAAGGCTCCATTGTGACACCGTGGGGAATCATGGAATCAAGGAGCCCATTGTGACACAGCCAGGCCGCATGGAACCAATGGTCCATGGTTACACGGCGGATTCAAGAAGAGCACGGTGACACCACGCAACATCATGGAACCATAGGTCCATTGTGACACAGCGGGGCCTCATGGAAACAAGGGGACCATTGTGGCAAAGCAGGGCCTAATGGAAGCCTGGAGAGCATTGTGACACTAAGGAATCTCCTGGAACCAAGATGACCACTGGCACATAATGGAACCTCATGGAAGCAAGCCTCCACGATGGTTTTGGAGGGCCTCAGGGACCACAGGACCCATTGTGACACAGCAGGACCTGGTGGAACCAAGGAGCCTTTGTGATACTCCACATCCACATGGAAGCCAGGGTGCACTGAGACACAGCGGGGCCTTGTGGGAACCAAAGACACCTCTGCAAAAAGCAGGCTAGCTCATAGAAGCAAGGAGTCCTTTGTTACAACATCAAACCTATGGAAGCAAGGGACCATTGTGACACTGCGGGGCCTCATGGAACCAATTGTCCATGATGACAGTGCGGATCAAAGGAGACCATGGTGACACTGCGGAACCTGATGGAACCAAGGAGCCATTGTGACACAGTGGGGCCTCATGGAATCAAGGAGACCATTGTGACCCAGGTGTTGCATGGGAAGGCAAGGAGCCATTGTGACACTTTGGGCTTCTTCCCTTGAGCTCTGCAGCGGGCTGTCCCAGCCCAGCGCACCATGTGCCACCTGCTCTCCTCAGGGCTCTGCCTGCACACAGCCCCAGGAGAAGTTTTCCTGTTTGGAAGGAAAGAATGGAAAAGCCTGAGCAGGTTTCCTAAACAACAAACCCCACTCAGGAGCCACATGCTCAGTACAGGCTGCCTGGAACGATGTCCCCTTTCTACAAGGGTCAGTGTGAGCAGGAATGAATGATCTCTGGGAGCAGAATTCTCGGAGTCTTTCCACTGAATTCTCTGTCCCTGTGTCTTGGGGTGACTTTATTGTGTGTATCCCCTATTGCTGCTCTATGCCCAGAAGTGAACTTTGTGCATTTCTGTGCCTTTCAACTGAGCCTGAGAGGGGGGAGAGGAAAAAAAACCGGACAAACTTCTCAGAGCGTTTGTTCAAGGACACACATACACACTCCTCTGCATCCTGCTTGCAGCAAGAGCAGAGGAAGCAACTTTGTTTCTTTTTAGCCAGTTTTCAGCTCCTTTTCTCTGGGGGGAGATGGAGAGTTGAACTTTGTTTTCCTGGGACTTTGGGGGTTTTTTCCCCTTCTTCTCTTCTTGACTCTTTCAACATCAGAGCACATTGGGAGAATTTTCTCCCGAGGTGGGGGCCCTGAATGTGGGCCCATGAGCCAGCTGCAAGGAGGAGGAGAGAGACTACACCTACGGAAGTGTTGGGGTTCCTCCCCCCTGCCATGAGGTCATGGGAGAGGGGACCCTGGGGTAGAGGCATGGCCTGGGCACGGGGGTCTCCCTGCTCACATGTGCCCTAACCCTGTTCAGCACTGCTTATTTTGTGTTGCCCTGTGCCAGGAGGGCCCTGGTTGTGCTGTGATTGCTCAGTTCTTTGGCAGTGCCCCGCCCATGTGGCTGGAGAAGAAAGAGCTCTGAAACTTCTCTCAAGAATCGCTCCCTGTTTCTTTGCACGGGCCTCGCTGTCTATGGATGTTTCAGGAGACCCCACCGAAACACAGAAGGACTCTCAAATTATCCCAGCTTTCTCTGCACAGCGAGAGGTTTTAATATTTAGCATTGTTATCCTTTTCCTGTGTGTTTGTTAAAAAAATAGTTTTTATCTCTTTCACTTTCTTCCCAGGAAAGTTCTTTTTTCCAAAAACCTGGTGGGGGAGGGTTGGGTGTAACCTGCCTTCTATCAGAGGATATTTTCCTCCACATTTGTCCAAACCGGCACAGCCTGTCCTTTCCTGGGTCTCTGTTGCAGATGGAAGCTGCTGGTGCCATTGTCAGCTTGAAGCCCTCTTTTGATGCAAGCAGATGTTGCCAGGTGTGTTCAGCAGCTGTTGCTCAATGCTTATGCCAAGCTATTGTGTTCCTCATGGAACCAAGGAGCCATTGTGACACTGCAGGGGCTGATGGCATCAAGGAGGCAATTGTGACAGTACAGAACCTCCTAGAAACAAGGCTCCATTGTGACACCGTGGGGAATCATGGAATCAAGGAGCCCATTGTGACACGGCTGCATGGAACCAATGGTCCATGGTTACACGGCGGATTCAAGAAGAGCACGGTGACACCACGCAACATCATGGAACCATAGGTCCATTGTGACACAGCGGGGCCTCATGGAAACAAGGGGACCATTGTGGCAAAGCAGGGCCTAATGGAAGCATGGAGGGCATTGTGACACTAAGGAAACTCCTGGAACCAAGATGACCACTGGCACATAATGGAACCTCATGGAAGCAAGCCTCCACGATGGTTTTGGAGGGCCTCAGGGACCACAGGACCCATTGTGACACAGCAGGACCTGGTGGAACCAAGGAGCCTTTGTGATACTCCACATCCACATGGAAGCCAGGGTGCACTGAGACACAGCGGGGCCTTGTTGGAACCAAAGACACCTCTGCAAAAAGCAGGCTAGCTCATAGAAGCAAGGAGTCCTTTGTTACAACGTAAAAGCTATGGAACCAAGGGACCATTGTGACACTGCGGGGCCTCATGGAACCAATTGTCCATGATGACAATGCGGATCAAAGGAGACCATGGTGACACTGCGGAACCTGATGGAACCAAGGAGCCATTGTGACACAGTGGGGCCTCATGGAATCAAGGAGACCATTGTGACCCAGGTGTTGCATGGGAAGGCAAGGAGCCATTGTGACACTTTGGGCTTCTTCCCTTGAGCTCTGCAGCTGGCTGTCCCAGCCCAGCGCACCATGTGCCACCTGCTCTCCTCAGGGCTCTGCCTGCACACAGCCCCAGGAGAAGTTTTCCTGTTTGGAAGGAAAGAATGGAAAAGCCTGAGCAGGTTTCCTAAACAACAAACCCCACTCAGGAGCCACATGCTCAGTACAGGCTGCCTGGAACGATGTCCCCTTTCTACAAGGGTCAGTGTGAGCAGGAATGAATGATCTCTGGGAGCAGAATTCTCGGAGTCTTTCCACTGAATTCTCTGTCCCTGTGTCTTGGGGTGACTTTATTGTGTGTATCCCCTATTGCTGCTCTATGCCCAGAAGTGAACTTTGTGCATTTCTGTGCCTTTCAACTGAGCCTGAGAGGGGGGAGAGGAAAAAAAACCGGACAAACTTCTCAGAGCGTTTGTTCAAGGACACACATACACACTCCTCTGCATCCTGCTTGCAGCAAGAGCAGAGGAAGCAACTTTGTTTCTTTTTAGCCAGTTTTCAGCTCCTTTTCTCTGGGGGGAGATGGAGAGTTGAACTTTGTTTTCCTGGGACTTCGGGGGGTTTTTTTCCCTTCTTCTCTTCTTGACTCTTTCAACATCAGAGCACATTGGGAGAATTTTCTCCCGAGGTGGGGGCCCTGAATGTGGGCCCATGAGCCAGCTGCAAGGAGGAGGAGAGAGACTACACCTCCGGAAGTGTTGGGGTTCCTCCCCCCTGCCATGAGGTCATGGGAGAGGGGACCCTGGGGTAGAGGCATGGCCTGGGCACGGGGTCTCCCTGCTCCCTGCTGACATGTGCCCTAATCCTGTTCAGCACTGGTTATTTTGTGTTGCCCTGTGCCAGGAGGGCCCTGGTTGTGCTGTGATTGCTCAGTTCTTTGGCAGTGCCCCGCCCATGTGGCTGGAGAAGAAAGAGCTCTGAAACTTCTCTCAAGAATCGCTCCCTGTTTCTTTGCACGGGCCTCGCTGTCTATGGATGTTTCAGGAGACCCCACCGAAACACGGAAGGACTCTCAAATTATCCCAGCTTTCTCTGCACAGCGAGAGCTTTTAATATTTAGCATTGTTATCCTTTTCCTGTGTGTTTGTTAAAAAAATAGTTTTTATCTCTTTCACTTTCTTCCCAGGAAAGTTCTTTTTTCCAAAAACCTGGTGGGGGAGGGCTGGGTGTAACCTGCCTTCTATCAGAGGATATTTTCCTCCACATTTGTCCAAACCGGCACAGCCTGTCCTTTCCTGGGTCTCTGTTGCAGATGGAAGCTGCTGGTGCCATTGTCAGCTTGAAGCCCTCTTTTGATGCAAGCAGATGTTGCCAGGTGTGTTCAGCAGCTGTTGCTCAATGCTTATGCCAAGCTATTGTGTTCCTCATGGAAGCAAGGAGCCATTGTGACACTGCAGGGGCTGATGGCATCAAGGAGGCAATTGTGACAGTACAGAACCTCCTAGAAACAAGGCTCCATTGTGACACCGTGGGGAATCATGGAATCAAGGAGCCCATTGTGACACGGCTGCATGGAACCAATGGTCCATGGTTACACGGCGGATTCAAGAAGAGCACGGTGACACCACGCAACATCATGGAACCATAGGTCCATTGTGACACAGCGGGGCCTCATGGAAACAAGGGGACCATTGTGGCAAAGCAGGGCCTAATGGAAGCATGGAGGGCATTGTGACACTAAGGAAACTCCTGGAACCAAGATGACCACTGGCACATAATGGAACCTCATGGAAGCAAGCCTCCACGATGGTTTTGGAGGGCCTCAGGGACCACAGGACCCATTGTGACACAGCAGGACCTGGTGCAACCAAGGAGCCTTTGTGATACTCCACATCCACATGGAAGCCAGGGTGCACTGAGACACAGCGGGGCCTTGTTGGAACCAAAGACACCTCTGCAAAAAGCAGGCTAGCTCATAGAAGCAAGGAGTCCTTTGTTACAACGTAAAAGCTATGGAACCAAGGGACCATTGTGACACTGCGGGGCCTCATGGAACCAATTGTCCATGATGACAGTGCGGATCAAAGGAGACCATGGTGACACTGCGGAACCTGATGGAACCAAGGAGCCATTGTGACACAGTGGGGCCTCATGGAATCAAGGAGACCATTGTGACCCAGGTGTTGCATGGGAAGGCAAGGAGCCATTGTGACACTTTGGGCTTCTTCCCTTGAGCTCTGCAGCTGGCTGTCCCAGCCCAGCGCACCATGTGCCACCTGCTCTCCTCAGGGCTCTGCCTGCACACAGCCCCAGGAGAAGTTTTCCTGTTTGGAAGGAAAGAATGGAAAAGCCTGAGCAGGTTTCCTAAACAACAAACCCCACTCAGGAGCCACATGCTCAGTACAGGCTGCCTGGAACGATGTCCCCTTTCTACAAGGGTCAGTGTGAGCAGGAATGAATGATCTCTGGGAGCAGAATTCTCGGAGTCTTTCCACTGAATTCTCTGTCCCTGTGTCTTGGGGTGACTTTATTGTGTGTATCCCCTATTGCTGCTCTATGCCCAGAAGTGAACTTTGTGCATTTCTGTGCCTTTCAACTGAGCCTGAGAGGGGGGAGAGGAAAAAAAACCGGACAAACTTCTCAGAGCGTTTGTTCAAGGACACACATACACACTCCTCTGCATCCTGCTTGCAGCAAGAGCAGAGGAAGCAACTTTGTTTCTTTTTAGCCAGTTTTCAGCTCCTTTTCTCTGGGGGGAGATGGAGAGTTGAACTTTGTTTTCCTGGGACTTCGGGGGTTTTTTTTCCCTTCTTCTCTTCTTGACTCTTTCAACATCAGAGCACATTGGGAGAATTTTCTCCCGAGGTGGGGGCCCTGAATGTGGGCCCATGAGCCAGCTGCAAGGAGGAGGAGAGAGACTGCACCTACGGAAGTGTTGGGGTTCCTCCCCCCTGCCATGAGGTCATGGGAGAGGGGACCCTGGGCTAGAGGCATGGCCTGGGCACGGGGGTCTCCCTGCTCCCTGCTCACATGTGCCCTAACCCTGTTCAGCACTGCTTATTTTGTGTTGCCCTGTGCGAGGAGGGCCCTGGTTGTGCTGTGATTGCTCAGTTCTTTGGCAGTGCCCCGCCCATGTGGCTGGAGAAGAAAGAGCTCTGAAACTTCTCTCAAGAATCGCTCCCTGTTTCTTTGCACGGGCCTCGCTGTCTATGGATGTTTCAGGAGACCCCACCGAAACACGGAAGGACTCTCAAATTATCCCAGCTTTCTCTGCACAGCGAGAGCTTTTAATATTTAGCATTGCTATCCTTTTCCTGTGTGTTTGTTAAAAAAATAGTTTTTATCTCTTTCACTTTCTTCCCAGGAAAGTTCTTTTTTCCAAGAACCTGGTGGGGGAGGGCTGGGTGTAACCTGCCTTCTATCAGAGGATATTTTCCTCCACATTTGTCCAAACCGGCACAGCCTGTCCTTTCCTGGGTCTCTGTTGCAGATGGAAGCTGCTGGTGCCATTGTCAGCTTGAAGCCCTCTTTTGATGCAAGCAGATGTTGCCAGGTGTGTTCAGCAGCTGTTGCTCAATGCTTATGCCAAGCTATTGTGTTCCTCATGGAACCAAGGAGCCATTGTGACACTGCAGGGGCTGATGGCATCAAGGAGGCAATTGTGACAGTACAGAACCTCCTAGAAACAAGGCTCCATTGTGACACCGTGGGGAATCATGGAATCAAGGAGCCCATTGTGACACGGCTGCATGGAACCAATGGTCCATGGTTACACGGCGGATTCAAGAAGAGCACGGTGACACCACGCAACATCACGGAACCATAGGTCCATTGTGACACAGCGGGGCCTCATGGAAACAAGGGGACCATTGTGGCAAAGCAGGGCCTAATGGAAGCCTGGAGAGCATTGTGACACTAAGGAAACTCCTGGAACCAAGATGACCACTGGCACATAATGGAACCTCATGGAAGCAAGCCTCCACGATGGTTTTGGAGGGCCTCAGGGACCACAGGACCCATTGTGACACAGCAGGACCTGGTGGAACCAAGGAGCCTTTGTGATACTCCACATCCACATGGAAGCCAGGGTGCACTGAGACACAGCGGGGCCTTGTTGGAACCAAAGACACCTCTGCAAAAAGCAGGCTAGCTCATAGAAGCAAGGAGTCCATTGTTACAACGTAAAAGCTATGGAAGCAAGGGACCATTGTGACACTGCGGGGCCTCATGGAACCAATTGTCCATGATGACAGTGCGGATCAAAGGAGACCATGGTGACACTGCGGAACCTGATGGAACCAAGGAGCCATTGTGACACAGTGGGGCCTCATGGAATCAAGGAGACCATTGTGACCCAGGTGTTGCATGTGAAGGCAAGGAGCCATTGTGACACTTTGGGCTTCTTCCCTTGAGCTCTGCAGCGGGCTGTCCCAGCCCAGCGCACCATGTGCCACCTGCTCTCCTCAGGGCTCTGCCTGCACACAGCCCCAGGAGAAGTTTTCCTGTTTGCAAGGAAAGAATGGAAAAGCCGGAGCAGGTTTCCTAAACAACAAACCCCACTCAGGAGCCACATGCTCAGTACAGGCTGCCTGGAACGATGTCCCCTTTCTACAAGGGTCAGTGTGAGCAGGAATGAATGATCTCTGGGAGCAGAATTCTCGGAGTCTTTCCACTGAATTCTCTGTCCCTGTGTCTTGGGGTGACTTTATTGTGTGTATCCCCCTATTGCTGCTCTATGCCCAGAAGTGAACTTTGTGCATTTCTGTGCCTTTCAACTGAGCCTGAGAGGGGGGAGAGGAAAAAAAACCGGACAAACTTCTCAGAGCGTTTGTTCAAGGACACACATACACACTCCTCTGCATCCTGCTTGCAGCAAGAGCAGAGGAAGCAACTTTGTTTCTTTTTAGCCAGTTTTCAGCTCCTTTTCTCTGGGGGGAGATGGAGAGTTGAACTTTGTTTTCCTGGGACTTTGGGGGTTTTTTCCCCTTCTTCTCTTCTTGACTCTTTCAACATCAGAGCACATTGGGAGAATTTTCTCCCGAGGTGGGGGCCCTGAATGTGGGCCCATGAGCCAGCTGCAAGGAGGAGGAGAGAGACTACACCTACGGAAGTGTTGGGGTTCCTCCCCCCTGCCATGAGGTCATGGGAGAGGGGACCCTGGGGTAGAGGCATGGCCTGGGCACGGGGGTCTCCCTGCTCACATGTGCCCTAACCCTGTTCAGCACTGCTTATTTTGTGTTGCCCTGTGCCAGGAGGGCCCTGGTTGTGCTGTGATTGCTCAGTTCTTTGGCAGTGCCCCGCCCATGTGGCTGGAGAAGAAAGAGCTCTGAAACTTCTCTCAAGAATCGCTCCCTGTTTCTTTGCACGGGCCTCGCTGTCTATGGATGTTTCAGGAGACCCCACCGAAACACAGAAGGACTCTCAAATTATCCCAGCTTTCTCTGCACAGCGAGAGGTTTTAATATTTAGCATTGTTATCCTTTTCCTGTGTGTTTGTTAAAAAAATAGTTTTTATCTCTTTCACTTTCTTCCCAGGAAAGTTCTTTTTTCCAAAAACCTGGTGGGGGAGGGCTGGGTGTAACCTGCCTTCTATCAGAGGATATTTTCCTCCACATTTGTCCAAACCGGCACAGCCTGTCCTTTCCTGGGTCTCTGTTGCAGATGGAAGCTGCTGGTGCCATTGTCAGCTTGAAGCCCTCTTTTGATGCAAGCAGATGTTGCCAGGTGTGTTCAGCAGCTGTTGCTCAATGCTTATGCCAAGCTATTGTGTTCCTCATGGAACCAAGGAGCCATTGTGACACTGCAGGGGCTGATGGCATCAAGGAGGCAATTGTGACAGTACAGAACCTCCTAGAAACAAGGCTCCATTGTGACACCGTGGGGAATCATGGAATCAAGGAGCCCATTGTGACACGGCTGCATGGAACCAATGGTCCATGGTTACACGGCGGATTCAAGAAGAGCACGGTGACACCACGCAACATCATGGAACCATAGGTCCATTGTGACACAGCGGGGCCTCATGGAAACAAGGGGACCATTGTGGCAAAGCAGGGCCTAATGGAAGCATGGAGGGCATTGTGACACTAAGGAAACTCCTGGAACCAAGATGACCACTGGCACATAATGGAACCTCATGGAAGCAAGCCTCCACGATGGTTTTGGAGGGCCTCAGGGACCACAGGACCCATTGTGACACAGCAGGACCTGGTGGAACCAAGGAGCCTTTGTGATACTCCACATCCACATGGAAGCCAGGGTGCACTGAGACACAGCGGGGCCTTGTTGGAACCAAAGACACCTCTGCAAAAAGCAGGCTAGCTCATAGAAGCAAGGAGTCCTTTGTTACAACGTAAAAGCTATGGAAGCAAGGGACCATTGTGACACTGCGGGGCCTCATGGAACCAATTGTCCATGATGACAGTGCGGATCAAAGGAGACCATGGTGACACTGCGGAACCTGATGGAACCAAGGAGCCATTGTGACACAGTGGGGCCTCATGGAATCAAGGAGACCATTGTGACCCAGGTGTTGCATGTGAAGGCAAGGAGCCATTGTGACACTTTGGGCTTCTTCCCTTGAGCTCTGCAGCTGGCTGTCCCAGCCCAGCGCACCATGTGCCACCTGCTCTCCTCAGGGCTCTGCCTGCACACAGCCCCAGGAGAAGTTTTCCTGTTTGCAAGGAAAGAATGGAAAAGCCTGAGCAGGTTTCCTAAACAACAAACCCCACTCAGGAGCCACATGCTCAGTACAGGCTGCCTGGAACGATGTCCCCTTTCTACAAGGGTCAGTGTGAGCAGGAATGATCTCTGGGAGCAGAATTCTCGGAGTCTTTCCACTGAATTCTCTGTCCCTGTGTCTTGGGGTGACTTTATTGTGTGTATCCCCTATTGCTGCTCTATGCCCAGAAGTGAACTTTGTGCATTTCTGTGCCTTTCAACTGAGCCTGAGAGGGGGGAGAGGAAAAAAAAACGGATAAACTTCTCAGAGCGTTTGTTCAAGGACACACATACACACTCCTCTGCATCCTGCTTGCAGCAAGAGCAGAGGAAGCAACTTTGTTTCTTTTTAGCCAGTTTTCAGCTCCTTTTCTCTGGGGGGAGATGGAGAGTTGAACTTTGTTTTCCTGGGACTTTGGGGTTTTTTTCCCCTTCTTCTCTTCTTGACTCTTTCAACATCAGAGCACATTGGGAGAATTTTCTCCCGAGGTGGGGGCCCTGAATGTGGGCCCATGAGCCAGCTGCAAGGAGGAGGAGAGAGACTGCACCTACGGAAGTGTTGGGGTTCCTCCCCCCTGCCATGAGGTCATGGGAGAGGGGACCCTGGGCTAGAGGCATGGCCTGGGCACGGGGGTCTCCCTGCTCCCTGCTCACATGTGCCCTAACCCTGTTCAGCACTGCTTATTTTGTGTTGCCCTGTGCGAGGAGGGCCCTGGTTGTGCTGTGATTGCTCAGTTCTTTGGCAGTGCCCCGCCCATGTGGCTGGAGAAGAAAGAGCTCTGAAACTTCTCTCAAGAATCGCTCCCTGTTTCTTTGCACGGGCCTCGCTGTCTATGGATGTTTCAGGAGACCCCACCGAAACACAGAAGGACTCTCAAATTATCCCAGCTTTCTCTGCACAGCGAGAGCTTTTAATATTTAGCATTGCTATCCTTTTCCTGTGTGTTTGTTAAAAAAATAGTTTTTATCTCTTTCACTTTCTTCCCAGGAAAGTTCTTTTTTCCAAGAACCTGGTGGGGGAGGGCTGGGTGTAACCTGCCTTCTATCAGAGGATATTTTCCTCCACATTTGTCCAAACCGGCACAGCCTGTCCTTTCCTGGGTCTCTGTTGCAGATGGAAGCTGCTGGTGCCATTGTCAGCTTGAAGCCCTCTTTTGATGCAAGCAGATGTTGCCAGGTGTGTTCAGCAGCTGTTGCTCAATGCTTATGCCAAGCTATTGTGTTCCTCATGGAACCAAGGAGCCATTGTGACACTGCAGGGGCTGATGGCATCAAGGAGGCAATTGTGACAGTACAGAACCTCCTAGAAACAAGGCTCCATTGTGACACCGTGGGGAATCATGGAATCAAGGAGCCCATTGTGACACGGCTGCATGGAACCAATGGTCCATGGTTACACGGCGGATTCAAGAAGAGCACGGTGACACCACGCAACATCACGGAACCATAGGTCCATTGTGACACAGCGGGGCCTCATGGAAACAAGGGGACCATTGTGGCAAAGCAGGGCCTAATGGAAGCCTGGAGAGCATTGTGACACTAAGGAAACTCCTGGAACCAAGATGACCACTGGCACATAATGGAACCTCATGGAAGCAAGCCTCCACGATGGTTTTGGAGGGCCTCAGGGACCACAGGACCCATTGTGACACAGCAGGACCTGGTGGAACCAAGGAGCCTTTGTGATACTCCAGATCCACATGGAAGCCAGGGTGCACTGAGACACAGCGGGGCCTTGTTGGAACCAAAGACACCTCTGCAAAAAGCAGGCTAGCTCATAGAAGCAAGGAGTCCATTGTTACAACGTAAAAGCTATGGAAGCAAGGGACCCTTGTGACACTGCGGGGCCTCATGGAACCAATTGTCCATGATGACAGTGCGGATCAAAGGAGACCATGGTGACACTGCGGAACCTGATGGAACCAAGGAGCCATTGTGACACAGTGGGGCCTCATGGAATCAAGGAGACCATTGTGACCCAGGTGTTGCATGTGAAGGCAAGGAGCCATTGTGACACTTTGGGCTTCTTCCCTTGAGCTCTGCAGCTGGCTGTCCCAGCCCAGCGCACCATGTGCCACCTGCTCTCCTCAGGGCTCTGCCTGCACACAGCCCCAGGAGAAGTTTTCCTGTTTGCAAGGAAAGAATGGAAAAGCCGGAGCAGGTTTCCTAAACAACAAACCCCACTCAGGAGCCACATGCTCAGTACAGGCTGCCTGGAACGATGTCCCCTTTCTACAAGGGTCAGTGTGAGCAGGAATGAATGATCTCTGGGAGCAGAATTCTCGGAGTCTTTCCACTGAATTCTCTGTCCCTGTGTCTTGGGGTGACTTTATTGTGTGTATCCCCTATTGCTGCTCTATGCCCAGAAGTGAACTTTGTGCATTTCTGTGCCTTTCAACTGAGCCTGAGAGGGGGGAGAGGAAAAAAAACCGGACAAACTTCTCAGAGCGTTTGTTCAAGGACACACATACACACTCCTCTGCATCCTGCTTGCAGCAAGAGCAGAGGAAGCAACTTTGTTTCTTTTTAGCCAGTTTTCAGCTCCTTTTCTCTGGGGGGAGATGGAGAGTTGAACTTTGTTTTCCTGGGACTTTGGGGGTTTTTTCCCCTTCTTCTCTTCTTGACTCTTTCAACATCAGAGCACATTGGGAGAATTTTCTCCCGAGGTGGGGGCCCTGAATGTGGGCCCATGAGCCAGCTGCAAGGAGGAGGAGAGAGACTACACCTACGGAAGTGTTGGGGTTCCTCCCCCCTGCCATGAGGTCATGGGAGAGGGGACCCTGGGGTAGAGGCATGGCCTGGGCACGGGGGTCTCCCTGCTCCCTGCTCACATGTGCCCTAACCCTGTTCAGCACTGCTTATTTTGTGTTGCCCTGTGCCAGGAGGGCCCTGGTTGTGCTGTGATTGCTCAGTTCTTTGGCAGTGCCCCGCCCATGTGGCTGGAGAAGAAAGAGCTCTGAAACTTCTCTCAAGAATCGCTCCCTGTTTCTTTGCACGGGCCTCGCTGTCTATGGATGTTTCAGGAGACCCCACCGAAACACAGAAGGACTCTCAAATTATCCCAGCTTTCTCTGCACAGCGAGAGGTTTTAATATTTAGCATTGTTATCCTTTTCCTGTGTGTTTGTTAAAAAAATAGTTTTTATCTCTTTCACTTTCTTCCCAGGAAAGTTCTTTTTTCCAAAAACCTGGTGGGGGAGGGCTGGGTGTAACCTGCCTTCTATCAGAGGATATTTTCCTCCACATTTGTCCAAACCGGCACAGCCTGTCCTTTCCTGGGTCTCTGTTGCAGATGGAAGCTGCTGGTGCCATTGTCAGCTTGAAGCCCTCTTTTGATGCAAGCAGATGTTGCCAGGTGTGTTCAGCAGCTGTTGCTCAATGCTTATGCCAAGCTATTGTGTTCCTCATGGAACCAAGGAGCCATTGTGACACTGCAGGGGCTGATGGCATCAAGGAGGCAATTGTGACAGTACAGAACCTCCTAGAAACAAGGCTCCATTGTGACACCGTGGGGAATCATGGAATCAAGGAGCCCATTGTGACACGGCTGCATGGAACCAATGGTCCATGGTTACACGGCGGATTCAAGAAGAGCACGGTGACACCACGCAACATCATGGAACCATAGGTCCATTGTGACACAGCGGGGCCTCATGGAAACAAGGGGACCATTGTGGCAAAGCAGGGCCTAATGGAAGCATGGAGGGCATTGTGACACTAAGGAAACTCCTGGAACCAAGATGACCACTGGCACATAATGGAACCTCATGGAAGCAAGCCTCCACGATGGTTTTGGAGGGCCTCAGGGACCACAGGACCCATTGTGACACAGCAGGACCTGGTGGAACCAAGGAGCCTTTGTGATACTCCACATCCACATGGAAGCCAGGGTGCACTGAGACACAGCGGGGCCTTGTTGGAACCAAAGACACCTCTGCAAAAAGCAGGCTAGCTCATAGAAGCAAGGAGTCCTTTGTTACAACGTAAAAGCTATGGAAGCAAGGGACCATTGTGACACTGCGGGGCCTCATGGAACCAATTGTCCATGATGACAGTGCGGATCAAAGGAGACCATGGTGACACTGCGGAACCTGATGGAACCAAGGAGCCATTGTGACACAGTGGGGCCTCATGGAATCAAGGAGACCATTGTGACCCAGGTGTTGCATGGGAAGGCAAGGAGCCATTGTGACACTTTGGGCTTCTTCCCTTGAGCTCTGCAGCTGGCTGTCCCAGCCCAGCGCACCATGTGCCACCTGCTCTCCTCAGGGCTCTGCCTGCACACAGCCCCAGGAGAAGTTTTCCTGTTTGCAAGGAAAGAATGGAAAAGCCTGAGCAGGTTTCCTAAACAACAAACCCCACTCAGGAGCCACATGCTCAGTACAGGCTGCCTGGAACGATGTCCCCTTTCTACAAGGGTCAGTGTGAGCAGGAATGATCTCTGGGAGCAGAATTCTCGGAGTCTTTCCACTGAATTCTCTGTCCCTGTGTCTTGGGGTGACTTTATTGTGTGTATCCCCTATTGCTGCTCTATGCCCAGAAGTGAACTTTGTGCATTTCTGTGCCTTTCAACTGAGCCTGAGAGGGGGGAGAGGAAAAAAAAACGGATAAACTTCTCAGAGCGTTTGTTCAAGGACACACATACACACTCCTCTGCATCCTGCTTGCAGCAAGAGCAGAGGAAGCAACTTTGTTTCTTTTTAGCCAGTTTTCAGCTCCTTTTCTCTGGGGGGAGATGGAGAGTTGAACTTTGTTTTCCTGGGACTTTGGGGGTTTTTTCCCCTTCTTCTCTTCTTGACTCTTTCAACATCAGAGCACATTGGGAGAATTTTCTCCTGAGGTGGGGGCCCTGAATGTGGGCCCATGAGCCAGCTGCAAGGAGGAGGAGAGAGACTGCACCTACGGAAGTGTTGGGGTTCCTCCCTCCTGCCATGCGGTCATGGGAGAGGGGACCCTGGGGTAGAGGCATGGCCTGGGCACGGGGGTCTCCCTGCTCCCTGCTCACATGTGCCCTAACCCTGTTCAGCACTGCTTATTTTGTGTTGCCCTGTGCCAGGAGGGCCCTGGTTGTGCTGTGATTGCTCAGTTCTTTGGCAGTGCCCCGCCCATGTGGCTGGAGAAGAAAGAGCTCTGAAACTTCTCTCAAGAATCGCTCCCTGTTTCTTTGCACGGGCCTCGCTGTCTATGGATGTTTCAGGAGACCCCACCGAAACACAGAAGGACTCTCAAATTATCCCAGCTTTCTCTGCACAGCGAGAGCTTTTAATATTTAGCATTGTTATCCTTTTCCTGTGTGTTTGTTAAAAAAATAGTTTTTATCTCTTTCACTTTCTTCCCAGGAAAGTTCTTTTTTCCAAAAACCTGGTGGGGGAGGGCTGGGTGTAACCTGCCTTCTATCAGAGGATATTTTCCTCCACATTTGTCCAAACCGGCACAGCCTGTCCTTTCCTGGGTCTCTGTTGCAGATGGAAGCTGCTGGTGCCATTGTCAGCTTGAAGCACTCTTTTGATGCAAGCAGATGTTGCCAGGTGTGTTCAGCAGCTGTTGCTCAATGCTTATGCCAAGCTATTGTGTTCCTCATGGAACCAAGGAGCCATTGTGACACTGCAGGGGCTGATGGCATCAAGGAGGCAATTGTGACAGTACAGAACCTCCTAGAAACAAGGCTCCATTGTGACACCGTGGGGAATCATGGAATCAAGGAGCCCATTGTGACACGGCTGCATGGAACCAATGGTCCATGGTTACACGGCGGATTCAAGAAGAGCACGGTGACACCACGCAACATCACGGAACCATAGGTCCATTGTGACACAGCGGGGCCTCATGGAAACAAGGGGACCATTGTGGCAAAGCAGGGCCTAATGGAAGCATGGAGAGCATTGTGACACTAAGGAATCTCCTGGAACCAAGATGACCACTGGCACATAATGGAACCTCATGGAAGCAAGCCTCCACGATGGTTTTGGAGGGCCTCAGGGACCACAGGACCCATTGTGACACAGCAGGACCTGGTGGAACCAAGGAGCCTTTGTGATACTCCACATCCACATGGAAGCCAGGGTGCACTGAGACACAGCGGGGCCTTGTTGGAACCAAAGACACCTCTGCAAAAAGCAGGCTAGCTCATAGAAGCAAGGAGTCCATTGTTACAACGTAAAAGCTATGGAAGCAAGGGACCATTGTGACACTGCGGGGCCTCATGGAACCAATTGTCCATGATGACAATGCGGATCAAAGGAGACCATGGTGACACTGCGGAACCTGATGGAACCAAGGAGCCATTGTGACACAGTGGGGCCTCATGGAATCAAGGAGACCATTGTGACCCAGGTGTTGCATGGGAAGGCAAGGAGCCATTGTGACACTTTGGGCTTCTTCCCTTGAGCTCTGCAGCTGGCTGTCCCAGCCCAGCGCACCATGTGCCACCTGCTCTCCTCAGGGCTCTGCCTGCACACAGCCCCAGGAGAAGTTTTCCTGTTTGGAAGGAAAGAATGGAAAAGCCTGAGCAGGTTTCCTAAACAACAAACCCCACTCAGGAGCCACATGCTCAGTACAGGCTGCCTGGAACGATGTCCCCTTTCTACAAGGGTCAGTGTGAGCAGGAATGAATGATCTCTGGGAGCAGAATTCTCGGAGTCTTTCCACTGAATTCTCTGTCCCTGTGTCTTGGGGTGACTTTATTGTGTGTATCCCCTATTGCTGCTCTATGCCCAGAAGTGAACTTTGTGCATTTCTGTGCCTTTCAACTGAGCCTGAGAGGGGGGAGAGGAAAAAAAACCGGACAAACTTCTCAGAGCGTTTGTTCAAGGACACACATACACACTCCTCTGCATCCTGCTTGCAGCAAGAGCAGAGGAAGCAACTTTGTTTCTTTTTAGCCAGTTTTCAGCTCCTTTTCTCTGGGGGGAGATGGAGAGTTGAACTTTGTTTTCCTGGGACTTCGGGGGTTTTTTTTCCCTTCTTCTCTTCTTGACTCTTTCAACATCAGAGCACATTGGGAGAATTTTCTCCCGAGGTGGGGGCCCTGAATGTGGGCCCATGAGCCAGCTGCAAGGAGGAGGAGAGAGACTGCACCTACGGAAGTGTTGGGGTTCCTCCCCCCTGCCATGAGGTCATGGGAGAGGGGACCCTGGGCTAGAGGCATGGCCTGGGCACGGGGGTCTCCCTGCTCCCTGCTCACATGTGCCCTAACCCTGTTCAGCACTGCTTATTTTGTGTTGCCCTGTGCGAGGAGGGCCCTGGTTGTGCTGTGATTGCTCAGTTCTTTGGCAGTGCCCCGCCCATGTGGCTGGAGAAGAAAGAGCTCTGAAACTTCTCTCAAGAATCGCTCCCTGTTTCTTTGCACGGGCCTCGCTGTCTATGGATGTTTCAGGAGACCCCACCGAAACACGGAAGGACTCTCAAATTATCCCAGCTTTCTCTGCACAGCGAGAGCTTTTAATATTTAGCATTGCTATCCTTTTCCTGTGTGTTTGTTAAAAAAATAGTTTTTATCTCTTTCACTTTCTTCCCAGGAAAGTTCTTTTTTCCAAGAACCTGGTGGGGGAGGGCTGGGTGTAACCTGCCTTCTATCAGAGGATATTTTCCTCCACATTTGTCCAAACCGGCACAGCCTGTCCTTTCCTGGGTCTCTGTTGCAGATGGAAGCTGCTGGTGCCATTGTCAGCTTGAAGCCCTCTTTTGATGCAAGCAGATGTTGCCAGGTGTGTTCAGCAGCTGTTGCTCAATGCTTATGCCAAGCTATTGTGTTCCTCATGGAACCAAGGAGCCATTGTGACACTGCAGGGGCTGATGGCATCAAGGAGGCAATTGTGACAGTACAGAACCTCCTAGAAACAAGGCTCCATTGTGACACCGTGGGGAATCATGGAATCAAGGAGCCCATTGTGACACGGCTGCATGGAACCAATGGTCCATGGTTACACGGCGGATTCAAGAAGAGCACGGTGACACCACGCAACATCACGGAACCATAGGTCCATTGTGACACAGCGGGGCCTCATGGAAACAAGGGGACCATTGTGGCAAAGCAGGGCCTAATGGAAGCCTGGAGAGCATTGTGACACTAAGGAAACTCCTGGAACCAAGATGACCACTGGCACATAATGGAACCTCATGGAAGCAAGCCTCCACGATGGTTTTGGAGGGCCTCAGGGACCACAGGACCCATTGTGACACAGCAGGACCTGGTGGAACCAAGGAGCCTTTGTGATACTCCAGATCCACATGGAAGCCAGGGTGCACTGAGACACAGCGGGGCCTTGTTGGAACCAAAGACACCTCTGCAAAAAGCAGGCTAGCTCATAGAAGCAAGGAGTCCATTGTTACAACGTAAAAGCTATGGAAGCAAGGGACCATTGTGACACTGCGGGGCCTCATGGAACCAATTGTCCATGATGACAGTGCGGATCAAAGGAGACCATGGTGACACTGCGGAACCTGATGGAACCAAGGAGCCATTGTGACACAGTGGGGCCTCATGGAATCAAGGAGACCATTGTGACCCAGGTGTTGCATGTGAAGGCAAGGAGCCATTGTGACACTTTGGGCTTCTTCCCTTGAGCTCTGCAGCGGGCTGTCCCAGCCCAGCGCACCATGTGCCACCTGCTCTCCTCAGGGCTCTGCCTGCACACAGCCCCAGGAGAAGTTTTCCTGTTTGCAAGGAAAGAATGGAAAAGCCGGAGCAGGTTTCCTAAACAACAAACCCCACTCAGGAGCCACATGCTCAGTACAGGCTGCCTGGAACGATGTCCCCTTTCTACAAGGGTCAGTGTGAGCAGGAATGAATGATCTCTGGGAGCAGAATTCTCGGAGTCTTTCCACTGAATTCTCTGTCCCTGTGTCTTGGGGTGACTTTATTGTGTGTATCCCCTATTGCTGCTCTATGCCCAGAAGTGAACTTTGTGCATTTCTGTGCCTTTCAACTGAGCCTGAGAGGGGGGAGAGGAAAAAAAACCGGACAAACTTCTCAGAGCGTTTGTTCAAGGACACACATACACACTCCTCTGCATCCTGCTTGCAGCAAGAGCAGAGGAAGCAACTTTGTTTCTTTTTAGCCAGTTTTCAGCTCCTTTTCTCTGGGGGGAGATGGAGAGTTGAACTTTGTTTTCCTGGGACTTTGGGGGTTTTTTCCCCTTCTTCTCTTCTTGACTCTTTCAACATCAGAGCACATTGGGAGAATTTTCTCCCGAGGTGGGGGCCCTGAATGTGGGCCCATGAGCCAGCTGCAAGGAGGAGGAGAGAGACTACACCTACGGAAGTGTTGGGGTTCCTCCCCCCTGCCATGAGGTCATGGGAGAGGGGACCCTGGGGTAGAGGCATGGCCTGGGCACGGGGGTCTCCCTGCTCCCTGCTCACATGTGCCCTAACCCTGTTCAGCACTGCTTATTTTGTGTTGCCCTGTGCCAGGAGGGCCCTGGTTGTGCTGTGATTGCTCAGTTCTTTGGCAGTGCCCCGCCCATGTGGCTGGAGAAGAAAGAGCTCTGAAACTTCTCTCAAGAATTGCTCCCTGTTTCTTTGCACGGGCCTCGCTGTCTATGGATGTTTCAGGAGACCCCACCGAAACACAGAAGGACTCTCAAATTATCCCAGCTTTCTCTGCACAGCGAGAGGTTTTAATATTTAGCATTGTTATCCTTTTCCTGTGTGTTTGTTAAAAAAATAGTTTTTATCTCTTTCACTTTCTTCCCAGGAAAGTTCTTTTTTCCAAAAACCTGGTGGGGGAGGGCTGGGTGTAACCTGCCTTCTATCAGAGGATATTTTCCTCCACATTTGTCCAAACCGGCACAGCCTGTCCTTTCCTGGGTCTCTGTTGCAGATGGAAGCTGCTGGTGCCATTGTCAGCTTGAAGCACTCTTTTGATGCAAGCAGATGTTGCCAGGTGTGTTCAGCAGCTGTTGCTCAATGCTTATGCCAAGCTATTGTGTTCCTCATGGAAGCAAGGAGCCATTGTGACACTGCAGGGGCTGATGGCATCAAGGAGGCAATTGTGACAGTACAGAACCTCCTAGAAACAAGGCTCCATTGTGACACCGTGGGGAATCATGGAATCAAGGAGCCCATTGTGACACGGCTGCATGGAACCAATGGTCCATGGTTACACGGCGGATTCAAGAAGAGCACGGTGACACCACGCAACATCACGGAACCATAGGTCCATTGTGACACAGCGGGGCCTCATGGAAACAAGGGGACCATTGTGGCAAAGCAGGGCCTAATGGAAGCATGGAGAGCATTGTGACACTAAGGAAACTCCTGGAACCAAGATGACCACTGGCACATAATGGAACCTCATGGAAGCAAGCCTCCACGATGGTTTTGGAGGGCCTCAGGGACCACAGGACCCATTGTGACACAGCAGGACCTGGTGGAACCAAGGAGCCTTTGTGATACTCCAGATCCACATGGAAGCCAGGGTGCACTGAGACACAGCGGGGCCTTGTTGGAACCAAAGACACCTCTGCAAAAAGCAGGCTAGCTCATAGAAGCAAGGAGTCCATTGTTACAACGTAAAAGCTATGGAAGCAAGGGACCATTGTGACACTGCGGGGCCTCATGGAACCAATTGTCCATGATGACAGTGCGGATCAAAGGAGACCATGGTGACACTGCGGAACCTGATGGAACCAAGGAGCCATTGTGACACAGTGGGGCCTCATGGAATCAAGGAGACCATTGTGACCCAGGTGTTGCATGGGAAGGCAAGGAGCCATTGTGACACTTTGGGCTTCTTCCCTTGAGCTCTGCAGCTGGCTGTCCCAGCCCAGCGCACCATGTGCCACCTGCTCTCCTCAGGGCTCTGCCTGCACACAGCCCCAGGAGAAGTTTTCCTGTTTGGAAGGAAAGAATGGAAAAGCCTGAGCAGGTTTCCTAAACAACAAACCCCACTCAGGAGCCACATGCTCAGTACAGGCTGCCTGGAACGATGTCCCCTTTCTACAAGGGTCAGTGTGAGCAGGAATGAATGATCTCTGGGAGCAGAATTCTCGGAGTCTTTCCACTGAATTCTCTGTCCCTGTGTCTTGGGGTGACTTTATTGTGTGTATCCCCTATTGCTGCTCTATGCCCAGAAGTGAACTTTGTGCATTTCTGTGCCTTTCAACTGAGCCTGAGAGGGGGGAGAGGAAAAAAAACCGGACAAACTTCTCAGAGCGTTTGTTCAAGGACACACATACACACTCCTCTGCATCCTGCTTGCAGCAAGAGCAGAGGAAGCAACTTTGTTTCTTTTTAGCCAGTTTTCAGCTCCTTTTCTCTGGGGGGAGATGGAGAGTTGAACTTTGTTTTCCTGGGACTTTGGGGGTTTTTTCCCCTTCTTCTCTTCTTGACTCTTTCAACATCAGAGCACATTGGGAGAATTTTCTCCCGAGGTGGGGGCCCTGAATGTGGGCCCATGAGCCAGCTGCAAGGAGGAGGAGAGAGACTACACCTCCGGAAGTGTTGGGGTTCCTCCCCCCTGCCATGAGGTCATGGGAGAGGGGACCCTGGGGTAGAGGCATGGCCTGGGCACGGGGGTCTCCCTGCTCCCTGCTCACATGTGCCCTAACCCTGTTCAGCACTGCTTATTTTGTGTTGCCCTGTGCCAGGAGGGCCCTGGTTGTGCTGTGATTGCTCAGTTCTTTGGCAGTGCCCCGCCCATGTGGCTGGAGAAGAAAGAGCTCTGAAACTTCTCTCAAGAATCGCTCCCTGTTTCTTTGCACGGGCCTCGCTGTCTATGGATGTTTCAGGAGACCCCACCGAAACACAGAAGGACTCTCAAATTATCCCAGCTTTCTCTGCACAGCGAGAGGTTTTAATATTTAGCATTGTTATCCTTTTCCTGTGTGTTTGTTAAAAAAATAGTTTTTATCTCTTTCACTTTCTTCCCAGGAAAGTTCTTTTTTCCAAAAACCTGGTGGGGGAGGGCTGGGTGTAACCTGCCTTCTATCAGAGGATATTTTCCTCCACATTTGTCCAAACCGGCACAGCCTGTCCTTTCCTGGGTCTCTGTTGCAGATGGATGCTGCTGGTGCCATTGTCAGCTTGAAGCCCTCTTTTGATGCAAGCAGATGTTGCCAGGTGTGTTCAGCAGCTGTTGCTCAATGCTTATGCCAAGCTATTGTGTTCCTCATGGAACCAAGGAGCCATTGTGACACTGCAGGGGCTGATGGCATCAAGGAGGCAATTGTGACAGTACAGAACCTCCTAGAAACAAGGCTCCATTGTGACACCGTGGGGAATCATGGAATCAAGGAGCCCATTGTGACACGGCTGCATGGAACCAATGGTCCATGGTTACACGGTGGATTCAAGAAGAGCACGGTGACACCACGCAACATCATGGAACCATAGGTCCATTGTGACACAGCGGGGCCTCATGGAAACAAGGGGACCATTGTGGCAAAGCAGGGCCTAATGGAAGCATGGAGGGCATTGTGACACTAAGGAAACTCCTGGAACCAAGATGACCACTGGCACATAATGGAACCTCATGGAAGCAAGCATCCATGATGGTTTTGGAGGGCCTCAGGGACCACAGGACCCATTGTGACACAGCAGGACCTGGTGGAACCAAGGAGCCTTTGTGATACTCCACATCCACATGGAAGCCAGGGTGCACTGAGACACAGCGGGGCCTTGTTGGAACCAAAGACACCTCTGCAAAAAGCAGGCTAGCTCATAGAAGCAAGGAGTCCTTTGTTACAATGTAAAAGCTATGGAACCAAGGGACCATTGTGACACTGCGGGGCCTCATGGAACCAATTGTCCATGATGACAGTGCGGATCAAAGGAGACCATGGTGACACTGCGGAACCTGATGGAACCAAGGAGCCATTGTGACACAGTGGGGCCTCATGGAATCAAGGAGACCATTGTGACCCAGGTGTTGCATGGGAAGGCAAGGAGCCATTGTGACACTTTGGGCTTCTTCCCTTGAGCTCTGCAGCTGGCTGTCCCAGCCCAGCGCACCATGTGCCACCTGCTCTCCTCAGGGCTCTGCCTGCACACAGCCCCAGGAGAAGTTTTCCTGTTTGGAAGGAAAGAATGGAAAAGCCTGAGCAGGTTTCCTAAACAACAAACCCCACTCAGGAGCCACATGCTCAGTACAGGCTGCCTGGAACGATGTCCCCTTTCTACAAGGGTCAGTGTGAGCAGGAATGAATGATCTCTGGGAGCAGAATTCTCGGAGTCTTTCCACTGAATTCTCTGTCCCTGTGTCTTGGGGTGACTTTATTGTGTGTATCCCCTATTGCTGCTCTATGCCCAGAAGTGAACTTTGTGCATTTCTGTGCCTTTCAACTGAGCCTGAGAGGGGGGAGAGGAAAAAAAACCGGACAAACTTCTCAGAGCGTTTGTTCAAGGACACACATACACACTCCTCTGCATCCTGCTTGCAGCAAGAGCAGAGGAAGCAACTTTGTTTCTTTTTAGCCAGTTTTCAGCTCCTTTTCTCTGGGGGGAGATGGAGAGTTGAACTTTGTTTTCCTGGGACTTTGGGGGTTTTTTCCCCTTCTTCTCTTCTTGACTCTTTCAACATCAGAGCACATTGGGAGAATTTTCTCCCGAGGTGGGGGCCCTGAATGTGGGCCCATGAGCCAGCTGCAAGGAGGAGGAGAGAGACTACACCTCCGGAAGTGTTGGGGTTCCTCCCCCCTGCCATGAGGTCATGGGAGAGGGGACCCTGGGGTAGAGGCATGGCCTGGGCACGGGGGTCTCCCTGCTCACATGTGCCCTAACCCTGTTCAGCACTGCTTATTTTGTGTTGCCCTGTGCCAGGAGGGCCCTGGTTGTGCTGTGATTGCTCAGTTCTTTGGCAGTGCCCCGCCCATGTGGCTGGAGAAGAAAGAGCTCTGAAACTTCTCTCAAGAATCGCTCCCTGTTTCTTTGCACGGGCCTCGCTGTCTATGGATGTTTCAGGAGACCCCACCGAAACACAGAAGGACTCTCAAATTATCCCAGCTTTCTCTGCACAGCGAGAGGTTTTAATATTTAGCATTGTTATCCTTTTCCTGTGTGTTTGTTAAAAAAATAGTTTTTATCTCTTTCACTTTCTTCCCAGGAAAGTTCTTTTTTCCAAAAACCTGGTGGGGGAGGGCTGGGTGTAACCTGCCTTCTATCAGAGGATATTTTCCTCCACATTTGTCCAAACCGGCACAGCCTGTCCTTTCCTGGGTCTCTGTTGCAGATGGATGCTGCTGGTGCCATTGTCAGCTTGAAGCCCTCTTTTGATGCAAGCAGATGTTGCCAGGTGTGTTCAGCAGCTGTTGCTCAATGCTTATGCCAAGCTATTGTGTTCCTCATGGAACCAAGGAGCCATTGTGACACTGCAGGGGCTGATGGCATCAAGGAGGCAATTGTGACAGTACAGAACCTCCTAGAAACAAGGCTCCATTGTGACACCGTGGGGAATCATGGAATCAAGGAGCCCATTGTGACACGGCTGCATGGAACCAATGGTCCATGGTTACACGGCGGATTCAAGAAGAGCACGGTGACACCACGCAACATCACGGAACCATAGGTCCATTGTGACACAGCGGGGCCTCATGGAAACAAGGGGACCATTGTGGCAAAGCAGGGCCTAATGGAAGCATGGAGGGCATTGTGACACTAAGGAAACTCCTGGAACCAAGATGACCACTGGCACATAATGGAACCTCATGGAAGCAAGCATCCATGATGGTTTTGGAGGGCCTCAGGGACCACAGGACCCATTGTGACACAGCAGGACCTGGTGGAACCAAGGAGCCTTTGTGATACTCCACATCCACATGGAAGCCAGGGTGCACTGAGACACAGCGGGGCCTTGTTGGAACCAAAGACACCTCTGCAAAAAGCAGGCTAGCTCATAGAAGCAAGGAGTCCTTTGTTACAATGTAAAAGCTATGGAACCAAGGGACCATTGTGACACTGCGGGGCCTCATGGAACCAATTGTCCATGATGACAGTGCGGATCAAAGGAGACCATGGTGACACTGCGGAACCTGATGGAACCAAGGAGCCATTGTGACACAGTGGGGCCTCATGAAATCAAGGAGACCATTGTGACCCAGGTGTTGCATGGGAAGGCAAGGAGCCATTGTGACACTTTGGGCTTCTTCCCTTGAGCTCTGCAGCTGGCTGTCCCAGCCCAGCGCACCATGTGCCACCTGCTCTCCTCAGGGCTCTGCCTGCACACAGCCCCAGGAGAAGTTTTCCTGTTTGGAAGGAAAGAATGGAAAAGCCTGAGCAGGTTTCCTAAACAACAAACCCCACTCAGGAGCCACATGCTCAGTACAGGCTGCCTGGAACGATGTCCCCTTTCTACAAGGGTCAGTGTGAGCAGGAATGAATGATCTCTGGGAGCAGAATTCTCGGAGTCTTTCCACTGAATTCTCTGTCCCTGTGTCTTGGGGTGACTTTATTGTGTGTATCCCCTATTGCTGCTCTATGCCCAGAAGTGAACTTTGTGCATTTCTGTGCCTTTCAACTGAGCCTGAGAGGGGGGAGAGGAAAAAAAAACGGATAAACTTCTCAGAGCGTTTGTTCAAGGACACACATACACACTCCTCTGCATCCTGCTTGCAGCAAGAGCAGAGGAAGCAACTTTGTTTCTTTTTAGCCAGTTTTCAGCTCCTTTTCTCTGGGGGGAGATGGAGAGTTAAACTTTGTTTTCCTGGGACTTTGGGGGTTTTTTCCCCTTCTTCTCTTCTTGACTCTTTCAACATCAGAGCACATTGGGAGAATTTTCTCCCGAGGTGGGGGCCCTGAATGTGGGCCCATGAGCCAGCTGCAAGGAGGAGGAGAGAGACTACACCTACGGAAGTGTTGGGGTTCCTCCCCCCTGCCATGAGGTCATGGGAGAGGGGACCCTGGGGTAGAGGCATGGCCTGGGCACGGGGGTCTCCCTGCTCACATGTGCCCTAACCCTGTTCAGCACTGCTTATTTTGTGTTGCCCTGTGCCAGGAGGGCCCTGGTTGTGCTGTGATTGCTCAGTTCTTTGGCAGTGCCCCGCCCATGTGGCTGGAGAAGAAAGAGCTCTGAAACTTCTCTCAAGAATCGCTCCCTGTTTCTTTGCACGGGCCTCGCTGTCTATGGATGTTTCAGGAGACCCCACCGAAACACAGAAGGACTCTCAAATTATCCCAGCTTTCTCTGCACAGCGAGAGGTTTTAATATTTAGCATTGTTATCCTTTTCCTGTGTGTTTGTTAAAAAAATAGTTTTTATCTCTTTCACTTTCTTCCCAGGAAAGTTCTTTTTTCCAAAAACCTGGTGGGGGAGGGCTGGGTGTAACCTGCCTTCTATCAGAGGATATTTTCCTCCACATTTGTCCAAACCGGCACAGCCTGTCCTTTCCTGGGTCTCTGTTGCAGATGGAAGCTGCTGGTGCCATTGTCAGCTTGAAGCCCTCTTTTGATGCAAGCAGATGTTGCCAGGTGTGTTCAGCAGCTGTTGCTCAATGCTTATGCCAAGCTATTGTGTTCCTCATGGAACCAAGGAGCCATTGTGACACTGCAGGGGCTGATGGCATCAAGGAGGCAATTGTGACAGTACAGAACCTCCTAGAAACAAGGCTCCATTGTGACACCGTGGGGAATCATGGAATCAAGGAGCCCATTGTGACACGGCTGCATGGAACCAATGGTCCATGGTTACACTGCGGATTCAAGAAGAGCACGGTGACACCACGCAACATCATGGAACCATAGGTCCATTGTGACACAGCGGGGCCTCATGGAAACAAAGGGACCATTGTGGCAAAGCAGGGCCTAATGGAAGCATGGAGGGCATTGTGACACTAAGGAAACTCCTGGAACCAAGATGACCACTGGCACATAATGGAACCTCATGGAAGCAAGCCTCCACGATGGTTTTGGAGGGCCTCAGGGACCACAGGACCCATTGTGACACAGCAGGACCTGGTGGAACCAAGGAGCCTTTGTGATACTCCACATCCACATGGAAGCCAGGGTGCACTGAGACACAGCGGGGCCTTGTTGGAACCAAAGACACCTCTGCAAAAAGCAGGCTAGCTCATAGAAGCAAGGAGTCCTTTGTTACAACGTAAAAGCTATGGAACCAAGGGACCATTGTGACACTGCGGGGCCTCATGGAACCAATTGTCCATGATGACAATGCGGATCAAAGGAGACCATGGTGACACTGCGGAACCTGATGGAACCAAGGAGCCATTGTGACACAGTGGGGCCTCATGGAATCAAGGAGACCATTGTGACCCAGGTGTTGCATGGGAAGGCAAGGAGCCATTGTGACACTTTGGGCTTCTTCCCTTGAGCTCTGCAGCGGGCTGTCCCAGCCCAGCGCACCATGTGCCACCTGCTCTCCTCAGGGCTCTGCCTGCACACAGCCCCAGGAGAAGTTTTCCTGTTTGGAAGGAAAGAATGGAAAAGCCTGAGCAGGTTTCCTAAACAACAAACCCCACTCAGGAGCCACATGCTCAGTACAGGCTGCCTGGAACGATGTCCCCTTTCTACAAGGGTCAGTGTGAGCAGGAATGAATGATCTCTGGGAGCAGAATTCTCGGAGTCTTTCCACTGAATTCTCTGTCCCTGTGTCTTGGGGTGACTTTATTGTGTGTATCCCCTATTGCTGCTCTATGCCCAGAAGTGAACTTTGTGCATTTCTGTGCCTTTCAACTGAGCCTGAGAGGGGGGAGAGGAAAAAAAACCGGACAAACTTCTCAGAGCGTTTGTTCAAGGACACACATACACACTCCTCTGCATCCTGCTTGCAGCAAGAGCAGAGGAAGCAACTTTGTTTCTTTTTAGCCAGTTTTCAGCTCCTTTTCTCTGGGGGGAGATGGAGAGTTGAACTTTGTTTTCCTGGGACTTTGGGGGTTTTTTCCCCTTCTTCTCTTCTTGACTCTTTCAACATCAGACCACATTGGGAGAATTTTCTCCCGAGGTGGGGGCCCTGAATGTGGGCCCATGAGCCAGCTGCAAGGAGGAGGAGAGAGACTACACCTACGGAAGTGTTGGGGTTCCTCCCCCCTGCCATGAGGTCATGGGAGAGGGGACCCTGGGGTAGAGGCATGGCCTGGGCACGGGGGTCTCCCTGCTCACATGTGCCCTAACCCTGTTCAGCACTGCTTATTTTGTGTTGCCCTGTGCCAGGAGGGCCCTGGTTGTGCTGTGATTGCTCAGTTCTTTGGCAGTGCCCCGCCCATGTGGCTGGAGAAGAAAGAGCTCTGAAACTTCTCTCAAGAATCGCTCCCTGTTTCTTTGCACGGGCCTCGCTGTCTATGGATGTTTCAGGAGACCCCACCGAAACACAGAAGGACTCTCAAATTATCCCAGCTTTCTCTGCACAGCGAGAGGTTTTAATATTTAGCATTGTTATCCTTTTCCTGTGTGTTTGTTAAAAAAATAGTTTTTATCTCTTTCACTTTCTTCCCAGGAAAGTTCTTTTTTCCAAAAACCTGGTGGGGGAGGGCTGGGTGTAACCTGCCTTCTATCAGAGGATATTTTCCTCCACATTTGTCCAAACCGGCACAGCCTGTCCTTTCCTGGGTCTCTGTTGCAGATGGAAGCTGCTGGTGCCATTGTCAGCTTGAAGCCCTCTTTTGATGCAAGCAGATGTTGCCAGGTGTGTTCAGCAGCTGTTGCTCAATGCTTATGCCAAGCTATTGTGTTCCTCATGGAACCAAGGAGCCATTGTGACACTGCAGGGGCTGATGGCATCAAGGAGGCAATTGTGACAGTACAGAACCTCCTAGAAACAAGGCTCCATTGTGACACCGTGGGGAATCATGGAATCAAGGAGCCCATTGTGACACGGCTGCATGGAACCAATGGTCCATGGTTACACGGCGGATTCAAGAAGAGCACGGTGACACCACGCAACATCACGGAACCATAGGTCCATTGTGACACAGCGGGGCCTCATGGAAACAAGGGGACCATTGTGGCAAAGCAGGGCCTAATGGAAGCCTGGAGAGCATTGTGACACTAAGGAATCTCCTGGAACCAAGATGACCACTGGCACATAATGGAACCTCATGGAAGCAAGCCTCCACGATGGTTTTGGAGGGCCTCAGGGACCACAGGACCCATTGTGACACAGCAGGACCTGGTGGAACCAAGGAGCCTTTGTGATACTCCAGATCCACATGGAAGCCAGGGTGCACTGAGACACAGCGGGGCCTTGTTGGAACCAAAGACACCTCTGCAAAAAGCAGGCTAGCTCATAGAAGCAAGGAGTCCATTGTTACAACGTAAAAGCTATGGAAGCAAGGGACCATTGTGACACTGCGGGGCCTCATGGAACCAATTGTCCATGATGACAGTGCGGATCAAAGGAGACCATGGTGACACTGCGGAACCTGATGGAACCAAGGAGCCATTGTGACACAGTGGGGCCTCATGGAATCAAGGAGACCATTGTGACCCAGGTGTTGCATGGGAAGGCAAGGAGCCATTGTGACACTTTGGGCTTCTTCCCTTGAGCTCTGCAGCTGGCTGTCCCAGCCCAGCGCACCATGTGCCACCTGCTCTCCTCAGGGCTCTGCCTGCACACAGCCCCAGGAGAAGTTTTCCTGTTTGGAAGGAAAGAATGGAAAAGCCTGAGCAGGTTTCCTAAACAACAAACCCCACTCAGGAGCCACATGCTCAGTACAGGCTGCCTGGAACGATGTCCCCTTTCTACAAGGGTCAGTGTGAGCAGGAATGAATGATCTCTGGGAGCAGAATTCTCGGAGTCTTTCCACTGAATTCTCTGTCCCTGTGTCTTGGGGTGACTTTATTGTGTGTATCCCCTATTGCTGCTCTATGCCCAGAAGTGAACTTTGTGCATTTCTGTGCCTTTCAACTGAGCCTGAGAGGGGGGAGAGGAAAAAAAACCGGACAAACTTCTCAGAGCGTTTGTTCAAGGACACACATACACACTCCTCTGCATCCTGCTTGCAGCAAGAGCAGAGGAAGCAACTTTGTTTCTTTTTAGCCAGTTTTCAGCTCCTTTTCTCTGGGGGGAGATGGAGAGTTGAACTTTGTTTTCCTGGGACTTTGGGGGTTTTTTCCCCTTCTTCTCTTCTTGACTCTTTCAACATCAGAGCACATTGGGAGAATTTTCTCCCGAGGTGGGGGCCCTGAATGTGGGCCCATGAGCCAGCTGCAAGGAGGAGGAGAGAGACTACACCTCCGGAAGTGTTGGGGTTCCTCCCCCCTGCCATGAGGTCATGGGAGAGGGGACCCTGGGGTAGAGGCATGGCCTGGGCACGGGGGTCTCCCTGCTCCCTGCTCACATGTGCCCTAACCCTGTTCAGCACTGCTTATTTTGTGTTGCCCTGTGCCAGGAGGGCCCTGGTTGTGCTGTGATTGCTCAGTTCTTTGGCAGTGCCCCGCCCATGTGGCTGGAGAAGAAAGAGCTCTGAAACTTCTCTCAAGAATCGCTCCCTGTTTCTTTGCACGGGCCTCGCTGTCTATGGATGTTTCAGGAGACCCCACCGAAACACAGAAGGACTCTCAAATTATCCCAGCTTTCTCTGCACAGCGAGAGGTTTTAATATTTAGCATTGTTATCCTTTTCCTGTGTGTTTGTTAAAAAAATAGTTTTTATCTCTTTCACTTTCTTCCCAGGAAAGTTCTTTTTTCCAAAAACCTGGTGGGGGAGGGCTGGGTGTAACCTGCCTTCTATCAGAGGATATTTTCCTCCACATTTGTCCAAACCGGCACAGCCTGTCCTTTCCTGGGTCTCTGTTGCAGATGGATGCTGCTGGTGCCATTGTCAGCTTGAAGCCCTCTTTTGATGCAAGCAGATGTTGCCAGGTGTGTTCAGCAGCTGTTGCTCAATGCTTATGCCAAGCTATTGTGTTCCTCATGGAACCAAGGAGCCATTGTGACACTGCAGGGGCTGATGGCATCAAGGAGGCAATTGTGACAGTACAGAACCTCCTAGAAACAAGGCTCCATTGTGACACCGTGGGGAATCATGGAATCAAGGAGCCCATTGTGACACGGCTGCATGGAACCAATGGTCCATGGTTACACGGCGGATTCAAGAAGAGCACGGTGACACCACGCAACATCATGGAACCATAGGTCCATTGTGACACAGCGGGGCCTCATGGAAACAAGGGGACCATTGTGGCAAAGCAGGGCCTAATGGAAGCATGGAGGGCATTGTGACACTAAGGAAACTCCTGGAACCAAGATGACCACTGGCACATAATGGAACCTCATGGAAGCAAGCATCCATGATGGTTTTGGAGGGCCTCAGGGACCACAGGACCCATTGTGACACAGCAGGACCTGGTGGAACCAAGGAGCCTTTGTGATACTCCACATCCACATGGAAGCCAGGGTGCACTGAGACACAGCGGGGCCTTGTTGGAACCAAAGACACCTCTGCAAAAAGCAGGCTAGCTCATAGAAGCAAGGAGTCCTTTGTTACAATGTAAAAGCTATGGAACCAAGGGACCATTGTGACACTGCGGGGCCTCATGGAACCAATTGTCCATGATGACAGTGCGGATCAAAGGAGACCATGGTGACACTGCGGAACCTGATGGAACCAAGGAGCCATTGTGACACAGTGGGGCCTCATGGAATCAAGGAGACCATTGTGACCCAGGTGTTGCATGGGAAGGCAAGGAGCCATTGTGACACTTTGGGCTTCTTCCCTTGAGCTCTGCAGCTGGCTGTCCCAGCCCAGCGCACCATGTGCCACCTGCTCTCCTCAGGGCTCTGCCTGCACACAGCCCCAGGAGAAGTTTTCCTGTTTGGAAGGAAAGAATGGAAAAGCCTGAGCAGGTTTCCTAAACAACAAACCCCACTCAGGAGCCACATGCTCAGTACAGGCTGCCTGGAACGATGTCCCCTTTCTACAAGGGTCAGTGTGAGCAGGAATGAATGATCTCTGGGAGCAGAATTCTCGGAGTCTTTCCACTGAATTCTCTGTCCCTGTGTCTTGGGGTGACTTTATTGTGTGTATCCCCTATTGCTGCTCTATGCCCAGAAGTGAACTTTGTGCATTTCTGTGCCTTTCAACTGAGCCTGAGAGGGGGGAGAGGAAAAAAAAACGGATAAACTTCTCAGAGCGTTTGTTCAAGGACACACATACACACTCCTCTGCATCCTGCTTGCAGCAAGAGCAGAGGAAGCAACTTTGTTTCTTTTTAGCCAGTTTTCAGCTCCTTTTCTCTGGGGGGAGATGGAGAGTTAAACTTTGTTTTCCTGGGACTTTGGGGGTTTTTTCCCCTTCTTCTCTTCTTGACTCTTTCAACATCAGAGCACATTGGGAGAATTTTCTCCCGAGGTGGGGGCCCTGAATGTGGGCCCATGAGCCAGCTGCAAGGAGGAGGAGAGAGACTACACCTACGGAAGTGTTGGGGTTCCTCCCCCCTGCCATGAGGTCATGGGAGAGGGGACCCTGGGGTAGAGGCATGGCCTGGGCACGGGGGTCTCCCTGCTCACATGTGCCCTAACCCTGTTCAGCACTGCTTATTTTGTGTTGCCCTGTGCCAGGAGGGCCCTGGTTGTGCTGTGATTGCTCAGTTCTTTGGCAGTGCCCCGCCCATGTGGCTGGAGAAGAAAGAGCTCTGAAACTTCTCTCAAGAATCGCTCCCTGTTTCTTTGCACGGGCCTCGCTGTCTATGGATGTTTCAGGAGACCCCACCGAAACACAGAAGGACTCTCAAATTATCCCAGCTTTCTCTGCACAGCGAGAGGTTTTAATATTTAGCATTGTTATCCTTTTCCTGTGTGTTTGTTAAAAAAATAGTTTTTATCTCTTTCACTTTCTTCCCAGGAAAGTTCTTTTTTCCAAAAACCTGGTGGGGGAGGGCTGGGTGTAACCTGCCTTCTATCAGAGGATATTTTCCTCCACATTTGTCCAAACCGGCACAGCCTGTCCTTTCCTGGGTCTCTGTTGCAGATGGAAGCTGCTGGTGCCATTGTCAGCTTGAAGCCCTCTTTTGATGCAAGCAGATGTTGCCAGGTGTGTTCAGCAGCTGTTGCTCAATGCTTATGCCAAGCTATTGTGTTCCTCATGGAACCAAGGAGCCATTGTGACACTGCAGGGGCTGATGGCATCAAGGAGGCAATTGTGACAGTACAGAACCTCCTAGAAACAAGGCTCCATTGTGACACCGTGGGGAATCATGGAATCAAGGAGCCCATTGTGACACGGCTGCATGGAACCAATGGTCCATGGTTACACTGCGGATTCAAGAAGAGCACGGTGACACCACGCAACATCATGGAACCATAGGTCCATTGTGACACAGCGGGGCCTCATGGAAACAAGGGGACCATTGTGGCAAAGCAGGGCCTAATGGAAGCATGGAGGGCATTGTGACACTAAGGAAACTCCTGGAACCAAGATGACCACTGGCACATAATGGAACCTCATGGAAGCAAGCCTCCACGATGGTTTTGGAGGGCCTCAGGGACCACAGGACCCATTGTGACACAGCAGGACCTGGTGGAACCAAGGAGCCTTTGTGATACTCCACATCCACATGGAAGCCAGGGTGCACTGAGACACAGCGGGGCCTTGTTGGAACCAAAGACACCTCTGCAAAAAGCAGGCTAGCTCATAGAAGCAAGGAGTCCTTTGTTACAACGTAAAAGCTATGGAACCAAGGGACCATTGTGACACTGCGGGGCCTCATGGAACCAATTGTCCATGATGACAGTGCGGATCAAAGGAGACCATGGTGACACTGCGGAACCTGATGGAACCAAGGAGCCATTGTGACACAGTGGGGCCTCATGGAATCAAGGAGACCATTGTGACCCAGGTGTTGCATGGGAAGGCAAGGAGCCATTGTGACACTTTGGGCTTCTTCCCTTGAGCTCTGCAGCGGGCTGTCCCAGCCCAGCGCACCATGTGCCACCTGCTCTCCTCAGGGCTCTGCCTGCACACAGCCCCAGGAGAAGTTTTCCTGTTTGGAAGGAAAGAATGGAAAAGCCTGAGCAGGTTTCCTAAACAACAAACCCCACTCAGGAGCCACATGCTCAGTACAGGCTGCCTGGAACGATGTCCCCTTTCTACAAGGGTCAGTGTGAGCAGGAATGAATGATCTCTGGGAGCAGAATTCTCGGAGTCTTTCCACTGAATTCTCTGTCCCTGTGTCTTGGGGTGACTTTATTGTGTGTATCCCCTATTGCTGCTCTATGCCCAGAAGTGAACTTTGTGCATTTCTGTGCCTTTCAACTGAGCCTGAGAGGGGGGAGAGGAAAAAAAACCGGACAAACTTCTCAGAGCGTTTGTTCAAGGACACACATACACACTCCTCTGCATCCTGCTTGCAGCAAGAGCAGAGGAAGCAACTTTGTTTCTTTTTAGCCAGTTTTCAGCTCCTTTTCTCTGGGGGGAGATGGAGAGTTGAACTTTGTTTTCCTGGGACTTTGGGGGTTTTTTCCCCTTCTTCTCTTCTTGACTCTTTCAACATCAGACCACATTGGGAGAATTTTCTCCCGAGGTGGGGGCCCTGAATGTGGGCCCATGAGCCAGCTGCAAGGAGGAGGAGAGAGACTACACCTACGGAAGTGTTGGGGTTCCTCCCCCCTGCCATGAGGTCATGGGAGAGGGGACCCTGGGGTAGAGGCATGGCCTGGGCACGGGGGTCTCCCTGCTCACATGTGCCCTAACCCTGTTCAGCACTGCTTATTTTGTGTTGCCCTGTGCCAGGAGGGCCCTGGTTGTGCTGTGATTGCTCAGTTCTTTGGCAGTGCCCCGCCCATGTGGCTGGAGAAGAAAGAGCTCTGAAACTTCTCTCAAGAATCGCTCCCTGTTTCTTTGCACGGGCCTCGCTGTCTATGGATGTTTCAGGAGACCCCACCGAAACACAGAAGGACTCTCAAATTATCCCAGCTTTCTCTGCACAGCGAGAGGTTTTAATATTTAGCATTGTTATCCTTTTCCTGTGTGTTTGTTAAAAAAATAGTTTTTATCTCTTTCACTTTCTTCCCAGGAAAGTTCTTTTTTCCAAAAACCTGGTGGGGGAGGGCTGGGTGTAACCTGCCTTCTATCAGAGGATATTTTCCTCCACATTTGTCCAAACCGGCACAGCCTGTCCTTTCCTGGGTCTCTGTTGCAGATGGAAGCTGCTGGTGCCATTGTCAGCTTGAAGCCCTCTTTTGATGCAAGCAGATGTTGCCAGGTGTGTTCAGCAGCTGTTGCTCAATGCTTATGCCAAGCTATTGTGTTCCTCATGGAACCAAGGAGCCATTGTGACACTGCAGGGGCTGATGGCATCAAGGAGGCAATTGTGACAGTACAGAACCTCCTAGAAACAAGGCTCCATTGTGACACCGTGGGGAATCATGGAATCAAGGAGCCCATTGTGACACGGCTGCATGGAACCAATGGTCCATGGTTACACTGCGGATTCAAGAAGAGCACGGTGACACCACGCAACATCATGGAACCATAGGTCCATTGTGACACAGCGGGGCCTCATGGAAACAAGGGGACCATTGTGGCAAAGCAGGGCCTAATGGAAGCATGGAGGGCATTGTGACACTAAGGAAACTCCTGGAACCAAGATGACCACTGGCACATAATGGAACCTCATGGAAGCAAGCCTCCACGATGGTTTTGGAGGGCCTCAGGGACCACAGGACCCATTGTGACACAGCAGGACCTGGTGGAACCAAGGAGCCTTTGTGATACTCCACATCCACATGGAAGCCAGGGTGCACTGAGACACAGCGGGGCCTTGTTGGAACCAAAGACACCTCTGCAAAAAGCAGGCTAGCTCATAGAAGCAAGGAGTCCTTTGTTACAACGTAAAAGCTATGGAACCAAGGGACCATTGTGACACTGCGGGGCCTCATGGAACCAATTGTCCATGATGACAATGCGGATCAAAGGAGACCATGGTGACACTGCGGAACCTGATGGAACCAAGGAGCCATTGTGACACAGTGGGGCCTCATGGAATCAAGGAGACCATTGTGACCCAGGTGTTGCATGGGAAGGCAAGGAGCCATTGTGACACTTTGGGCTTCTTCCCTTGAGCTCTGCAGCTGGCTGTCCCAGCCCAGCGCACCATGTGCCACCTGCTCTCCTCAGGGCTCTGCCTGCACACAGCCCCAGGAGAAGTTTTCCTGTTTGGAAGGAAAGAATGGAAAAGCCTGAGCAGGTTTCCTAAACAACAAACCCCACTCAGGAGCCACATGCTCAGTACAGGCTGCCTGGAACGATGTCCCCTTTCTACAAGGGTCAGTGTGAGCAGGAATGAATGATCTCTGGGAGCAGAATTCTCGGAGTCTTTCCACTGAATTCTCTGTCCCTGTGTCTTGGGGTGACTTTATTGTGTGTATCCCCTATTGCTGCTCTATGCCCAGAAGTGAACTTTGTGCATTTCTGTGCCTTTCAACTGAGCCTGAGAGGGGGGAGAGGAAAAAAAACCGGACAAACTTCTCAGAGCGTTTGTTCAAGGACACACATACACACTCCTCTGCATCCTGCTTGCAGCAAGAGCAGAGGAAGCAACTTTGTTTCTTTTTAGCCAGTTTTCAGCTCCTTTTCTCTGGGGGGAGATGGAGAGTTGAACTTTGTTTTCCTGGGACTTCGGGGGTTTTTTTTCCCTTCTTCTCTTCTTGACTCTTTCAACATCAGAGCACATTGGGAGAATTTTCTCCCGAGGTGGGGGCCCTGAATGTGGGCCCATGAGCCAGCTGCAAGGAGGAGGAGAGAGACTACACCTACGGAAGTGTTGGGGTTCCTCCCCCCTGCCATGAGGTCATGGGAGAGGGGACCCTGGGGTAGAGGCATGGCCTGGGCACGGGGGTCTCCCTGCTCCCTGCTCACATGTGCCCTAACCCTGTTCAGCACTGCTTATTTTGTGTTGCCCTGTGCCAGGAGGGCCCTGGTTGTGCTGTGATTGCTCAGTTCTTTGGCAGTGCCCCGCCCATGTGGCTGGAGAAGAAAGAGCTCTGAAACTTCTCTCAAGAATCGCTCCCTGTTTCTTTGCACGGGCCTCGCTGTCTATGGATGTTTCAGGAGACCCCACCGAAACACAGAAGGACTCTCAAATTATCCCAGCTTTCTCTGCACAGCGAGAGGTTTTAATATTTAGCATTGTTATCCTTTTCCTGTGTGTTTGTTAAAAAAATAGTTTTTATCTCTTTCACTTTCTTCCCAGGAAAGTTCTTTTTTCCAAAAACCTGGTGGGGGAGGGCTGGGTGTAACCTGCCTTCTATCAGAGGATATTTTCCTCCACATTTGTCCAAACCGGCACAGCCTGTCCTTTCCTGGGTCTCTGTTGCAGATGGAAGCTGCTGGTGCCATTGTCAGCTTGAAGCACTCTTTTGATGCAAGCAGATGTTGCCAGGTGTGTTCAGCAGCTGTTGCTCAATGCTTATGCCAAGCTATTGTGTTCCTCATGGAACCAAGGAGCCATTGTGACACTGCAGGGGCTGATGGCATCAAGGAGGCAATTGTGACAGTACAGAACCTCCTAGAAACAAGGCTCCATTGTGACACCGTGGGGAATCATGGAATCAAGGAGCCCATTGTGACACGGCTGCATGGAACCAATGGTCCATGGTTACACGGCGGATTCAAGAAGAGCACGGTGACACCACGCAACATCATGGAACCATAGGTCCATTGTGACACAGCGGGGCCTCATGGAAACAAGGGGACCATTGTGGCAAAGCAGGGCCTAATGGAAGCATGGAGGGCATTGTGACACTAAGGAAACTCCTGGAACCAAGATGACCACTGGCACATAATGGAACCTCATGGAAGCAAGCCTCCACGATGGTTTTGGAGGGCCTCAGGGACCACAGGACCCATTGTGACACAGCAGGACCTGGTGGAACCAAGGAGCCTTTGTGATACTCCACATCCACATGGAAGCCAGGGTGCACTGAGACACAGCGGGGCCTTGTTGGAACCAAAGACACCTCTGCAAAAAGCAGGCTAGCTCATAGAAGCAAGGAGTCCTTTGTTACAATGTAAAAGCTATGGAACCAAGGGACCATTGTGACACTGCGGGGCCTCATGGAACCAATTGTCCATGATGACAGTGCGGATCAAAGGAGACCATGGTGACACTGCGGAACCTGATGGAACCAAGGAGCCATTGTGACACAGTGGGGCCTCATGGAATCAAGGAGACCATTGTGACCCAGGTGTTGCATGGGAAGGCAAGGAGCCATTGTGACACTTTGGGCTTCTTCCCTTGAGCTCTGCAGCTGGCTGTCCCAGCCCAGCGCACCATGTGCCACCTGCTCTCCTCAGGGCTCTGCCTGCACACAGCCCCAGGAGAAGTTTTCCTGTTTGGAAGGAAAGAATGGAAAAGCCTGAGCAGGTTTCCTAAACAACAAACCCCACTCAGGAGCCACATGCTCAGTACAGGCTGCCTGGAACGATGTCCCCTTTCTACAAGGGTCAGTGTGAGCAGGAATGAATGATCTCTGGGAGCAGAATTCTCGGAGTCTTTCCACTGAATTCTCTGTCCCTGTGTCTTGGGGTGACTTTATTGTGTGTATCCCCTATTGCTGCTCTATGCCCAGAAGTGAACTTTGTGCATTTCTGTGCCTTTCAACTGAGCCTGAGAGGGGGGAGAGGAAAAAAAACCGGATAAACTTCTCAGAGCGTTTGTTCAAGGACACACATACACACTCCTCTGCATCCTGCTTGCAGCAAGAGCAGAGGAAGCAACTTTGTTTCTTTTTAGCCAGTTTTCAGCTCCTTTTCTCTGGGGGGAGATGGAGAGTTGAACTTTGTTTTCCTGGGACTTTGGGGGTTTTTTCCCCTTCTTCTCTTCTTGACTCTTTCAACATCAGAGCACATTGGGAGAATTTTCTCCCGAGGTGGGGGCCCTGAATGTGGGCCCATGAGCCAGCTGCAAGGAGGAGGAGAGAGACTACACCTACGGAAGTGTTGGGGTTCCTCCCCCCTGCCATGAGGTCATGGGAGAGGGGACCCTGGGGTAGAGGCATGGCCTGGGCACGGGGGTCTCCCTGCTCCCTGCTCACATGTGCCCTAACCCTGTTCAGCACTGCTTATTTTGTGTTGCCCTGTGCGAGGAGGGCCCTGGTTGTGCTGTGATTGCTCAGTTCTTTGGCAGTGCCCCGCCCATGTGGCTGGAGAAGAAAGAGCTCTGAAACTTCTCTCAAGAATCGCTCCCTGTTTCTTTGCACGGGCCTCGCTGTCTATGGATGTTTCAGGAGACCCCACCGAAACACAGAAGGACTCTCAAATTATCCCAGCTTTCTCTGCACAGCGAGAGGTTTTAATATTTAGCATTGTTATCCTTTTCCTGTGTGTTTGTTAAAAAAATAGTTTTTATCTCTTTCACTTTCTTCCCAGGAAAGTTCTTTTTTCCAAAAACCTGGTGGGGGAGGGCTGGGTGTAACCTGCCTTCTATCAGAGGATATTTTCCTCCACATTTGTCCAAACCGGCACAGCCTGTCCTTTCCTGGGTCTCTGTTGCAGATGGAAGCTGCTGGTGCCATTGTCAGCTTGAAGCCCTCTTTTGATGCAAGCAGATGTTGCCAGGTGTGTTCAGCAGCTGTTGCTCAATGCTTATGCCAAGCTATTGTGTTCCTCATGGAACCAAGGAGCCATTGTGACACTGCAGGGGCTGATGGCATCAAGGAGGCAATTGTGACAGTACAGAACCTCCTAGAAACAAGGCTCCATTGTGACACCGTGGGGAATCATGGAATCAAGGAGCCCATTGTGACACGGCTGCATGGAACCAATGGTCCATGGTTACACGGCGGATTCAAGAAGAGCACGGTGACACCACGCAACATCATGGAACCATAGGTCCATTGTGACACAGCGGGGCCTCATGGAAACAAGGGGACCATTGTGGCAAAGCAGGGCCTAATGGAAGCATGGAGGGCATTGTGACACTAAGGAAACTCCTGGAACCAAGATGACCACTGGCACATAATGGAACCTCATGGAAGCAAGCCTCCACGATGGTTTTGGAGGGCCTCAGGGACCACAGGACCCATTGTGACACAGCAGGACCTGGTGGAACCAAGGAGCCTTTGTGATACTCCACATCCACATGGAAGCCAGGGTGCACTGAGACACAGCGGGGCCTTGTTGGAACCAAAGACACCTCTGCAAAAAGCAGGCTAGCTCATAGAAGCAAGGAGTCCTTTGTTACAATGTAAAAGCTATGGAACCAAGGGACCATTGTGACACTGCGGGGCCTCATGGAACCAATTGTCCATGATGACAGTGCGGATCAAAGGAGACCATGGTGACACTGCGGAACCTGATGGAACCAAGGAGCCATTGTGACACAGTGGGGCCTCATGGAATCAAGGAGACCATTGTGACCCAGGTGTTGCATGGGAAGGCAAGGAGCCATTGTGACACTTTGGGCTTCTTCCCTTGAGCTCTGCAGCTGGCTGTCCCAGCCCAGCGCACCATGTGCCACCTGCTCTCCTCAGGGCTCTGCCTGCACACAGCCCCAGGAGAAGTTTTCCTGTTTGGAAGGAAAGAATGGAAAAGCCTGAGCAGGTTTCCTAAACAACAAACCCCACTCAGGAGCCACATGCTCAGTACAGGCTGCCTGGAACGATGTCCCCTTTCTACAAGGGTCAGTGTGAGCAGGAATGAATGATCTCTGGGAGCAGAATTCTCGGAGTCTTTCCACTGAATTCTCTGTCCCTGTGTCTTGGGGTGACTTTATTGTGTGTATCCCCTATTGCTGCTCTATGCCCAGAAGTGAACTTTGTGCATTTCTGTGCCTTTCAACTGAGCCTGAGAGGGGGGAGAGGAAAAAAAACCGGATAAACTTCTCAGAGCGTTTGTTCAAGGACACACATACACACTCCTCTGCATCCTGCTTGCAGCAAGAGCAGAGGAAGCAACTTTGTTTCTTTTTAGCCAGTTTTCAGCTCCTTTTCTCTGGGGGGAGATGGAGAGTTGAACTTTGTTTTCCTGGGACTTTGGGGGTTTTTTCCCCTTCTTCTCTTCTTGACTCTTTCAACATCAGAGCACATTGGGAGAATTTTCTCCCGAGGTGGGGGCCCTGAATGTGGGCCCATGAGCCAGCTGCAAGGAGGAGGAGAGAGACTACACCTACGGAAGTGTTGGGGTTCCTCCCTCCTGCCATGAGGTCATGGGAGAGGGGACCCTGGGGTAGAGGCATGGCCTGGGCACGGGGGTCTCCCTGCTCCCTGCTCACATGTGCCCTAACCCTGTTCAGCACTGCTTATTTTGTGTTGCCCTGTGCCAGGAGGGCCCTGGTTGTGCCATGATTGCTCAGTTCTTTGGCAGTGCCCCGCCCATGTGGCTGGAGAAGAAAGAGCTCTGAAACTTCTCTCAAGAATCGCTCCCTGTTTCTTTGCACGGGCCTCGCTGTCTATGGATGTTTCAGGAGACCCCACCGAAACACGGAAGGACTCTCAAATTATCCCAGCTTTCTCTGCACAGCGAGAGGTTTTAATATTTAGCATTGTTATCCTTTTCCTGTGTGTTTGTTAAAAAAATAGTTTTTATCTCTTTCACTTTCTTCCCAGGAAAGTTCTTTTTTCCAAAAACCTGGTGGGGGAGGGCTGGGTGCAACCTGCCTTCTATCAGAGGATATTTTCCTCCACATTTGTCCAAACCGGCACAGCCTGTCCTTTCCTGGGTCTCTGTTGCAGATGGAAGCTGCTGGTGCCATTGTCAGCTTGAAGCACTCTTTTGATGCAAGCAGATGTTGCCAGGTGTGTTCAGCAGCTGTTGCTCAATGCTTATGCCAAGCTATTGTGTTCCTCATGGAACCAAGGAGCCATTGTGACACTGCAGGGGCTGATGGCATCAAGGAGGCAATTGTGACAGTACAGAATCTCCTAGAAACAAGGCTCCATTGTGACACCGTGGGGAATCATGGAATCAAGGAGCCCATTGTGACACAGCCAGGCCGCATGGAACCAATGGTCCATGGTTACACTGCAGATTCAAGAAGAGCACGGTGACACCACGCAACATCATGGAACCATAGGTCCATTGTGACACAGCAAGGCCGCATGGAAACAAGGGGACCATTGTGGCAAAGCAGGGCCTAATGGAAGCCTGGAGAGCATTGTGACACTAAGGAATCTCCTGGAACCAAGATGACCACTGGCACATAATGGAACCTCATGGAAGCAAGCCTCCACGATGGTTTTGGAGGGCCTCAGGGACCACAGGACCCATTGTGACACAGCAGGACCTGGTGGAACCAAGGAGCCTTTGTGATACTCCACATCCACATGGAAGCCAGGGTGCACTGAGACACAGCGGGGCCTTGTGGGAACCAAAGACACCTCTGCAAAAAGCAGGCTAGCTCATAGAAGCAAGGAGTCCTTTGTTACAACATCAAACCTATGGAAGCAAGGGACCATTGTGACACTGCGGGGCCTCATGGAACCAATTGTCCATGATGACAGTGCGGATCAAAGGAGACCATGGTGACACTGCGGAACCTGATGGAACCAAGGAGCCATTGTGACACAGTGGGGCCTCATGGAATCAAGGAGACCATTGTGACCCAGGTGTTGCATGGGAAGGCAAGGAGCCATTGTGACACTTTGGGCTTCTTCCCTTGAGCTCTGCAGCTGGCTGTCCCAGCCCAGCGCACCATGTGCCACCTGCTCTCCTCAGGGCTCTGCCTGCACACAGCCCCAGGAGAAGTTTTCCTGTTTGCAAGGAAAGAATGGAAAAGCCGGAGCAGGTTTCCTAAACAACAAACCCCACTCAGGAGCCACATGCTCAGTACAGGCTGCCTGGAACGATGTCCCCTTTCTACAAGGGTCAGTGTGAGCAGGAATGAATGATCTCTGGGAGCAGAATTCTCGGAGTCTTTCCACTGAATTCTCTGTCCCTGTGTCTTGGGGTGACTTTATTGTGTGTATCCCCTATTGCTGCTCTATGCCCAGAAGTGAACTTTGTGCATTTCTGTGCCTTTCAACTGAGCCTGAGAGGGGGGAGAGGAAAAAAAAGCCAGACAAACTTCTCAGAGCGTTTGTTCAAGGACACACATACACACTCCTCTGCATCCTGCTTGCAGCAAGAGCAGAGGAAGCAACTTTGTTTCTTTTTAGCCAGTTTTCAGCTCCTTTTCTCTGGGGGGAGATGGAGAGTTGAACTTTGTTTTCCTGGGACTTTGGGGGTTTTTTCCCCTTCTCTTCTTGACTCTTTCAACATCAGAGCACATTGGGAGAATTTTCTCCCGAGGTGGGGGCCCTGAATGTGGGCCCATGAGCCAGCTGCAAGGAGGAGGAGAGAGACTACACCTACGGAAGTGTTGGGGTTCCTCCCCCCTGCCATGAGGTCATGGGAGAGGGGACCCTGGGGTAGAGGCATGGCCTGGGCACGGGGTCTCCCTGCTCCCTGCTCACATGTGCCCTAATCCTGTTCAGCACTGCTTATTTTGTGTTGCCCTGTGCGAGGAGGGCCCTGGTTGTGCTGTGATTGCTCAGTTCTTTGGCAGTGCCCCGCCCATGTGGCTGGAGAAGAAAGAGCTCTGCAACTTCTCTCAAGAATCGCTCCCTGTTTCTTTGCACGGGCCTCGCTGTCTATGGATGTTTCAGGAGACCCCACCGAAACACAGAAGGACTCTCAAATTATCCCAGCTTTCTCTGCACAGCGAGAGCTTTTAATATTTAGCATTGCTATCCTTTTCTTGTGTGTTTGTTAAAAAAATAGTTTTTATCTCTTTCACTTTCTTCCCAGGAAAGTTCTTTCTTCCAAAAACCTGGTGGGGGAGGGCTGGGTGTAACCTGCCTTCTATCAGAGGATATTTTCCTCCACATTTGTCCAAACCGGCACAGCCTGTCCTTTCCTGGGTCTCTGTTGCAGATGGAAGCTGCTGGTGCCATTGTCAGCTTGAAGCACTCTTTTGATGCAAGCAGATGTTGCCAGGTGTGTTCAGCAGCTGTTGCTCAATGCTTATGCCAAGCTATTGTGTTCCTCATGGAACCAAGGAGCCATTGTGACACTGCAGGGGCTGATGGCATCAAGGAGGCAATTGTGACAGTACAGAACCTCCTAGAAACAAGGCTCCATTGTGACACCGTGGGGAATCATGGAATCAAGGAGCCCATTGTGACACGGCTGCATGGAACCAATGGTCCATGGTTACACTGCGGATTCAAGAAGAGCACGGTGACACCACGCAACATCATGGAACCATAGGTCCATTGTGACACAGCGGGGCCTCATGGAAACAAGGGGACCATTGTGGCAAAGCAGGGCCTAATGGAAGCATGGAGAGCATTGTGACACTAAGGAAACTCCTGGAACCAAGATGACCACTGGCACATAATGGAACCTCATGGAAGCAAGCCTCCACAATGACTTTGGAGGGCCTCAGGGACCACAGGACCCATTGTGACACAGCAGGACCTGGTGGAACCAAGGAGCCTTTGTGATACTCCACATCCACATGGAAGCCAGGGTGCACTGAGACACAGCGGGGCCTTGTTGGAACCAAAGACACCTCTGCAAAAAGCAGGCTAGCTCATAGAAGCAAGGAGTCCATTGTTACAACGTAAAAGCTATGGAAGCAAGGGACCATTGTGACACTGCGGGGCCTCATGGAACCAATTGTCCATGATGACAGTGCGGATCAAAGGAGACCATGGTGACACTGCGGAACCTGATGGAACCAAGGAGCCATTGTGACACAGTGGGGCCTCATGGAATCAAGGAGACCATTGTGACCCAGGTGTTGCATGTGAAGGCAAGGAGCCATTGTGACACTTTGGGCTTCTTCCCTTGAGCTCTGCAGCTGGCTGTCCCAGCCCAGCGCACCATGTGCCACCTGCTCTCCTCAGGGCTCTGCCTGCACACAGCCCCAGGAGAAGTTTTCCTGTTTGGAAGGAAAGAATGGAAAAGCCTGAGCAGGTTTCCTAAACAACAAACGCCACTCAGGAGCCACATACTCAGTACAGGCTGCCTGGAACGATGTCCCCTTTCTACAAGGGTCAGTGTGAGCAGGAATGAATGATCTCTGGGAGCAGAATTCTCGGAGTCTTTCCACTGAATTCTCTGTCCCTGTGTCTTGGGGTGACTTTATCGTGTGTATCCCCTATTGCTGCTCTATGCCCAGAAGTGAACTTTGTGCATTTCTGTGCCTTTCAACTGAGCCTGAGAGGGGGGAGAGGAAAAAAACCGGACAAACTTCTCAGAGCGTTTGTTCAAGGACACACATACACACTCCTCTGCATCCTGCTTGCAGCAAGAGCAGAGGAAGCAACTTTGTTTCTTTTTAGCCAGTTTTCAGCTCCTTTTCTCTGGGGGGAGATGGAGAGTTGAACTTTGTTTTCCTGGGACTTCGGGGGTTTTTTTTCCCTTCTTCTCTTCTTGACTCTTTCAACATCAGAGCACATTGGGAGAATTTTCTCCCGAGGTGGGGGCCCTGAATGTGGGCCCATGAGCCAGCTGCAAGGAGGAGGAGAGAGACTACACCTACGGAAGTGTTGGGGTTCCTCCCTCCTGCCATGAGGTCATGGGAGAGGGGACCCTGGGGTAGAGGCATGGCCTGGGCACGGGGTCTCCCTGCTCCCTGCTCACATGTGCCCTAATCCTGTTCAGCACTGCTTATTTTGTGTTGCCCTGTGCGAGGAGGGCCCTGGTTGTGCTGTGATTGCTCAGTTCTTTGGCAGTGCCCCGCCCATGTGGCTGGAGAAGAAAGAGCTCTGCAACTTCTCTCAAGAATCGCTCCCTGTTTCTTTGCACGGGCCTCGCTGTCTATGGATGTTTCAGGAGACCCCACCGAAACACGGAAGGACTCTCAAATTATCCCAGCTTTCTCTGCACAGCGAGAGCTTTTAATATTTAGCATTGCTATCCTTTTCCTGTGTGTTTGTTAAAAAAATAGTTTTTATCTCTTTCACTTTCTTCCCAGGAAAGTTCTTTTTTCCAAAAACCTGGTGGGGGAGGGCTGGGTGTAACCTGCCTTCTATCAGAGGATATTTTCCTCCAAATTTGTCCAAACCGGCACAGCCTGTCCTTTCCTGGGTCTCTGTTGCAGATGGAAGCTGCTGGTGCCATTGTCAGCTTGAAGCCCTCTTTTGATGCAAGCAGATGTTGCCAGGTGTGTTCAGCAGCTGTTGCTCAATGCTTATGCCAAGCTATTGTGTTCCTCATGGAACCAAGGAGCCATTGTGACACTGCAGGGGCTGATGGCATCAAGGAGGCAATTGTGACAGTACAGAACCTCCTAGAAACAAGGCTCCATTGTGACACCGTGGGGAATCATGGAATCAAGGAGCCCATTGTGACACGGCTGCATGGAACCAATGGTCCATGGTTACACGGCGGATTCAAGAAGAGCACGGTGACACCACGCAACATCATGGAACCATAGGTCCATTGTGACACAGCGGGGCCTCATGGAAACAAGGGGACCATTGTGGCAAAGCAGGGCCTAATGGAAGCATGGAGAGCATTGTGACACTAAGGAAACTCCTGGAACCAAGATGACCACTGGCACATAATGGAACCTCATGGAAGCAAGCCTCCACAATGACTTTGGAGGGCCTCAGGGACCACAGGACCCATTGTGACACAGCAGGACCTGGTGGAACCAAGGAGCCTTTGTGATACTCCACATCCACATGGAAGCCAGGGTGCACTGAGACACAGCGGGGCCTTGTGGGAACCAAAGACACCTCTGCAAAAAGCAGGCTAGCTCATAGAAGCAAGGAGTCCATTGTTACAACGTAAAAGCTATGGAAGCAAGGGACCATTGTGACACTGCGGGGCCTCATGGAACCAATTGTCCATGATGACAATGCGGATCAAAGGAGACCATGGTGACACTGCGGAACCTGATGGAACCAAGGAGCCATTGTGACACAGTGGGGCCTCATGGAATCAAGGAGACCATTGTGACCCAGGTGTTGCATGTGAAGGCAAGGAGCCATTGTGACACTTTGGGCTTCTTCCCTTGAGCTCTGCAGCTGGCTGTCCCAGCCCAGCGCACCATGTGCCACCTGCTCTCCTCAGGGCTCTGCCTGCACACAGCCCCAGGAGAAGTTTTCCTGTTTGGAAGGAAAGAATGGAAAAGCCTGAGCAGGTTTCCTAAACAACAAACGCCACTCAGGAGCCACATACTCAGTACAGGCTGCCTGGAACGATGTCCCCTTTCTACAAGGGTCAGTGTGAGCAGGAATGAATGATCTCTGGGAGCAGAATTCTCGGAGTCTTTCCACTGAATTCTCTGTCCCTGTGTCTTGGGGTGACTTTATCGTGTGTATCCCCTATTGCTGCTCTATGCCCAGAAGTGAACTTTGTGCATTTCTGTGCCTTTCAACTGAGCCTGAGAGGGGGGAGAGGAAAAAAACCGGACAAACTTCTCAGAGCGTTTGTTCAAGGACACACATACACACTCCTCTGCATCCTGCTTGCAGCAAGAGCAGAGGAAGCAACTTTGTTTCTTTTTAGCCAGTTTTCAGCTCCTTTTCTCTGGGGGGAGATGGAGAGTTGAACTTTGTTTTCCTGGGACTTCGGGGGTTTTTTTTCCCTTCTTCTCTTCTTGACTCTTTCAACATCAGAGCACATTGGGAGAATTTTCTCCCGAGGTGGGGGCCCTGAATGTGGGCCCATGAGCCAGCTGCAAGGAGGAGGAGAGAGACTACACCTACGGAAGTGTTGGGGTTCCTCCCTCCTGCCATGAGGTCATGGGAGAGGGGACCCTGGGGTAGAGGCATGGCCTGGGCACGGGGTCTCCCTGCTCCCTGCTCACATGTGCCCTAATCCTGTTCAGCACTGCTTATTTTGTGTTGCCCTGTGCGAGGAGGGCCCTGGTTGTGCTGTGATTGCTCAGTTCTTTGGCAGTGCCCCGCCCATGTGGCTGGAGAAGAAAGAGCTCTGCAACTTCTCTCAAGAATCGCTCCCTGTTTCTTTGCACGGGCCTCGCTGTCTATGGATGTTTCAGGAGACCCCACCGAAACACGGAAGGACTCTCAAATTATCCCAGCTTTCTCTGCACAGCGAGAGCTTTTAATATTTAGCATTGCTATCCTTTTCCTGTGTGTTTGTTAAAAAAATAGTTTTTATCTCTTTCACTTTCTTCCCAGGAAAGTTCTTTTTTCCAAAAACCTGGTGGGGGAGGGCTGGGTGTAACCTGCCTTCTATCAGAGGATATTTTCCTCCAAATTTGTCCAAACCGGCACAGCCTGTCCTTTCCTGGGTCTCTGTTGCAGATGGAAGCTGCTGGTGCCATTGTCAGCTTGAAGCCCTCTTTTGATGCAAGCAGATGTTGCCAGGTGTGTTCAGCAGCTGTTGCTCAATGCTTATGCCAAGCTATTGTGTTCCTCATGGAACCAAGGAGCCATTGTGACACTGCAGGGGCTGATGGCATCAAGGAGGCAATTGTGACAGTACAGAACCTCCTAGAAACAAGGCTCCATTGTGACACCGTGGGGAATCATGGAATCAAGGAGCCCATTGTGACACGGCTGCATGGAACCAATGGTCCATGGTTACACGGCGGATTCAAGAAGAGCACGGTGACACCACGCAACATCATGGAACCATAGGTCCATTGTGACACAGCGGGGCCTCATGGAAACAAGGGGACCATTGTGGCAAAGCAGGGCCTAATGGAAGCATGGAGAGCATTGTGACACTAAGGAAACTCCTGGAACCAAGATGACCACTGGCACATAATGGAACCTCATGGAAGCAAGCCTCCACAATGACTTTGGAGGGCCTCAGGGACCACAGGACCCATTGTGACACAGCAGGACCTGGTGGAACCAAGGAGCCTTTGTGATACTCCACATCCACATGGAAGCCAGGGTGCACTGAGACACAGCGGGGCCTTGTGGGAACCAAAGACACCTCTGCAAAAAGCAGGCTAGCTCATAGAAGCAAGGAGTCCATTGTTACAACGTAAAAGCTATGGAAGCAAGGGACCATTGTGACACTGCGGGGCCTCATGGAACCAATTGTCCATGATGACAATGCGGATCAAAGGAGACCATGGTGACACTGCGGAACCTGATGGAACCAAGGAGCCATTGTGACACAGTGGGGCCTCATGGAATCAAGGAGACCATTGTGACCCAGGTGTTGCATGTGAAGGCAAGGAGCCATTGTGACACTTTGGGCTTCTTCCCTTGAGCTCTGCAGCTGGCTGTCCCAGCCCAGCGCACCATGTGCCACCTGCTCTCCTCAGGGCTCTGCCTGCACACAGCCCCAGGAGAAGTTTTCCTGTTTGGAAGGAAAGAATGGAAAAGCCTGAGCAGGTTTCCTAAACAACAAACCCCACTCAGGAGCCACATGCTCAGTACAGGCTGCCTGGAACGATGTCCCCTTTCTACAAGGGTCAGTGTGAGCAGGAATGAATGATCTCTGGGAGCAGAATTCTCGGAGTCTTTCCACTGAATTCTCTGTCCCTGTGTCTTGGGGTGACTTTATTGTGTGTATCCCCTATTGCTGCTCTATGCCCAGAAGTGAACTTTGTGCATTTCTGTGCCTTTCAACTGAGCCTGAGAGGGGGGAGAGGAAAAAAAAGCCAGACAAACTTCTCAGAGCGTTTTTTCAAGGACACACATACACACTCCTCTGCATCCTGCTTGCAGAAGGAGCAGAGGAAGCAACTTTGTTTCTTTTTAGCCAGTTTTCAGCTCCTTTTCTCTGGGGGGAGATGGAGAGTTGAACTTTGTTTTCCTGGGACTTCGGGGGTTTTTTTTCCCTTCTTCTCTTCTTGACTCTTTCAACATCAGAGCACATTGGGAGAATTTTCTCCCGAGGTGGGGGCCCTGAATGTGGGCCCATGAGCCAGCTGCAAGGAGGAGGAGAGAGACTACACCTACGGAAGTGTTGGGGTTCCTCCCTCCTGCCATGAGGTCATGGGAGAGGGGACCCTGGGGTAGAGGCATGGCCTGGGCACGGGGTCTCCCTGCTCCCTGCTGACATGTGCCCTAATCCTGTTCAGCACTGCTTATTTTGTGTTGCCCTGTGCCAGGAGGGCCCTGGTTGTGCTGTGATTGCTCAGTTCTTTGGCAGTGCCCCGCCCATGTGGCTGGAGAAGAAAGAGCTCTGCAACTTCTCTCAAGAATCGCTCCCTGTTTCTTTGCACGGGCCTCGCTGTCTATGGATGTTTCAGGAGACCCCACCGAAACACGGAAGGACTCTCAAATTATCCCAGCTTTCTCTGCACAGCGAGAGCTTTTAATATTTAGCATTGCTATCCTTTTCCTGTGTGTTTGTTAAAAAAATAGTTTTTATCTCTTTCACTTTCTTCCCAGGAAAGTTCTTTTTTCCAAAAACCTGGTGGGGGAGGGCTGGGTGTAACCTGCCTTCTATCAGAGGATATTTTCCTCCAAATTTGTCCAAACCGGCACAGCCTGTCCTTTCCTGGGTCTCTGTTGCAGATGGAAGCTGCTGGTGCCATTGTCAGCTTGAAGCCCTCTTTTGATGCAAGCAGATGTTGCCAGGTGTGTTCAGCAGCTGTTGCTCAATGCTTATGCCAAGCTATTGTGTTCCTCATGGAACCAAGGAGCCATTGTGACACTGCAGGGGCTGATGGCATCAAGGAGGCAATTGTGACAGTACAGAACCTCCTAGAAACAAGGCTCCATTGTGACACCGTGGGGAATCATGGAATCAAGGAGCCCATTGTGACACGGCTGCATGGAACCAATGGTCCATGGTTACACGGCGGATTCAAGAAGAGCACGGTGACACCACGCAACATCATGGAACCATAGGTCCATTGTGACACAGCGGGGCCTCATGGAAACAAGGGGACCATTGTGGCAAAGCAGGGCCTAATGGAAGCATGGAGAGCATTGTGACACTAAGGAAACTCCTGGAACCAAGATGACCACTGGCACATAATGGAACCTCATGGAAGCAAGCCTCCACGATGGTTTTGGAGGGCCTCAGGGACCACAGGACCCATTGTGACACAGCAGGACCTGGTGGAACCAAGGAGCCTTTGTGATACTCCAGATCCACATGGAAGCCAGGGTGCACTGAGACACAGCGGGGCCTTGTGGGAACCAAAGACACCTCTGCAAAAAGCAGGCTAGCTCATAGAAGCAAGGAGTCCATTGTTACAACGTAAAAGCTATGGAAGCAAGGGACCATTGTGACACTGCGGGGCCTCATGGAACCAATTGTCCATGATGACAATGCGGATCAAAGGAGACCATGGTGACACTGCGGAACCTGATGGAACCAAGGAGCCATTGTGACACAGTGGGGCCTCATGGAATCAAGGAGACCATTGTGACCCAGGTGTTGCATGTGAAGGCAAGGAGCCATTGTGACACTTTGGGCTTCTTCCCTTGAGCTCTGCAGCTGGCTGTCCCAGCCCAGCGCACCATGTGCCACCTGCTCTCCTCAGGGCTCTGCCTGCACACAGCCCCAGGAGAAGTTTTCCTGTTTGGAAGGAAAGAATGGAAAAGCCGGAGCAGGTTTCCTAAACAACAAACCCCACTCAGGAGCCACATGCTCAGTACAGGCTGCCTGGAACGATGTCCCCTTTCTACAAGGGTCAGTGTGAGCAGGAATGAATGATCTCTGGGAGCAGAATTCTCGGAGTCTTTCCACTGAATTCTCTGTCCCTGTGTCTTGGGGTGACTTTATTGTGTGTATCCCCTATTGCTGCTCTATGCCCAGAAGTGAACTTTGTGCATTTCTGTGCCTTTCAACTGAGCCTGAGAGGGGGGAGAGGAAAAAAAAGCCAGACAAACTTCTCAGAGCGTTTTTTCAAGGACACACATACACACTCCTCTGCATCCTGCTTGCAGCAAGAGCAGAGGAAGCAACTTTGTTTCTTTTTAGCCAGTTTTCAGCTCCTTTTCTCTGGGGGGAGATGGAGAGTTGAACTTTGTTTTCCTGGGACTTTGGGGGTTTTTTCCCCTTCTCTTCTTGACTCTTTCAACATCAGAGCACATTGGGAGAATTTTCTCCCGAGGTGGGGGCCCTGAATGTGGGCCCATGAGCCAGCTGCAAGGAGGAGGAGAGAGACTACACCTACGGAAGTGTTGGGGTTCCTCCCCCCTGCCATGAGGTCATGGGAGAGGGGACCCTGGGGTAGAGGCATGGCCTGGGCACGGGGTCTCCCTGCTCCCTGCTCACATGTGCCCTAATCCTGTTCAGCACTGCTTATTTTGTGTTGCCCTGTGCGAGGAGGGCCCTGGTTGTGCTGTGATTGCTCAGTTCTTTGGCAGTGCCCCGCCCATGTGGCTGGAGAAGAAAGAGCTCTGCAACTTCTCTCAAGAATCGCTCCCTGTTTCTTTGCACGGGCCTCGCTGTCTATGGATGTTTCAGGAGACCCCACCGAAACACAGAAGGACTCTCAAATTATCCCAGCTTTCTCTGCACAGCGAGAGCTTTTAATATTTAGCATTGTTATCCTTTTCCTGTGTGTTTGTTAAAAAAATAGTTTTTATCTCTTTCACTTTCTTCCCAGGAAAGTTCTTTTTTCCAAAAACCTGGTGGGGGAGGGCTGGGTGTAACCTGCCTTCTATCAGAGGATATTTTCCTCCACATTTGTCCAAACCGGCACAGCCTGTCCTTTCCCTGGGTGTCTGTTGCAGATGGAAGCTGCTGGTGCCATTGTCAGCTTGAAGCCCTCTTTTGATGCAAGCAGATGTTGCCAGGTGTGTTCAGCAGCTGTTGCTCAATGCTTATGCCAAGCTATTGTGTTCCTCATGGAACCAAGGAGCCATTGTGACACTGCAGGGGCTGATGGCATCAAGGAGGCAATTGTGACAGTACAGAACCTCCTAGAAACAAGGCTCCATTGTGACACCGTGGGGAATCATGGAATCAAGGAGCCCATTGTGACACGGCTGCATGGAACCAATGGTCCATGGTTACACTGCGGATTCAAGAAGAGCACGGTGACACCACGCAACATCATGGAACCATAGGTCCATTATGACACAGCGGGGCCTCATGGAAACAAGGGGACCATTGTGGCAAAGCAGGGCCTAATGGAAGCATGGAGAGCATTGTGACACTAAGGAAACTCCTGGAACCAAGATGACCACTGGCACATAATGGAACCTCATGGAAGCAAGCCTCCACAATGACTTTGGAGGGCCTCAGGGACCACAGGACCCATTGTGACACAGCAGGACCTGGTGGAACCAAGGAGCCTTTGTGATACTCCAGATCCACATGGAAGCCAGGGTGCACTGAGACACAGCGGGGCCTTGTTGGAACCAAAGACACCTCTGCAAAAAGCAGGCTAGCTCATAGAAGCAAGGAGTCCATTGTTACAACGTAAAAGCTATGGAAGCAAGGGACCATTGTGACACTGCGGGGCCTCATGGAACCAATTGTCCATGATGACAATGCGGATCAAAGGAGACCATGGTGACACTGCGGAACCTGATGGAACCAAGGAGCCATTGTGACACAGTGGGGCCTCATGGAATCAAGGAGACCATTGTGACCCAGGTGTTGCATGTGAAGGCAAGGAGCCATTGTGACACTTTGGGCTTCTTCCCTTGAGCTCTGCAGCTGGCTGTCCCAGCCCAGCGCACCATGTGCCACCTGCTCTCCTCAGGGCTCTGCCTGCACACAGCCCCAGGAGAAGTTTTCCTGTTTGGAAGGAAAGAATGGAAAAGCCGGAGCAGGTTTCCTAAACAACAAACCCCACTCAGGAGCCACATGCTCAGTACAGGCTGCCTGGAACGATGTCCCCTTTCTACAAGGGTCAGTGTGAGCAGGAATGATCTCTGGGAGCAGAATTCTCGGAGTCTTTCCACTGAATTCTCTGTCCCTGTGTCTTGGGGTGACTTTATCGTGTGTATCCCCTATTGCTGCTCTATGCCCAGAAGTGAACTTTGTGCGTTTCTGTGCCTTTCAACTGAGCCTGAGAGGGGGGAGAGGAAAAAAACCGGACAAACTTCTCAGAGCGTTTGTTCAAGGACACACATACACACTCCTCTGCATCCTGCTTGCAGCAAGAGCAGAGGAAGCAACTTTGTTTCTTTTTAGCCAGTTTTCAGCTCCTTTTCTCTGGGGGGAGATGGAGAGTTGAACTTTGTTTTCCTGGGACTTCGGGGGTTTTTTTTCCCTTCTTCTCTTCTTGACTCTTTCAACATCAGAGCACATTGGGAGAATTTTCTCCCGAGGTGGGGGCCCTGAATGTGGGCCCATGAGCCAGCTGCAAGGAGGAGGAGAGAGACTACACCTACGGAAGTGTTGGGGTTCCTCCCTCCTGCCATGAGGTCATGGGAGAGGGGACCCTGGGGTAGAGGCATGGCCTGGGCACGGGGTCTCCCTGCTCCCTGCTCACATGTGCCCTAATCCTGTTCAGCACTGCTTATTTTGTGTTGCCCTGTGCGAGGAGGGCCCTGGTTGTGCTGTGATTGCTCAGTTCTTTGGCAGTGCCCCGCCCATGTGGCTGGAGAAGAAAGAGCTCTGAAACTTCTCTCAAGAATCGCTCCCTGTTTCTTTGCACGGGCCTCGCTGTCTATGGATGTTTCAGGAGACCCCACCGAAACACGGAAGGACTCTCAAATTATCCCAGCTTTCTCTGCACAGCGAGAGCTTTTAATATTTAGCATTGCTATCCTTTTCCTGTGTGTTTGTTAAAAAAATAGTTTTTATCTCTTTCACTTTCTTCCCAGGAAAGTTCTTTTTTCCAAAAACCTGGTGGGGGAGGGCTGGGTGTAACCTGCCTTCTATCAGAGGATATTTTCCTCCAAATTTGTCCAAACCGGCACAGCCTGTCCTTTCCTGGGTCTCTGTTGCAGATGGAAGCTGCTGGTGCCATTGTCAGCTTGAAGCCCTCTTTTGATGCAAGCAGATGTTGCCAGGTGTGTTCAGCAGCTGTTGCTCAATGCTTATGCCAAGCTATTGTGTTCCTCATGGAACCAAGGAGCCATTGTGACACTGCAGGGGCTGATGGCATCAAGGAGGCAATTGTGACAGTACAGAACCTCCTAGAAACAAGGCTCCATTGTGACACCGTGGGGAATCATGGAATCAAGGAGCCCATTGTGACACGGCTGCATGGAACCAATGGTCCATGGTTACACGGCGGATTCAAGAAGAGCACGGTGACACCACGCAACATCATGGAACCATAGGTCCATTGTGACACAGCGGGGCCTCATGGAAACAAGGGGACCATTGTGGCAAAGCAGGGCCTAATGGAAGCATGGAGAGCATTGTGACACTAAGGAAACTCCTGGAACCAAGATGACCACTGGCACATAATGGAACCTCATGGAAGCAAGCCTCCACAATGACTTTGGAGGGCCTCAGGGACCACAGGACCCATTGTGACACAGCAGGACCTGGTGGAACCAAGGAGCCTTTGTGATACTCCAGATCCACATGGAAGCCAGGGTGCACTGAGACACAGCGGGGCCTTGTGGGAACCAAAGACACCTCTGCAAAAAGCAGGCTAGCTCATAGAAGCAAGGAGTCCATTGTTACAACGTAAAAGCTATGGAAGCAAGGGACCATTGTGACACTGCGGGGCCTCATGGAACCAATTGTCCATGATGACAATGCGGATCAAAGGAGACCATGGTGACACTGCGGAACCTGATGGAACCAAGGAGCCATTGTGACACAGTGGGGCCTCATGGAATCAAGGAGACCATTGTGACCCAGGTGTTGCATGTGAAGGCAAGGAGCCATTGTGACACTTTGGGCTTCTTCCCTTGAGCTCTGCAGCTGGCTGTCCCAGCCCAGCGCACCATGTGCCACCTGCTCTCCTCAGGGCTCTGCCTGCACACAGCCCCAGGAGAAGTTTTCCTGTTTGGAAGGAAAGAATGGAAAAGCCGGAGCAGGTTTCCTAAACAACAAACCCCACTCAGGAGCCACATGCTCAGTACAGGCTGCCTGGAACGATGTCCCCTTTCTACAAGGGTCAGTGTGAGCAGGAATGAATGATCTCTGGGAGCAGAATTCTCGGAGTCTTTCCACTGAATTCTCTGTCCCTGTGTCTTGGGGTGACTTTATTGTGTGTATCCCCTATTGCTGCTCTATGCCCAGAAGTGAACTTTGTGCATTTCTGTGCCTTTCAACTGAGCCTGAGAGGGGGGAGAGGAAAAAAAAGCCAGACAAACTTCTCAGAGCGTTTTTTCAAGGACACACATACACACTCCTCTGCATCCTGCTTGCAGAAGGAGCAGAGGAAGCAACTTTGTTTCTTTTTAGCCAGTTTTCAGCTCCTTTTCTCTGGGGGGAGATGGAGAGTTGAACTTTGTTTTCCTGGGACTTCGGGGGTTTTTTTTCCCTTCTTCTCTTCTTGACTCTTTCAACATCAGAGCACATTGGGAGAATTTTCTCCCGAGGTGGGGGCCCTGAATGTGGGCCCATGAGCCAGCTGCAAGGAGGAGGAGAGAGACTACACCTACGGAAGTGTTGGGGTTCCTCCCTCCTGCCATGAGGTCATGGGAGAGGGGACCCTGGGGTAGAGGCATGGCCTGGGCACGGGGTCTCCCTGCTCCCTGCTCACATGTGCCCTAATCCTGTTCAGCACTGCTTATTTTGTGTTGCCCTGTGCCAGGAGGGCCCTGGTTGTGCTGTGATTGCTCAGTTCTTTGGCAGTGCCCCGCCCATGTGGCTGGAGAAGAAAGAGCTCTGCAACTTCTCTCAAGAATCGCTCCCTGTTTCTTTGCACGGGCCTCGCTGTCTATGGATGTTTCAGGAGACCCCACCGAAACACGGAAGGACTCTCAAATTATCCCAGCTTTCTCTGCACAGCGAGAGCTTTTAATATTTAGCATTGCTATCCTTTTCCTGTGTGTTTGTTAAAAAAATAGTTTTTATCTCTTTCACTTTCTTCCCAGGAAAGTTCTTTTTTCCAAAAACCTGGTGGGGGAGGGCTGGGTGTAACCTGCCTTCTATCAGAGGATATTTTCCTCCAAATTTGTCCAAACCGGCACAGCCTGTCCTTTCCTGGGTCTCTGTTGCAGATGGAAGCTGCTGGTGCCATTGTCAGCTTGAAGCCCTCTTTTGATGCAAGCAGATGTTGCCAGGTGTGTTCAGCAGCTGTTGCTCAATGCTTATGCCAAGCTATTGTGTTCCTCATGGAACCAAGGAGCCATTGTGACACTGCAGGGGCTGATGGCATCAAGGAGGCAATTGTGACAGTACAGAACCTCCTAGAAACAAGGCTCCATTGTGACACCGTGGGGAATCATGGAATCAAGGAGCCCATTGTGACACGGCTGCATGGAACCAATGGTCCATGGTTACACGGCGGATTCAAGAAGAGCACGGTGACACCACGCAACATCATGGAACCATAGGTCCATTGTGACACAGCGGGGCCTCATGGAAACAAGGGGACCATTGTGGCAAAGCAGGGCCTAATGGAAGCATGGAGAGCATTGTGACACTAAGGAAACTCCTGGAACCAAGATGACCACTGGCACATAATGGAACCTCATGGAAGCAAGCCTCCACGATGGTTTTGGAGGGCCTCAGGGACCACAGGACCCATTGTGACACAGCAGGACCTGGTGGAACCAAGGAGCCTTTGTGATACTCCAGATCCACATGGAAGCCAGGGTGCACTGAGACACAGCGGGGCCTTGTGGGAACCAAAGACACCTCTGCAAAAAGCAGGCTAGCTCATAGAAGCAAGGAGTCCATTGTTACAACGTAAAAGCTATGGAAGCAAGGGACCATTGTGACACTGCGGGGCCTCATGGAACCAATTGTCCATGATGACAATGCGGATCAAAGGAGACCATGGTGACACTGCGGAACCTGATGGAACCAAGGAGCCATTGTGACACAGTGGGGCCTCATGGAATCAAGGAGACCATTGTGACCCAGGTGTTGCATGTGAAGGCAAGGAGCCATTGTGACACTTTGGGCTTCTTCCCTTGAGCTCTGCAGCTGGCTGTCCCAGCCCAGCGCACCATGTGCCACCTGCTCTCCTCAGGGCTCTGCCTGCACACAGCCCCAGGAGAAGTTTTCCTGTTTGGAAGGAAAGAATGGAAAAGCCGGAGCAGGTTTCCTAAACAACAAACCCCACTCAGGAGCCACATGCTCAGTACAGGCTGCCTGGAACGATGTCCCCTTTCTACAAGGGTCAGTGTGAGCAGGAATGAATGATCTCTGGGAGCAGAATTCTCGGAGTCTTTCCACTGAATTCTCTGTCCCTGTGTCTTGGGGTGACTTTATTGTGTGTATCCCCTATTGCTGCTCTATGCCCAGAAGTGAACTTTGTGCATTTCTGTGCCTTTCAACTGAGCCTGAGAGGGGGGAGAGGAAAAAAAAGCCAGACAAACTTCTCAGAGCGTTTTTTCAAGGACACACATACACACTCCTCTGCATCCTGCTTGCAGCAAGAGCAGAGGAAGCAACTTTGTTTCTTTTTAGCCAGTTTTCAGCTCCTTTTCTCTGGGGGGAGATGGAGAGTTGAACTTTGTTTTCCTGGGACTTTGGGGGTTTTTTCCCCTTCTCTTCTTGACTCTTTCAACATCAGAGCACATTGGGAGAATTTTCTCCCGAGGTGGGGGCCCTGAATGTGGGCCCATGAGCCAGCTGCAAGGAGGAGGAGAGAGACTACACCTACGGAAGTGTTGGGGTTCCTCCCCCCTGCCATGAGGTCATGGGAGAGGGGACCCTGGGGTAGAGGCATGGCCTGGGCACGGGGTCTCCCTGCTCCCTGCTCACATGTGCCCTAATCCTGTTCAGCACTGCTTATTTTGTGTTGCCCTGTGCGAGGAGGGCCCTGGTTGTGCTGTGATTGCTCAGTTCTTTGGCAGTGCCCCGCCCATGTGGCTGGAGAAGAAAGAGCTCTGCAACTTCTCTCAAGAATCGCTCCCTGTTTCTTTGCACGGGCCTCGCTGTCTATGGATGTTTCAGGAGACCCCACCGAAACACAGAAGGACTCTCAAATTATCCCAGCTTTCTCTGCACAGCGAGAGCTTTTAATATTTAGCATTGTTATCCTTTTCCTGTGTGTTTGTTAAAAAAATAGTTTTTATCTCTTTCACTTTCTTCCCAGGAAAGTTCTTTTTTCCAAAAACCTGGTGGGGGAGGGCTGGGTGTAACCTGCCTTCTATCAGAGGATATTTTCCTCCACATTTGTCCAAACCGGCACAGCCTGTCCTTTCCCTGGGTGTCTGTTGCAGATGGAAGCTGCTGGTGCCATTGTCAGCTTGAAGCCCTCTTTTGATGCAAGCAGATGTTGCCAGGTGTGTTCAGCAGCTGTTGCTCAATGCTTATGCCAAGCTATTGTGTTCCTCATGGAACCAAGGAGCCATTGTGACACTGCAGGGGCTGATGGCATCAAGGAGGCAATTGTGACAGTACAGAACCTCCTAGAAACAAGGCTCCATTGTGACACCGTGGGGAATCATGGAATCAAGGAGCCCATTGTGACACGGCTGCATGGAACCAATGGTCCATGGTTACACTGCGGATTCAAGAAGAGCACGGTGACACCACGCAACATCATGGAACCATAGGTCCATTATGACACAGCGGGGCCTCATGGAAACAAGGGGACCATTGTGGCAAAGCAGGGCCTAATGGAAGCATGGAGAGCATTGTGACACTAAGGAAACTCCTGGAACCAAGATGACCACTGGCACATAATGGAACCTCATGGAAGCAAGCCTCCACAATGACTTTGGAGGGCCTCAGGGACCACAGGACCCATTGTGACACAGCAGGACCTGGTGGAACCAAGGAGCCTTTGTGATACTCCAGATCCACATGGAAGCCAGGGTGCACTGAGACACAGCGGGGCCTTGTTGGAACCAAAGACACCTCTGCAAAAAGCAGGCTAGCTCATAGAAGCAAGGAGTCCATTGTTACAACGTAAAAGCTATGGAAGCAAGGGACCATTGTGACACTGCGGGGCCTCATGGAACCAATTGTCCATGATGACAATGCGGATCAAAGGAGACCATGGTGACACTGCGGAACCTGATGGAACCAAGGAGCCATTGTGACACAGTGGGGCCTCATGGAATCAAGGAGACCATTGTGACCCAGGTGTTGCATGTGAAGGCAAGGAGCCATTGTGACACTTTGGGCTTCTTCCCTTGAGCTCTGCAGCTGGCTGTCCCAGCCCAGCGCACCATGTGCCACCTGCTCTCCTCAGGGCTCTGCCTGCACACAGCCCCAGGAGAAGTTTTCCTGTTTGGAAGGAAAGAATGGAAAAGCCGGAGCAGGTTTCCTAAACAACAAACCCCACTCAGGAGCCACATGCTCAGTACAGGCTGCCTGGAACGATGTCCCCTTTCTACAAGGGTCAGTGTGAGCAGGAATGATCTCTGGGAGCAGAATTCTCGGAGTCTTTCCACTGAATTCTCTGTCCCTGTGTCTTGGGGTGACTTTATCGTGTGTATCCCCTATTGCTGCTCTATGCCCAGAAGTGAACTTTGTGCGTTTCTGTGCCTTTCAACTGAGCCTGAGAGGGGGGAGAGGAAAAAAACCGGACAAACTTCTCAGAGCGTTTGTTCAAGGACACACATACACACTCCTCTGCATCCTGCTTGCAGCAAGAGCAGAGGAAGCAACTTTGTTTCTTTTTAGCCAGTTTTCAGCTCCTTTTCTCTGGGGGGAGATGGAGAGTTGAACTTTGTTTTCCTGGGACTTCGGGGGTTTTTTCCCCTTCTCTTCTTGACTCTTTCAACATCAGAGCACATTGGGAGAATTTTCTCCCGAGGTGGGGGCCCTGAATGTGGGCCCATGAGCCAGCTGCAAGGAGGAGGAGAGAGACTACACCTACGGAAGTGTTGGGGTTCCTCCCCCCTGCCATGAGGTCATGGGAGAGGGGACCCTGGGGTAGAGGCATGGCCTGGGCACGGGGTCTCCCTGCTCCCTGCTCACATGTGCCCTAATCCTGTTCAGCACTGCTTATTTTGTGTTGCCCTGTGCGAGGAGGGCCCTGGTTGTGCTGTGATTGCTCAGTTCTTTGGCAGTGCCCCGCCCATGTGGCTGGAGAAGAAAGAGCTCTGCAACTTCTCTCAAGAATCGCTCCCTGTTTCTTTGCACGGGCCTCGCTGTCTATGGATGTTTCAGGAGACCCCACCGAAACACGGAAGGACTCTCAAATTATCCCAGCTTTCTCTGCACAGCGAGAGCTTTTAATATTTAGCATTGCTATCCTTTTCCTGTGTGTTTGTTAAAAAAATAGTTTTTATCTCTTTCACTTTCTTCCCAGGAAAGTTCTTTTTTCCAAAAACCTGGTGGGGGAGGGCTGGGTGTAACCTGCCTTCTATCAGAGGATATTTTCCTCCACATTTGTCCAAACCGGCACAGCCTGTCCTTTCCTGGGTCTCTGTTGCAGATGGAAGCTGCTGGTGCCATTGTCAGCTTGAAGCACTCTTTTGATGCAAGCAGATGTTGCCAGGTGTGTTCAGCAGCTGTTGCTCAATGCTTATGCCAAGCTATTGTGTTCCTCATGGAACCAAGGAGCCATTGTGACACTGCAGGGGCTGATGGCATCAAGGAGGCAATTGTGACAGTACAGAACCTCCTAGAAACAAGGCTCCATTGTGACACCGTGGGGAATCATGGAATCAAGGAGCCCATTGTGACACGGCTGCATGGAACCAATGGTCCATGGTTACACGGCGGATTCAAGAAGAGCACGGTGACACCACGCAACATCATGGAACCGTACGTCCATTGTGACACAGCGGGGCCTCATGGAAACAAGGGGACCATTGTGGCAAAGCAGGGCCTAATGGAAGCATGGAGAGCATTGTGACACTAAGGAAACTCCTGGAACCAAGATGACCACTGGCACATAATGGAACCTCATGGAAGCAAGCCTCCACAATGACTTTGGAGGGCCTCAGGGACCACAGGACCCATTGTGACACAGCAGGACCTGGTGGAACCAAGGAGCCTTTGTGATACTCCAGATCCACATGGAAGCCAGGGTGCACTGAGACACAGCGGGGCCTTGTGGGAACCAAAGACACCTCTGCAAAAAGCAGGCTAGCTCATAGAAGCAAGGAGTCCATTGTTACAACGTAAAAGCTATGGAAGCAAGGGACCATTGTGACACTGCGGGGCCTCATGGAACCAATTGTCCATGATGACAGTGCGGATCAAAGGAGACCATGGTGACACTGCGGAACCTGATGGAACCAAGGAGCCATTGTGACACAGTGGGGCCTCATGGAATCAAGGAGACCATTGTGACCCAGGTGTTGCATGGGAAGGCAAGGAGCCATTGTGACACTTTGGGCTTCTTCCCTTGAGCTCTGCAGCTGGCTGTCCCAGCCCAGCGCACCATGTGCCACCTGCTCTCCTCAGGGCTCTGCCTGCACACAGCCCCAGGAGAAGTTTTCCTGTTTGGAAGGAAAGAATGGAAAAGCCTGAGCAGGTTTCCTAAACAACAAACCCCACTCAGGAGCCACATGCTCAGTACAGGCTGCCTGGAACGATGTCCCCTTTCTACAAGGGTCAGTGTGAGCAGGAATGAATGATCTCTGGGAGCAGAATTCTCGGAGTCTTTCCACTGAATTCTCTGTCCCTGTGTCTTGGGGTGACTTTATTGTGTGTATGCCCTATTGCTGCTCTATGCCCAGAAGTGAACTTTGTGCATTTCTGTGCCTTTCAACTGAGCCTGAGAGGGGGGAGAGGAAAAAAAAGCCAGACAAACTTCTCAGAGCGTTTGTTCAAGGACACACATACACACTCCTCTGCATCCTGCTTGCAGCAAGAGCAGAGGAAGCAACTTTGTTTCTTTTTAGCCAGTTTTCAGCTCCTTTTCTCTGGGGGGAGATGGAGAGTTGAACTTTGTTTTCCTGGGACTTCGGGGGTTTTTTCCCCTTCTCTTCTTGACTCTTTCAACATCAGAGCACATTGGGAGAATTTTCTCCCGAGGTGGGGGCCCTGAATGTGGGCCCATGAGCCAGCTGCAAGGAGGAGGAGAGAGACTACACCTACGGAAGTGTTGGGGTTCCTCCCCCCTGCCATGAGGTCATGGGAGAGGGGACCCTGGGGTAGAGGCATGGCCTGGGCACGGGGTCTCCCTGCTCCCTGCTCACATGTGCCCTAATCCTGTTCAGCACTGCTTATTTTGTGTTGCCCTGTGCGAGGAGGGCCCTGGTTGTGCCGTGATTGCTCAGTTCTTTGGCAGTGCCCCGCCCATGTGGCTGGAGAAGAAAGAGCTCTGCAACTTCTCTCAAGAATCGCTCCCTGTTTCTTTGCACGGGCCTCGCTGTCTATGGATGTTTCAGGAGACCCCACCGAAACACGGAAGGACTCTCAAATTATTCCAGCTTTCTCTGCACAGCGAGAGCTTTTAATATTTAGCATTGCTATCCTTTTCCTGTGTGTTTGTTAAAAAAATAGTTTTTATCTCTTTCACTTTCTTCCCAGGAAAGTTCTTTCTTCCAAAAACCTGGTGGGGGAGGGCTGGGTGTAACCTGCCTTCTATCAGAGGATATTTTCCTCCACATTTGTCCAAACCGGCACAGCCTGTCCTTTCCTGGGTCTCTGTTGCAGATGGAAGCTGCTGGTGCCATTGTCAGCTTGAAGCCCTCTTTTGATGCAAGCAGATGTTGCCAGGTGTGTTCAGCAGCTGTTGCTCAATGCTTATGCCAAGCTATTGTGTTCCTCATGGAACCAAGGAGCCATTGTGACACTGCAGGGGCTGATGGCATCAAGGAGGCAATTGTGACAGTACAGAACCTCCTAGAAACAAGGCTCCATTGTGACACCGTGGGGAATCATGGAATCAAGGAGCCCATTGTGACACGGCTGCATGGAACCAATGGTCCATGGTTACACTGCGGATTCAAGAAGAGCACGGTGACACCACGCAACATCACGGAACCATAGGTCCATTGTGACACAGCGGGGCCTCATGGAAACAAGGGGACCATTGTTGCAAAGCAGGGCCTAATGGAAGCATGGAGAGCATTGTGACACTAAGGAAACTCCTGGAACCAAGATGACCACTGGCACATAATGGAACCTCATGGAAGCAAGCCTCCACAATGACTTTGGAGGGCCTCAGGGACCACAGGACCCATTGTGACACAGCAGGACCTGGTGGAACCAAGGAGCCTTTGTGATACTCCAGATCCACATGGAAGCCAGGGTGCACTGAGACACAGCGGGGCCTTGTGGGAACCAAAGACACCTCTGCAAAAAGCAGGCTAGCTCATAGAAGCAAGGAGTCCATTGTTACAACGTAAAAGCTATGGAAGCAAGGGACCATTGTGACACTGCGGGGCCTCATGGAACCAATTGTCCATGATGACAATGCGGATCAAAGGAGACCATGGTGACACTGCGGAACCTGATGGAACCAAGGAGCCATTGTGACACAGTGGGGCCTCATGGAATCAAGGAGACCATTGTGACCCAGGTGTTGCATGGGAAGGCAAGGAGCCATTGTGACACTTTGGGCTTCTTCCCTTGAGCTCTGCAGCTGGCTGTCCCAGCCCAGCGCACCATGTGCCACCTGCTCTCCTCAGGGCTCTGCCTGCACACAGCCCCAGGAGAAGTTTTCCTGTTTGGAAGGAAAGAATGGAAAAGCCGGAGCAGGTTTCCTAAACAACAAACCCCACTCAGGAGCCACATGCTCAGTACAGGCTGCCTGGAACGATGTCCCCTTTCTACAAGGGTCAGTGTGAGCAGGAATGATCTCTGGGAGCAGAATTCTCGGAGTCTTTCCACTGAATTCTCTGTCCCTGTGTCTTGGGGTGACTTTATCGTGTGTATCCCCTATTGCTGCTCTATGCCCAGAAGTGAACTTTGTGCGTTTCTGTGCCTTTCAACTGAGCCTGAGAGGGGGGAGAGGAAAAAAAAGCCAGACAAACTTCTCAGAGCGTTTGTTCAAGGACACACATACACACTCCTCTGCATCCTGCTTGCAGCAAGAGCAGAGGAAGCAACTTTGTTTCTTTTTAGCCAGTTTTCAGCTCCTTTTCTCTGGGGGGAGATGGAGAGTTGAACTTTGTTTTCCTGGGACTTCGGGGGTTTTTTCCCCTTCTCTTCTTGACTCTTTCAACATCAGAGCACATTGGGAGAATTTTCTCCCGAGGTGGGGGCCCTGAATGTGGGCCCATGAGCCAGCTGCAAGGAGGAGGAGAGAGACTACACCTACGGAAGTGTTGGGGTTCCTCCCCCCTGCCATGAGGTCATGGGAGAGGGGACCCTGGGGTAGAGGCATGGCCTGGGCACGGGGTCTCCCTGCTCCCTGCTCACATGTGCCCTAATCCTGTTCAGCACTGCTTATTTTGTGTTGCCCTGTGCGAGGAGGGCCCTGGTTGTGCCGTGATTGCTCAGTTCTTTGGCAGTGCCCCGCCCATGTGGCTGGAGAAGAAAGAGCTCTGCAACTTCTCTCAAGAATCGCTCCCTGTTTCTTTGCACGGGCCTCGCTGTCTATGGATGTTTCAGGAGACCCCACCGAAACACGGAAGGACTCTCAAATTATTCCAGCTTTCTCTGCACAGCGAGAGCTTTTAATATTTAGCATTGCTATCCTTTTCCTGTGTGTTTGTTAAAAAAATAGTTTTTATCTCTTTCACTTTCTTCCCAGGAAAGTTCTTTCTTCCAAAAACCTGGTGGGGGAGGGCTGGGTGTAACCTGCCTTCTATCAGAGGATATTTTCCTCCACATTTGTCCAAACCGGCACAGCCTGTCCTTTCCTGGGTCTCTGTTGCAGATGGAAGCTGCTGGTGCCATTGTCAGCTTGAAGCCCTCTTTTGATGCAAGCAGATGTTGCCAGGTGTGTTCAGCAGCTGTTGCTCAATGCTTATGCCAAGCTATTGTGTTCCTCATGGAACCAAGGAGCCATTGTGACACTGCAGGGGCTGATGGCATCAAGGAGGCAATTGTGACAGTACAGAACCTCCTAGAAACAAGGCTCCATTGTGACACCGTGGGGAATCATGGAATCAAGGAGCCCATTGTGACACGGCTGCATGGAACCAATGGTCCATGGTTACACTGCGGATTCAAGAAGAGCACGGTGACACCACGCAACATCACGGAACCATAGGTCCATTGTGACACAGCGGGGCCTCATGGAAACAAGGGGACCATTGTTGCAAAGCAGGGCCTAATGGAAGCATGGAGAGCATTGTGACACTAAGGAAACTCCTGGAACCAAGATGACCACTGGCACATAATGGAACCTCATGGAAGCAAGCCTCCACAATGACTTTGGAGGGCCTCAGGGACCACAGGACCCATTGTGACACAGCAGGACCTGGTGGAACCAAGGAGCCTTTGTGATACTCCAGATCCACATGGAAGCCAGGGTGCACTGAGACACAGCGGGGCCTTGTGGGAACCAAAGACACCTCTGCAAAAAGCAGGCTAGCTCATAGAAGCAAGGAGTCCATTGTTACAACGTAAAAGCTATGGAAGCAAGGGACCATTGTGACACTGCGGGGCCTCATGGAACCAATTGTCCATGATGACAATGCGGATCAAAGGAGACCATGGTGACACTGCGGAACCTGATGGAACCAAGGAGCCATTGTGACACAGTGGGGCCTCATGGAATCAAGGAGACCATTGTGACCCAGGTGTTGCATGGGAAGGCAAGGAGCCATTGTGACACTTTGGGCTTCTTCCCTTGAGCTCTGCAGCTGGCTGTCCCAGCCCAGCGCACCATGTGCCACCTGCTCTCCTCAGGGCTCTGCCTGCACACAGCCCCAGGAGAAGTTTTCCTGTTTGGAAGGAAAGAATGGAAAAGCCGGAGCAGGTTTCCTAAACAACAAACCCCACTCAGGAGCCACATGCTCAGTACAGGCTGCCTGGAACGATGTCCCCTTTCTACAAGGGTCAGTGTGAGCAGGAATGATCTCTGGGAGCAGAATTCTCGGAGTCTTTCCACTGAATTCTCTGTCCCTGTGTCTTGGGGTGACTTTATCGTGTGTATCCCCTATTGCTGCTCTATGCCCAGAAGTGAACTTTGTGCGTTTCTGTGCCTTTCAACTGAGCCTGAGAGGGGGGAGAGGAAAAAAAAGCCAGACAAACTTCTCAGAGCGTTTGTTCAAGGACACACATACACACTCCTCTGCATCCTGCTTGCAGCAAGAGCAGAGGAAGCAACTTTGTTTCTTTTTAGCCAGTTTTCAGCTCCTTTTCTCTGGGGGGAGATGGAGAGTTGAACTTTGTTTTCCTGGGACTTCGGGGGTTTTTTCCCCTTCTCTTCTTGACTCTTTCAACATCAGAGCACATTGGGAGAATTTTCTCCCGAGGTGGGGGCCCTGAATGTGGGCCCATGAGCCAGCTGCAAGGAGGAGGAGAGAGACTACACCTACGGAAGTGTTGGGGTTCCTCCCCCCTGCCATGAGGTCATGGGAGAGGGGACCCTGGGGTAGAGGCATGGCCTGGGCACGGGGTCTCCCTGCTCCCTGCTCACATGTGCCCTAATCCTGTTCAGCACTGCTTATTTTGTGTTGCCCTGTGCGAGGAGGGCCCTGGTTGTGCTGTGATTGCTCAGTTCTTTGGCAGTGCCCCGCCCATGTGGCTGGAGAAGAAAGAGCTCTGCAACTTCTCTCAAGAATCGCTCCCTGTTTCTTTGCACGGGCCTCGCTGTCTATGGATGTTTCAGGAGACCCCACCGAAACACGGAAGGACTCTCAAATTATCCCAGCTTTCTCTGCACAGCGAGAGCTTTTAATATTTAGCATTGCTATCCTTTTCCTGTGTGTTTGTTAAAAAAATAGTTTTTATCTCTTTCACTTTCTTCCCAGGAAAGTTCTTTCTTCCAAAAACCTGGTGGGGGAGGGCTGGGTGTAACCTGCCTTCTATCAGAGGATATTTTCCTCCACATTTGTCCAAACCGGCACAGCCTGTCCTTTCCTGGGTCTCTGTTGCAGATGGAAGCTGCTGGTGCCATTGTCAGCTTGAAGCACTCTTTTGATGCAAGCAGATGTTGCCAGGTGTGTTCAGCAGCTGTTGCTCAATGCTTATGCCAAGCTATTGTGTTCCTCATGGAACCAAGGAGCCATTGTGACACTGCAGGGGCTGATGGCATCAAGGAGGCAATTGTGACAGTACAGAACCTCCTAGAAACAAGGCTCCATTGTGACACCGTGGGGAATCATGGAATCAAGGAGCCCATTGTGACACGGCTGCATGGAACCAATGGTCCATGGTTACACGGCGGATTCAAGAAGAGCACGGTGACACCACGCAACATCATGGAACCATAGGTCCATTGTGACACAGCGGGGCCTCATGGAAACAAGGGGACCATTGTGGGAAAGCAGGGCCTAATGGAAGCATGGAGAGCATTGTGACACTAAGGAAACTCCTGGAACCAAGATGACCACTGGCACATAATGGAACCTCATGGAAGCAAGCCTCCACAATGACTTTGGAGGGCCTCAGGGACCACAGGACCCATTGTGACACAGCAGGACCTGGTGGAACCAAGGAGCCTTTGTGATACTCCAGATCCACATGGAAGCCAGGGTGCACTGAGACACAGCGGGGCCTTGTTGGAACCAAAGACACCTCTGCAAAAAGCAGGCTAGCTCATAGAAGCAAGGAGTCCATTGTTACAACGTAAAAGCTATGGAAGCAAGGGACCATTGTGACACTGCGGGGCCTCATGGAACCAATTGTCCATGATGACAATGCGGATCAAAGGAGACCATGGTGACACTGCGGAACCTGATGGAACCAAGGAGCCATTGTGACACAGTGGGGCCTCATGGAATCAAGGAGACCATTGTGACCCAGGTGTTGCATGTGAAGGCAAGGAGCCATTGTGACACTTTGGGCTTCTTCCCTTGAGCTCTGCAGCTGGCTGTCCCAGCCCAGCGCACCATGTGCCACCTGCTCTCCTCAGGGCTCTGCCTGCACACAGCCCCAGGAGAAGTTTTCCTGTTTGGAAGGAAAGAATGGAAAAGCCGGAGCAGGTTTCCTAAACAACAAACCCCACTCAGGAGCCACATGCTCAGTACAGGCTGCCTGGAACGATGTCCCCTTTCTACAAGGGTCAGTGTGAGCAGGAATGATCTCTGGGAGCAGAATTCTCGGAGTCTTTCCACTGAATTCTCTGTCCCTGTGTCTTGGGGTGACTTTATCATGTGTATCCCCTATTGCTGCTCTATGCCCAGAAGTGAACTTTGTGCATTTCTGTGCCTTTCAACTGAGCCTGAGAGGGGGGAGAGGAAAAAAAACCGGACAAACTTCTCAGAGCGTTTTTTCAAGGACACACATACACACTCCTCTGCATCCTGCTTGCAGCAAGAGCAGAGGGAAGCAACTTTGTTTCTTTTTAGCCAGTTTTCAGCTCCTTTTCTCTGGGGGGAGATGGAGAGTTGAACTTTGTTTTCCTGGGACTTCGGGGGTTTTTTTTCCCTTCTTCTCTTCTTGACTCTTTCAACATCAGAGCACATTGGGCGAATTTTCTCCCGAGGTGGGGGCCCTGAATGTGGGCCCATGAGCCAGCTGCAAGGAGGAGGAGAGAGACTACACCTACGGAAGTGTTGGGGTTCCTCCCCCCTGCCATGAGGTCATGGGAGAGGGGACCCTGGGGTAGAGGCATGGCCTGGGCACGGGGTCTCCCTGCTCCCTGCTCACATGTGCCCTAATCCTGTTCAGCACTGCTTATTTTGTGTTGCCCTGTGCCAGGAGGGCCCTGGTTGTGCCGTGATTGCTCAGTTCTTTGGCAGTGCCCCGCCCATGTGGCTGGAGAAGAAAGAGCTCTGAAACTTCTCTCAAGAATCGCTCCCTGTTTCTTTGCACGGGCCTCGCTGTCTATGGATGTTTCAGGAGACCCCACCGAAACACGGAAGGACTCTCAAATTATCCCAGCTTTCTCTGCACAGCGAGAGGTTTTAATATTTAGCATTGTTATCCTTTTCCTGTGTGTTTGTTAAAAAAGTAGTTTTTATCTCTTTCACTTTCTTCCCAGGAAAATTCTTTTTTCCCGAAGCTGGTGGGGGAGGGCTGGGTGTAACCTGCCTTCTATCAGAGGATATTTTCCTCCACATTTGTCCAAACCGGCACAGCCTGTCCTTTCCCTGGGTGTCTGTTGCAGATGGAAGCTGCTGGTGCCATTGTCAGCTTGAAGCCCTCTTTTGATGCAAGCAGATGTTGCCAGGTGTGTTCAGCAGCTGTTGCTCAATGCTTATGCCAAGCTATTGTGTTCCTCATGGAACCAAGGAGCCATTGTGACACTGCAGGGGCTGATGGCATCAAGGAGGCAATTGTGACAGTACAGAACCTCCTAGAAACAAGGCTCCATTGTGACACCGTGGGGAATCATGGAATCAAGGAGCCCATTGTGACACGGCTGCATGGAACCAATGGTCCATGGTTACACGGCGGATTCAAGAAGAGCACGGTGACACCACGCAACATCATGGAACCATAGGTCCATTGTGACACAGCGGGGCCTCATGGAAACAAGGGGACCATTGTGGCAAAGCAGGGCCTAATGGAAGCATGGAGAGCATTGTGACACTAAGGAAACTCCTGGAACCAAGATGACCACTGGCACATAATGGAACCTCATGGAAGCAAGCCTCCACGATGGTTTTGGAGGGCCTCAGGGACCACAGGACCCATTGTGACACAGCAGGACCTGGTGGAACCAAGGAGCCTTTGTGATACTCCAGATCCACATGGAAGCCAGGGTGCACTGAGACACAGTGGGGCCTTGTTGGAACCAAAGACACCTCTGCAAAAAGCAGGCTAGCTCATAGAAGCAAGGAGTCCATTGTTACAACATCAAACCTATGGAAGCAAGGGACCATTGTGACACTGCGGGGCCTTATGGAACCAATTGTCCATGATGACAGTGCGGATCAAAAGAGACCATGGTGACACTGCGGAACCTGATGGAACCAAGGAGCCATTGTGACACAGTGGGGCCTCATGGAATCAAGGAGACCATTGTGACCCAGGTGTTGCATGGGAAGGCAAGGAGCCATTGTGACACTTTGGGCTTCTTCCCTTGAGCTCTGCAGCTGGCTGTCCCAGCCCAGCGCACCATGTGCCACCTGCTCTCCTCAGGGCTCTGCCTGCACACAGCCCCAGGAGAAGTTTTCCTGTTTGGAAGGAAAGAATGGAAAAGCCGGAGCAGGTTTCCTAAACAACAAACCCCACTCAGGAGCCACATGCTCAGTACAGGCTGCCGGGAACGATGTCCCCTTTCTACAAGGGTCAGTGTGAGCAGGAATGAATGATCTCTGGGAGCAGAATTCTCGGAGTCTTTCCACTGAATTCTCTCTCCCTGTGTCTTGGGGTGACTTTATCATGTGTATCCCCCTATTGCTGCTCTATGCCCAGAAGTGAACTTTGTGCATTTCTGTGCCTTTCAACTGAGCCTGAGAGGGGGGAGAGGAAAAAAAAGCCAGACAAACTTCTCAGAGCGTTTGTTCAAGGACACACATACACACTCCTCTGCATCCTGCTTGCAGCAAGAGCAGAGGAAGCAACTTTGTTTCTTTTTAGCCAGTTTTCAGCTCCTTTTCTCTGGAGGGAGATGGAGAGTTGAACTTTGTTTTCCTGGGACTTCGGGGGTTTTTTTTCCCTTCTTCTCTTCTTGACTCTTTCAACATCAGAGCACATTGGGAGAATTTTCTCCCGAGGTGGGGGCCCTGAATGTGGGCCCATGAGCCAGCTGCAAGGAGGAGGAGAGAGACTACACCTACGGAAGTGTTGGGGTTCCTCCCCCCTGCCATGAGGTCATGGGAGAGGGGACCCTGGGGTAGAGGCATGGCCTGGGCACGGGGGGTCTCCCTGCTCCCTGCTCACATGTGCCCTAATCCTGTTCAGCACTGCTTATTTTGTGTTGCCCTGTGCCAGGAGGGCCCTGGTTGTGCCGTGATTGCTCAGTTCTTTGGCAGTGCCCCGCCCATGTGGCTGGAGAAGAAAGAGCTCTGAAACTTCTCTCAAGAATCGCTCCCTGTTTCTTTGCACGGGCCTCGCTGTCTATGGATGTTTCAGGAGACCCCACCGAAACACGGAAGGACTCTCAAATTATCCCAGCTTTCTCTGCACAGCGAGAGGTTTTAATATTTAGCATTGTTATCCTTTTCCTGTGTGTTTGTTAAAAAAGTAGTTTTTATCTCTTTCACTTTCTTCCCAGGAAAATTCTTTTTTCCCGAAGCTGGTGGAGGAGGGCTGGGTGTAACCTGCCTTCTATCAGAGGATATTTTCCTCCACATTTGTCCAAACCGGCACAGCCTGTTCTTTCCCTGGGTGTCTGTTGCAGATGGAAGCTGCTGGTGCCATTGTCAGCTTGAAGCCCTCTTTTGATGCAAGCAGATGTTGCCAGGTGTGTTCAGCAGCTGTTGCTCAATGCTTATGCCAAGCTATTGTGTTCCTCATGGAACCAAGGAGCCATTGTGACACTGCAGGGGCTGATGGCATCAAGGAGGCAATTGTGACAGTACAGAACCTCCTAGAAACAAGGCTCCATTGTGACACCATGGGGAATCATGGAATCAAGGAGCCCATTGTGACACGGCTGCATGGAACCAATGGTCCATGGTTACACGGCGGATTCAAGAAGAGCACGGTGACACCACGCAACATCATGGAACCGTACGTCCATTGTGACACAGCAAGGCCGCATGGAAACAAGGGGACCATTGTGGCAAAGCAGGGCCTAATGGAAGCCTGGAGAGCATTGTGACATTGTGGGGAATCATGGAAACATGGAGAGCATTGTGACACTAAGGAAACTCCTGGAACCAAGATGACCACTGGCACATAATGGAACCTCATGGAAGCAAGCCTCCATGATGACTTTGGAGGGCCTCAGGGACCACAGGACCCATTGTGACACAGCAGGACCTGGTGGAACCAAGGAGCCTTTGTGATACTCCAGATCCACATGGAAGCCAGGGTGCACTGAGACACAGTGGGGCCTTGTTGGAACCAAAGACACCTCTGCAAAAAGCAGGCTAGCTCATAGAAGCAAGGAGTCCATTGTTACAACGTAAAAGCTATGCAACCAAGGGACCATTGTGACACTGCAGGGCCTCATGGAACCAATTGTCCATGATGACAGTGCGGATCAAAGGAGACCATGGTGACACTGCGGAACCTGATGGAACCAAGGAGCCATTGTGACACAGTGGGGCCTCATGGAATCAAGGAGACCATTGTGACCCAGGTGTTGCATGGGAAGGCAAGGAGCCATTGTGACACTTTGGGCTTCTTCCCTTGAGCTCTGCAGCTGGCTGTCCCAGCCCAGCGCACCATGTGCCACCTGCTCTCCTCAGGGCTCTGCCTGCACACAGCCCCAGGAGAAGTTTTCCTGTTTGCAAGGAAAGAATGGAAAAGCCGGAGCAGGTTTCCTAAACAACAAACCCCACTCAGGAGCCACATGCTCAGTACAGGCTGCCGGGAACGATGTCCCCTTTCTACAAGGGTCAGTGTGAGCAGGAATGATCTCTGGGAGCAGAATTCTCGGAGTCTTTCCACTGAATTCTCTGTCCCTGTGTCTTGGGGTGACTTTATCATGTGTATCCCCTATTGCTGCTCTATGCCCAGAAGTGAACTTTGTGCATTTCTGTGCCTTTCAACTGAGCCTGAGAGGGGGGAGAGGAAAAAAAACCGGACAAACTTCTCAGAGCGTTTGTTCAAGGACACACATACACACTCCTCTGCATCCTGCTTGCAGCAAGAGCAGAGGGAAGCAACTTTGTTTCTTTTTAGCCAGTTTTCAGCTCCTTTTCTCTGGAGGGAGATGGAGAGTTGAACTTTGTTTTCCTGGGACTTCGGGGGTTTTTTTTCCCTTCTTCTCTTCTTGACTCTTTCAACATCAGAGCACATTGGGAGAATTTTCTCCCGAGGTGGGGGCCCTGAATGTGGGCCCATGAGCCAGCTGCAAGGAGGAGGAGAGAGACTACACCTACGGAAGTGTTGGGGTTCCTCCCCCCTGCCATGAGGTCATGGGAGAGGGGACCCTGGGGTAGAGGCATGGCCTGGGCACGGGGTCTCCCTGCTCCCTGCTCACATGTGCCCTAATCCTGTTCAGCACTGCTTATTTTGTGTTGCCCTGTGTGAGGAGGGCCCTGGTTGTGCCGTGATTGCTCAGTTCTTTGGCAGTGCCCCGCCCATGTGGCTGGAGAAGAAAGAGCTCTGAAACTTCTCTCAAGAATCGCTCCCTGTTTCTTTGCACGGGCCTCGCTGTCTATGGATGTTTCAGGAGACCCCACCGAAACACAGAAGGACTCTCAAATTATCCCAGCTTTCTCTGCACAGCGAGAGGTTTTAATATTTAGCATTGTTATCCTTTTCCTGTGTGTTTGTTAAAAAAATAGTTTTTATCTCTTTCACTTTCTTCCCAGGAAAGTTCTTTTTTCCAAAAACCTGGTGGGGGAGGGCTGGGTGTAACCTGCCTTCTATCAGAGGATATTTTCCTCCACATTTGTCCAAACCGGCACAGCCTGTCCTTTCCTGGGTCTCTGTTGCAGATGGAAGCTGCTGGTGCCATTGTCAGCTTGAAGCCCTCTTTTGATGCAAGCAGATGTTGCCAGGTGTGTTCAGCAGCTGTTGCTCAATGCTTATGCCAAGCTATTGTGTTCCTCATGGAACCAAGGAGCCATTGTGACACTGCAGGGGCTGATGGCATCAAGGAGGCAATTGTGACAGTACAGAACCTCCTAGAAACAAGGCTCCATTGTGACACCGTGGGGAATCATGGAATCAAGGAGCCCATTGTGACACGGCTGCATGGAACCAATGGTCCATGGTTACACGGCGGATTCAAGAAGAGCACGGTGACACCACGCAACATCACGGAACCATAGGTCCATTGTGACACAGCGGGGCCTCATGGAAACAAGGGGACCATTGTGGCAAAGCAGGGCCTAATGGAAGCATGGAGAGCATTGTGACACTAAGGAAACTCCTGGAACCAAGATGACCACTGGCACATAATGGAACCTCATGGAAGCAAGCCTCCATGATGACTTTGGAGGGCCTCAGGGACCACAGGACCCATTGTGACACAGCAGGACCTGGTGGAACCAAGGAGCCTTTGTGATACTCCACATCCACATGGAAGCCAGGGTGCACTGAGACACAGCGGGGCCTTGTTGGAACCAAAGACACCTCTGCAAAAAGCAGGCTAGCTCATAGAAGCAAGGAGTCCATTGTTACAACATCAAACCTATGGAAGCAAGGGACCATTGTGACACTGCGAGGCCTCATGGAACCAATTGTCCATGATGACAATGCGGATCAAAAGAGACCATGGTGACACTGCGGAACCTGATGGAACCAAGGAGCCATTGTGACACAGTGGGGCCTCATGGAATCAAGGAGACCATTGTGACCCAGGTGTTGCATGGGAAGGCAAGGAGCCATTGTGACACTTTGGGCTTCTTCCCTTGAGCTCTGCAGCTGGCTGTCCCAGCCCAGCGCACCATGTGCCACCTGCTCTCCTCAGGGCTCTGCCTGCACACAGCCCCAGGAGAAGTTTTCCTGTTTGGAAGGAATTAATGGAAAAGCCGGAGCAGGTTTCCCAAACAACAAACCCCACTCAGGAGCCACATGCTCAGTACAGGCTGCCTGGAACGATGTCCCCTTTCTACAAGGGTCAGTGTGAGCAGGAATGAATGATCTCTGGGAGCAGAATTCTCGGAGTCTTTCCACTGAATTCTCTGTCCCTGTGTCTTGGGGTGACTTTATTGTGTGTATCCCCTATTGCTGCTCTATGCCCAGAAGTGAACTTTGTGCATTTCTGTGCCTTTCAACTGAGCCTGAGAGGGGGGAGAGGAAAAAAAAGCCAGACAAACTTCTCAGAGCGTTTGTTCAAGGACACACATACACACTCCTCTGCATCCTGCTTGCAGCAAGAGCAGAGGAAGCAACTTTGTTTCTTTTTAGCCAGTTTTCAGCTCCTTTTCTCTGGAGGGAGATGGAGAGTTGAACTTTGTTTTCCTGGGACTTCGGGGGTTTTTTTTCCCTTCTTCTCTTCTTGACTCTTTCAACATCAGAGCACATTGGGAGAATTTTCTCCCGAGGTGGGGGCCCTGAATGTGGGCCCATGAGCCAGCTGCAAGGAGGAGGAGAGAGACTGCACCTACGGAAGTGTTGGGGTTCCTCCCCACTGCCATGAGGTCATGGGAGAGTGGACCCTGGGGTAGAGGCATGGCCTGGGCACGGGGTCTCCCTGCTCCCTGCTCACATGTGCCCTAATCCTGTTCAGCACTGCTTATTTTGTGTTGCCCTGTGCCAGGAGGGCCCTGGTTGTGCCGTGATTGCTCAGTTCTTTGGCAGTGCCCCGCCCATGTGGCTGGAGAAGAAAGAGCTCTGAAACTTCTCTCAAGAATCGCTCCCTGTTTCTTTGCACGGGCCTCGCTGTCTATGGATGTTTCAGGAGACCCCACCGAAACACGGAAGGACTCTCAAATTATCCCAGCTTTCTCTGCACAGCGAGAGGTTTTAATATTTAGCATTGTTATCCTTTTCCTGTGTGTTTGTTAAAAAAGTAGTTTTTATCTCTTTCACTTTCTTCCCAGGAAAATTCTTTTTTCCCGAAGCTGGTGGGGGAGGGCTGGGTGTAACCTGCCTTCTATCAGAGGATATTTTCCTCCACATTTGTCCAAACCGGCACAGCCTGTCCTTTCCCTGGGTGTCTGTTGCAGATGGAAGCTGCTGGTGCCATTGTCAGCTTGAAGCCCTCTTTTGATGCAAGCAGATGTTGCCAGGTGTGTTCAGCAGCTGTTGCTCAATGCTTATGCCAAGCTATTGTGTTCCTCATGGAACCAAGGAGCCATTGTGACACTGCAGGGGCTGATGGCATCAAGGAGGCAATTGTGACAGTACAGAACCTCCTAGAAACAAGGCTCCATTGTGACACCGTGGGGAATCATGGAATCAAGGAGCCCATTGTGACACGGCTGCATGGAACCAATGGTCCATGGTTACACGGCGGATTCAAGAAGAGCACGGTGACACCACGCAACATCATGGAACCGTACGTCCATTGTGACACAGCGGGGCCTCATGGAAACAAGGGGACCATTGCGGGAAAGCAGGGCCTAATGGAAGCCTGGAGAGCATTGTGACATTGTGGGGAATCATGGAAACATGGAGAGCATTGTGGCACTAAGGAAACTCCTGGAACCAAGATGACCACTGGCACATAATGGAACCTCATGGAAGCAAGCCTCCACGATGGTTTTGGAGGGCCTCAGGGACCACAGGACCCATTGTGACACAGCAGGACCTGGTGGAACCAAGGAGCCTTTGTGATACTCCAGATCCACATGGAAGCCAGGGTGCACTGAGACACAGCGGGGCCTTGTTGGAACCAAAGACACCTCTGCAAAAAGCAGGCTAGCTCATAGAAGCAAGGAGTCCATTGTTACAACGTAAAAGCTATGGAAGCAAGGGACCATTGTGACACTGCGGGGCCTCATGGAACCAATTGTCCATGATGACAGTGCGGATCAAAGGAGACCATGGTGACACTGCGGAACCTGATGGAACCAAGGAGCCATTGTGACACAGTGGGGCCTCATGGAATCAAGGAGACCATTGTGACCCAGGTGTTGCATGGGAAGGCAAGGAGCCATTGTGACACTTTGGGCTTCTTCCCTTGAGCTCTGCAGCTGGCTGTCCCAGCCCAGCGCACCATGTGCCACCTGCTCTCCTCAGGGCTCTGCCTGCACACAGCCCCAGGAGAAGTTTTCCTGTTTGCAAGGAAAGAATGGAAAAGCCGGAGCAGGTTTCCTAAACAACAAACCCCACTCAGGAGCCACATGCTCAGTACAGGCTGCCTGGAACGATGTCCCCTTTCTACAAGGGTCAGTGTGAGCAGGAATGAATGATCTCTGGGAGCAGAATTCTCGGAGTCTTTCCACTGAATTCTCTGTCCCTGTGTCTTGGGGTGACTTTATCATGTGTATCCCCTATTGCTGCTCTATGCCCAGAAGTGAACTTTGTGCATTTCTGTGCCTTTCAACTGAGCCTGAGAGGGGGGAGAGGAAAAAAAACCGGACAAACTTCTCAGAGCGTTTGTTCAAGGACACACATACACACTCCTCTGCATCCTGCTTGCAGCAAGAGCAGAGGAAGCAACTTTGTTTCTTTTTAGCCAGTTTTCAGCTCCTTTTCTCTGGGGGGAGATGGAGAGTTGAACTTTGTTTTCCTGGGACTTCGGGGGTTTTTTTTCCCTTCTTCTCTTCTTGACTCTTTCAACATCAGAGCACATTGGGAGAATTTTCTCCCGAGGTGGGGGCCCTGAATGTGGGCCCATGAGCCAGCTGCAAGGAGGAGGAGAGAGACTGCACCTACGGAAGTGTTGGGGTTCCTCCCCCCTGCCATGAGGTCATGGGAGAGGGGACCCTGGGGTAGAGGCATGGCCTGGGCACGGGGTCTCCCTGCTCCCTGCTCACATGTGCCCTAATCCTGTTCAGCACTGCTTATTTTGTGTTGCCCTGTGCCAGGAGGGCCCTGGTTGTGCCGTGATTGCTCAGTTCTTTGGCAGTGCCCCGCCCATGTGGCTGGAGAAGAAAGAGCTCTGAAACTTCTCTCAAGAATCGCTCCCTGTTTCTTTGCACGGGCCTCGCTGTCTATGGATGTTTCAGGAGACCCCACCGAAACACAGAAGGACTCTCAAATTATCCCAGCTTTCTCTGCACAGCGAGAGCTTTTAATATTTAGCATTGTTATCCTTTTCCTGTGTGTTTGTTAAAAAAATAGGTTTTATCTCTTTCACTTTCTTCCCAGGAAAGTTCTTTTTTCCAAAAACCTGGTGGGGGAGGGCTGGGTGTAACCTGCCTTCTATCAGAGGATATTTTCCTCCACATTTGTCCAAACCGGCACAGCCTGTCCTTTCCTGGGTCTCTGTTGCAGATGGAAGCTGCTGGTGCCATTGTCAGCTTGAAGCCCTCTTTTGATGCAAGCAGATGTTGCCAGGTGTGTTCAGCAGCTGTTGCTCAATGCTTATGCCAAGCTATTGTGTTCCTCATGGAACCAAGGAGCCATTGTGACACTGCAGGGGCTGATGGCATCAAGGAGGCAATTGTGACAGTACAGAACCTCCTAGAAACAAGGCTCCATTGTGACACCGTGGGGAATCATGGAATCAAGGAGCCCATTGTGACACGGCTGCATGGAACCAATGGTCCATGGTTACACGGCGGATTCAAGAAGAGCACGGTGACACCACGCAACATCACGGAACCATAGGTCCATTGTGACACAGCGGGGCCTCATGGAAACAAGGGGACCATTGTGGCAAAGCAGGGCCTAATGGAAGCATGGAGAGCATTGTGACACTAAGGAAACTCCTGGAACCAAGATGACCACTGGCACATAATGGAACCTCATGGAAGCAAGCCTCCACGATGGTTTTGGAGGGCCTCAGGGACCACAGGACCCATTGTGACACAGCAGGACCTGGTGGAACCAAGGAGCCTTTGTGATACTCCAGATCCACATGGAAGCCAGGGTGCACTGAGACACAGCGGGGCCTTGTTGGAACCAAAGACACCTCTGCAAAAAGCAGGCTAGCTCATAGAAGCAAGGAGTCCTTTGTTACAACATCAAACCTATGGAAGCAAGGGACCATTGTGACACTGCGGGGCCTCATGGAACCAATTGTCCATGATGACAGTGCGGATCAAAAGAGACCATGGTGACACTGCGGAACCTGATGGAACCAAGGAGCCATTGTGACACAGTGGGGCCTCATGGAATCAAGGAGACCATTGTGACCCAGGTGTTGCATGGGAAGGCAAGGAGCCATTGTGACACTTTGGGCTTCTTCCCTTGAGCTCTGCAGCTGGCTGTCCCAGCCCAGCGCACCATGTGCCACCTGCTCTCCTCAGGGCTCTGCCTGCACACAGCCCCAGGAGAAGTTTTCCTGTTTGCAAGGAAAGAATGGAAAAGCCGGAGCAGGTTTCCTAAACAACAAACCCTACTCAGGAGCCACATGCTCAGTACAGGCTGCCGGGAACGATGTCCCCTTTCTACAAGGGTCAGTGTGAGCAGGAATGAATGATCTCTGGGAGCAGAATTCTCGGAGTCTTTCCACTGAATTCTCTCTCCCTGTGTCTTGGGGTGACTTTATCATGTGTATCCCCCTATTGCTGCTCTATGCCCAGAAGTGAACTTTGTGCATTTCTGTGCCTTTCAACTGAGCCTGAGAGGGGGGAGAGGAAAAAAAATCCAGACAAACTTCTCAGAGCGTTTGTTCAAGGACACACATACACACTCCTCTGCATCCTGCTTGCAGCAAGAGCAGAGGAAGCAACTTTGTTTCTTTTTAGCCAGTTTTCAGCTCCTTTTCTCTGGAGGGAGATGGAGAGTTGAACTTTGTTTTCCTGGGACTTTGGGGGTTTTTTTTCCCTTCTTCTCTTCTTGACTCTTTCAACATCAGAGCACATTGGGAGAATTTTCTCCCGAGGTGGGGGCCCTGAATGTGGGCCCATGAGCCAGCTGCAAGGAGGAGGAGAGAGACTACACCTATGGAATTGTTGGGGTTCCTCCCCCCTGCCATGAGGTCATGGGAGAGGGGACCCTGGGGTAGAGGCATGGCCTGGGCACGGGGGGTCTCCCTGCTCCCTGCTCACATGTGCCCTAATCCTGTTCAGCACTGCTTATTTTGTGTTGCCCTGTGCCAGGAGGGCCCTGGTTGTGCCGTGATTGCTCAGTTCTTTGGCAGTGCCCCGCCCATGTGGCTGGAGAAGAAAGAGCTCTGAAACTTCTCTCAAGAATCGCTCCCTGTTTCTTTGCACGGGCCTCGCTGTCTATGGATGTTTCAGGAGACCCCACCGAAACACGGAAGGACTCTCAAATTATCCCAGCTTTCTCTGCACAGCGAGAGGTTTTAATATTTAGCATTGTTATCCTTTTCCTGTGTGTTTGTTAAAAAAGTAGTTTTTATCTCTTTCACTTTCTTCCCAGGAAAATTCTTTTTTCCCGAAGCTGGTGGGGGAGGGCTGGGTGTAACCTGCCTTCTATCAGAGGATATTTTCCTCCACATTTGTCCAAACCGGCACAGCCTGTCCTTTCCCTGGGTGTCTGTTGCAGATGGAAGCTGCTGGTGCCATTGTCAGCTTGAAGCCCTCTTTTGATGCAAGCAGATGTTGCCAGGTGTGTTCAGCAGCTGTTGCTCAATGCTTATGCCAAGCTATTGTGTTCCTCATGGAACCAAGGAGCCATTGTGACACTGCAGGGGCTGATGGCATCAAGGAGGCAATTGTGACAGTACAGAACCTCCTAGAAACAAGGCTCCATTGTGACACCGTGGGGAATCATGGAATCAAGGAGCCCATTGTGACACGGCTGCATGGAACCAATGGTCCATGGTTACACGGCGGATTCAAGAAGAGCACGGTGACACCACGCAACATCATGGAACCGTACGTCCATTGTGACACAGCAAGGCCGCATGGAAACAAGGGGACCATTGTGGCAAAGCAGGGCCTAATGGAAGCCTGGAGAGCATTGTGACATTGTGGGGAATCATGGAAACATGGAGAGCATTGTGACACTAAGGAAACTCCTGGAACCAAGATGACCACTGGCACATAATGGAACCTCATGGAAGCAAGCATCCATGATGACTTTGGAGGGCCTCAGGGACCACAGGACCCATTGTGACACAGCAGGACCTGGTGGAACCAAGGAGCCTTTGTGATACTCCAGATCCACATGGAAGCCAGGGTGCACTGAGACACAGTGGGGCCTTGTTGGAACCAAAGACACCTCTGCAAAAAGCAGGCTAGCTCATAGAAGCAAGGAGTCCATTGTTACAACGTAAAAGCTATGGAAGCAAGGGACCATTGTGACACTGCGGGGCCTCATGGAACCAATTGTCCATGATGACAGTGCGGATCAAAGGAGACCATGGTGACACTGCGGAACCTGATGGAACCAAGGAGCCATTGTGACACAGTGGGGCCTCATGGAATCAAGGAGACCATTGTGACCCAGGTGTTGCATGGGAAGGCAAGGAGCCATTGTGACACTTTGGGCTTCTTCCCTTGAGCTCTGCAGCTGGCTGTCCCAGCCCAGCGCACCATGTGCCACCTGCTCTCCTCAGGGCTCTGCCTGCACACAGCCCCAGGAGAAGTTTTCCTGTTTGCAAGGAAAGAATGGAAAAGCCGGAGCAGGTTTCCTAAACAACAAACCCCACTCAGGAGCCACATGCTCAGTACAGGCTGCCGGGAACGATGTCCCCTTTCTACAAGGGTCAGGGTGAGCAGAAATGAATGATCTCTGGGAGCAGAATTCTCGGAGTCTTTCCACTGAATTCTCTGTCCCTGTGTCTTGGGGTGACTTTATCATGTGTATCCCCTATCGCTGCTCTATGCCCAGAAGTGAACTTTGTGCGTTTCTGTGCCTTTCAACTGAGCCTGAGAGGGGGGAGAGGAAAAAAACCGGACAAACTTCTCAGAGCGTTTGTTCAAGGACACACATACACACTCCTCTGCATCCTGCTTGCAGCAAGAGCAGAGGAAGCAACTTGGTTTCTTTTTAGCCAGTTTTCAGCTCCTTTTCTCTGGGGGGAGATGGAGAGTTGAACTTTGTTTTCCTGGGACTTCGGGGGTTTTTTTTCCCTTCTTCTCTTCTTGACTCTTTCAACATCAGAGCACATTGGGAGAATTTTCTCCCGAGGTGGGGGCCCTGAATGTGGGCCCATGAGCCAGCTGCAAGGAGGAGGAGAGAGACTACACCTACGGAAGTGTTGGGGTTCCTCCCCCCTGCCATGAGGTCATGGGAGAGGGGACCCTGGGGTAGAGGCATGGCCTGGGCACGGGGTCTCCCTGCTCCCTGCTCACATGTGCCCTAATCCTGTTCAGCACTGCTTATTTTGTGTTGCCCTGTGCGAGGAGGGCCCTGGTTGTGCCGTGATTGCTCAGTTCTTTGGCAGTGCCCCGCCCATGTGGCTGGAGAAGAAAGAGCTCTGAAACTTCTCTCAAGAATCGCTCCCTGTTTCTTTGCACGGGCCTCGCTGTCTATGGATGTTTCAGGAGACCCCACCGAAACACGGAAGGACTCTCAAATTATCCCAGCTTTCTCTGCACAGCGAGAGGTTTTAATATTTAGCATTGTTATCCTTTTCCTGTGTGTTTGTTAAAAAAGTAGTTTTTATCTCTTTCACTTTCTTCCCAGGAAAATTCTTTTTTCCCGAAGCTGGTGGGGGAGGGCTGGGTGTAACCTGCCTTCTATCAGAGGATATTTTCCTCCACATTTGTCCAAACCGGCACAGCCTGTCCTTTCCCTGGGTGTCTGTTGCAGATGGAAGCTGCTGGTGCCATTGTCAGCTTGAAGCCCTCTTTTGATGCAAGCAGATGTTGCCAGGTGTGTTCAGCAGCTGTTGCTCAATGCTTATGCCAAGCTATTGTGTTCCTCATGGAACCAAGGAGCCATTGTGACACTGCAGGGGCTGATGGCATCAAGGAGGCAATTGTGACAGTACAGAACCTCCTAGAAACAAGGCTCCATTGTGACACCGTGGGGAATCATGGAATCAAGGAGCCCATTGTGACACGGCCAGGCCGCATGGAACCAATGGTCCATGGTTACACTGCGGATTCAAGAAGAGCACGGTGACACCACGCAACATCATGGAACCGTACGTCCATTGTGACACAGCGGGGCCTCATGGAAACAAGGGGACCATTGTGGCAAAGCAGGGCCTAATGGAAGCATGGAGAGCATTGTGACACTAAGGAAACTCCTGGAACCAAGATGACCACTGGCACATAATGGAACCTCATGGAAGCAAGCCTCCACAATGACTTTGGAGGGCCTCAGGGACCACAGGACCCATTGTGACACAGCAGGACCTGGTGGAACCAAGGAGCCTTTGTGATACTCCACATCCACATGGAAGCCAGGGTGCACTGAGACACAGCGGGGCCTTGTTGGAACCAAAGACACCTCTGCAAAAAGCAGGCTAGCTCATAGAAGCAAGGAGTCCATTGTTACAACGTAAAAGCTATGGAACCAAGGGACCATTGTGACACTGCGGGGCCTCATGGAACCAATTGTCCATGATGACAATGCGGATCAAAGGAGACCATGGTGACACTGCGGAACCTGATGGAACCAAGGAGCCATTGTGACACAGTGGGGCCTCATGGAATCAAGGAGACCATTGTGACCCAGGTGTTGCATGTGAAGGCAAGGAGCCATTGTGACACTTTGGGCTTCTTCCCTTGAGCTCTGCAGCTGGCTGTCCCAGCCCAGCGCACCATGCGCCACCTGCTCTCCTCAGGGCTCTGCCTGCACACAGCCCCAGGAGAAGTTTTCCTGTTTGCAAGGAAAGAATGGAAAAGCCGGAGCAGGTTTCCTAAACAACAAACCCCACTCAGGAGCCACATGCTCAGTACAGGCTGCCTGGAACGATGTCCCCTTTCTACAAGGGTCAGTGTGAGCAGGAATGAATGATCTCTGGGAGCAGAATTCTCGGAGTCTTTCCACTGAATTCTCTGTCCCTGTGTCTTGGGGTGACTTTATCGTGTGTATCCCCTATCGCTGCTCTATGCCCAGAAGTGAACTTGTGCATTTCTGTGCCTTTCAACTGAGCCTGAGAGGGGGGAGAGGAAAAAAAAAACCGGACAAACTTCTCAGAGCGTTTGTTCAAGGACACACATACACACTCCTCTGCATCCTGCTTGCAGCAAGAGCAGAGGAAGCAACTTGGTTTCTTTTTAGCCAGTTTTCAGCTCCTTTTCTCTGGGGGGAGATGGAGAGTTGAACTTTGTTTTCCTGGGACTTCGGGGGTTTTTTTTCCCTTCTTCTCTTCTTGACTCTTTCAACATCAGAGCACATTGGGAGAATTTTCTCCCGAGGTGGGGGCCCTGAATGTGGGCCCATGAGCCAGCTGCAAGGAGGAGGAGAGAGGCTACACCTACGGAAGTGTTGGGGTTCCTCCCCCCTGCCATGAGGTCATGGGAGAGGGGACCCTGGGGTAGAGGCATGGCCTGGGCACGGGGGTCTCCCTGCTCCCTGCTCACATGTGCCCTAACTCTGTTCAGCACTGCTTATTTTGTGTTGCCTTGTGCGAGGAGGGCCCTGGTTGTGCTGTGATTGCTCAGTTCTTTGGCAGTGCCCCGCCCATGTGGCTGGAGAAGAAAGAGCTCTGAAACTTCTCTCAAGAATCGCTCCCTGTTTCTTCGCACGGGCCTCGCTGTCTATGGATGTTTCAGGAGACCCCACCGAAACACGGAAGGACTCTCAAATTATCCCAGGTTTCTCTGCACAGCGAGAGCTTTTAATATTTAGCATTGCTATCCTTTTCCTGTGTGTTTGTTAAAAAAATAGTTTTTATCTCTTTCACTTTCTTCCCAGGAAAGTTCTTTTTTCCAAAAACCTGGTGGGGGAGGGCTGGGTGTAACCTGCCTTCTATCAGAGGATATTTTCCTCCACATTTGTCCAAACCGGCACAGCCTGTCCTTTCCTGGGTCTCTGTTGCAGATGGAAGCTGCTGGTGCCATTGTCAGCTTGAAGCCCTCTTTTGATGCAAGCAGATGTTGCCAGGTGTGTTCAGCAGCTGTTGCTCAATGCTTATGCCAAGCTATTGTGTTCCTCATGGAACCAAGGAGCCATTGTGACACTGCAGGGGCTGATGGCATCAAGGAGGCAATTGTGACAGTACAGAACCTCCTAGAAACAAGGCTCCATTGTGACACCGTGGGGAATCATGGAATCAAGGAGCCCATTGTGACACAGCCAGGCCGCATGGAACCAATGGTCCATGGTTACACTGCGGATTCAAGAAGAGCACGGTGACACCACGCAACATCATGGAACCATAGGTCCATTGTGACACAGCGGGGCCTCATGGAAACAAGGGGACCATTGTGGCAAAGCAGGGCCTAATGGAAGCATGGAGGGCATTGTGACACTAAGGAAACTCCTGGAACCAAGATGACCACTGGCACATAATGGAACCTCATGGAAGCAAGCCTCCACGATGGTTTTGGAGGGCCTCAGGGACCACAGGACCCATTGTGACACAGCAGGACCTGGTGGAACCAAGGAGCCTTTGTGATACTCCAGATCCACATGGAAGCCAGGGTGCACTGAGACACAGCGGGGCCTTGTTGGAACCAAAGACACCTCTGCAAAAAGCAGGCTAGCTCATAGAAGCAAGGAGTCCTTTGTTACAACATCAAACCTATGGAAGCAAGGGACCATTGTGACACTGCGGGGCCTCATGGAACCAATTGTCCATGATGACAGTGCGGATCAAAGGAGACCATGGTGACACTGCGGAACCTGATGGAACCAAGGAGCCATTGTGACACAGTGGGGCCTCATGGAATCAAGGAGACCATTGTGACCCAGGTGTTGCATGTGAAGGCAAGGAGCCATTGTGACACTTTGGGCTTCTTCCCTTGAGCTCTGCAGCTGGCTGTCCCAGCCCAGCGCACCATGTGCCACCTGCTCTCCTCAGGGCTCTGCCTGCACACAGCCCCAGGAGAAGTTTTCCTGTTTGCAAGGAAAGAATGGAAAAGCCGGAGCAGGTTTCCTAAACAACAAACCCCACTCAGGAGCCACATGCTCAGTACAGGCTGCCTGGAACGATGTCCCCTTTCTACAAGGGTCAGGGTGAGCAGGAATGAATGATCTCTGGGAGCAGAATTCTCGGAGTCTTTCCACTGAATTCTCTGTCCCTGTGTCTTGGGGTGACTTTATCATGTGTATCCCCTATTGCTGCTCTATGCCCAGAAGTGAACTTTGTGCGTTTCTGTGCCTTTCAACTGAGCCTGAGAGGGGGGAGAGGAAAAAAAACCGGACAAACTTCTCAGAGCGTTTGTTCAAGGACACACATACACACTCCTCTGCATCCTGCTTGCAGCAAGAGCAGAGGAAGCAACTTTGTTTCTTTTTAGCCAGTTTTCAGCTCCTTTTCTCTGGGAGGAGATGGAGAGTTGAACTTTGTTTTCCTGGGACTTCGGGGGTTTTTTTTCCCTTCTTCTCTTCTTGACTCTTTCAACATCAGAGCACATTGGGAGAATTTTCTCCCGAGGTGGGGGCCCTGAATGTGGGCCCATGAGCCAGCTGCAAGGAGGCGGAGAGAGACTACACCTACGGAAGTGTTGGGGTTCCTCCCCCCTGCCATGAGGTCATGGGAGAGGGGACCCTGGGGTAGAGGCATGGCCTGGGCACGGGGGTCTCCCTGCTCCCTGCTCACATGTGCCCTAACCCTGTTCAGCACTGCTTATTTTGTGTTGCCTTGTGCGAGGAGGGCCCTGGTTGTGCCGTGATTGCTCAGTTCTTTGGCAGTGCCCCGCCCATGTGGCTGGAGAAGAAAGAGCTCTGAAACTTCTCTCAAGAATCGCTCCCTGTTTCTTTGCACGGGCCTCGCTGTCTATGGATGTTTCAGGAGACCCCACCGAAACACGGAAGGACTCTCAAATTATCCCAGCTTTCTCTGCACAGCGAGAGCTTTTAATATTTAGCATTGCTATCCTTTTCCTGTGTGTTTGTTAAAAAAATAGTTTTTATCTCTTTCACTTTCTTCCCAGGAAAGTTCTTTTTTCCAAAAACCTGGTGGGGGAGGGCTGGGTGTAACCTGCCTTCTATCAGAGGATATTTTCCTCCACATTTGTCCAAACCGGCACAGCCTGTCCTTTCCTGGGTGTCTGTTGCAGATGGAAGCTGCTGGTGCCATTGTCAGCTTGAAGCCCTCTTTTGATGCAAGCAGATGTTGCCAGGTGTGTTCAGCAGCTGTTGCTCAATGCTTATGCCAAGCTATTGTGTTCCTCATGGAACCAAGGAGCCATTGTGACACTGCAGGGGCTGATGGCATCAAGGAGGCAATTGTGACAGTACAGAACCTCCTAGAAACAAGGCTCCATTGTGACACCGTGGGGAATCATGGAATCAAGGAGCCCATTGTGACACAGCCAGGCCGCATGGAACCAATGGTCCATGGTTACACTGCGGATTCAAGAAGAGCACGGTGACACCACGCAACATCACGGAACCATAGGTCCATTGTGACACAGCGGGGCCTCATGGAAACAAGGGGACCATTGTGGCAAAGCAGGGCCTAATGGAAGCATGGAGGGCATTGTGACACTAAGGAAACTCCTGGAACCAAGATGACCACTGGCACATAATGGAACCTCATGGAAGCAAGCCTCCATGATGACTTTGGAGGGCCTCAGGGACCACAGGACCCATTGTGACACAGCAGGACCTGGTGGAACCAAGGAGCCTTTGTGATACTCCACATCCACATGGAAGCCAGGGTGCACTGAGACACAGCGGGGCCTTGTTGGAACCAAAGACACCTCTGCAAAAAGCAGGCTAGCTCATAGAAGCAAGGAGTCCTTTGTTACAACATCAAACCTATGGAAGCAAGGGACCATTGTGACACTGCGGGGCCTCATGGAACCAATTGTCCATGATGACAGTGCGGATCAAAGGAGACCATGGTGACACTGCGGAACCTGATGGAACCAAGGAGCCATTGTGACACAGTGGGGCCTCATGGAATCAAGGAGACCATTGTGACCCAGGTGTTGCATGTGAAGGCAAGGAGCCATTGTGACACTTTGGGCTTCTTCCCTTGAGCTCTGCAGCTGGCTGTCCCAGCCCAGCGCACCATGTGCCACCTGCTCTCCTCAGGGCTCTGCCTGCACACAGCCCCAGGAGAAGTTTTCCTGTTTGGAAGGAAAGAATGGAAAAGCCGGAGCAGGTTTCCTAAACAACAAACCCCACTCAGGAGCCACATGCACAGTACAGGCCTCCTGGAACGATGTCCCCTTTCTACAAGGGTCAGTGTGAGCAGGAATGAATGATCTCTGGGAGCAGAATTCTCGGAGTCTTTCCACTGAATTCTCTGTCCCTGTGTCTTGGGGTGACTTTATCATGTGTATCCCCTATCGCTGCTCTATGCCCAGAAGTGAACTTTGTGCGTTTCTGTGCCTTTCAACTGAGCCTGAGAGGGGGGAGAGGAAAAAAACCGGACAAACTTCTCAGAGCGTTTGTTCAAGGACACACATACACACTCCTCTGCATCCTGCTTGCAGCAAGAGCAGAGGAAGCAACTTGGTTTCTTTTTAGCCAGTTTTCAGCTCCTTTTCTCTGGGGGGAGATGGAGAGTTGAACTTTGTTTTCCTGGGACTTCGGGGGTTTTTTTTCCCTTCTTCTCTTCTTGACTCTTTCAACATCAGAGCACATTGGGAGAATTTTCTCCCGAGGTGGGGGCCCTGAATGTGGGCCCATGAGCCAGCTGCAAGGAGGAGGAGAGAGACTACACCTACGGAAGTGTTGGGGTTCCTCCCCCCTGCCATGAGGTCATGGGAGAGGGGACCCTGGGGTAGAGGCATGGCCTGGGCACGGGGGTCTCCCTGCTCCCTGCTCACATGTGCCCTAACCCTGTTCAGCACTGCTTATTTTGTGTTGCCTTGTGCGAGGAGGGCCCTGGTTGTGCCGTGATTGCTCAGTTCTTTGGCAGTGCCCCGCCCATGTGGCTGGAGAAGAAAGAGCTCTGAAACTTCTCTCAAGAATCGCTCCCTGTTTCTTTGCACGGGCCTCGCTGTCTATGGATGTTTCAGGAGACCCCACCGAAACACAGAAGGACTCTCAAATTATCCCAGCTTTCTCTGCACAGCGAGAGCTTTTAATATTTAGCATTGCTATCCTTTTCCTGTGTGTTTGTTAAAAAAATAGTTTTTATCTCTTTCACTTTCTTCCCAGGAAAGTTCTTTTTTCCAAAAACCTGGTGGGGGAGGGCTGGGTGTAACCTGCCTTCTATCAGAGGATATTTTCCTCCACATTTGTCCAAACCGGCACAGCCTGTCCTTTCCTGGGTCTCTGTTGCAGATGGAAGCTGCTGGTGCCATTGTCAGCTTGAAGCCCTCTTTTGATGCAAGCAGATGTTGCCAGGTGTGTTCAGCAGCTGTTGCTCAATGCTTATGCCAAGCTATTGTGTTCCTCATGGAACCAAGGAGCCATTGTGACACTGCAGGGGCTGATGGCATCAAGGAGACAATTGTGACAGTACAGAACCTCCTAGAAACAAGGCTCCATTGTGACACCGTGGGGAATCATGGAATCAAGGAGCCCATTGTGACACGCCGCATGGAACCAATGGTCCATGGTTACACGGCGGATTCAAGAAGAGCACGGTGACACCACGCAACATCATGGAACCATAGGTCCATTGTGACACAGCGGGGCCTCATGGAAACAAGGGGACCATTGTGTCAAAGCAGGGCCTAATGGAAGCATGGAGAGCATTGTGACACTAAGGAAACTCCTGGAACCAAGATGACCACTGGCACATAATGGAACCTCATGGAAGCAAGCCTCCACAATGACTTTGGAGGGCCTCAGGGACCACAGGACCCATTGTGACACAGCAGGACCTGGTGGAACCAAGGAGCCTTTGTGATACTCCACATCCACATGGAAGCCAGGGTGCACTGAGACACAGCGGGGCCTTGTTGGAACCAAAGACACCTCTGCAAAAAGCAGGCTAGCTCATAGAAGCAAGGAGTCCATTGTTACAACGTAAAAGCTATGGAACCAAGGGACCATTGTGACACTGCGGGGCCTCATGGAACCAATTGTCCATGATGACAATGCGGATCAAAGGAGACCATGGTGACACTGCGGAACCTGATGGAACCAAGGAGCCATTGTGACACAGTGGGGCCTCATGGAATCAAGGAGACCATTGTGACCCAGGTGTTGCATGTGAAGGCAAGGAGCCATTGTGACACTTTGGGCTTCTTCCCTTGAGCTCTGCAGCTGGCTGTCCCAGCCCAGCGCACCATGCGCCACCTGCTCTCCTCAGGGCTCTGCCTGCACACAGCCCCAGGAGAAGTTTTCCTGTTTGCAAGGAAAGAATGGAAAAGCCGGAGCAGGTTTCCTAAACAACAAACCCCACTCAGGAGCCACATGCTCAGTACAGGCTGCCTGGAACGATGTCCCCTTTCTACAAGGGTCAGTGTGAGCAGGAATGAATGATCTCTGGGAGCAGAATTCTCGGAGTCTTTCCACTGAATTCTCTGTCCCTGTGTCTTGGGGTGACTTTATTGTGTGTATCCCCTATTGCTGCTCTATGCCCAGAAGTGAACTTTGTGCATTTCTGTGCCTTTCAGCTGAGCCTGAGAGGGGGGAGAGGAAAAAAAACCGGACAAACTTCTCAGAGCGTTTGTTCAAGGACACACATACACACTCCTCTGCATCCTGCTTGCAGCAAGAGCAGAGGGAAGCAACTTTGTTTCTTTTTAGCCAGTTTTCAGCTCCTTTTCTCTGGGGGGAGATGGAGAGTTGAACTTTGTTTTCCTGGGACTTCGGGGGTTTTTTTTCCCTTCTTCTCTTCTTGACTCTTTCAACATCAGAGCACATTGGGCGAATTTTCTCCCGAGGTGGGGGCCCTGAATGTGGGCCCATGAGCCAGCTGCAAGGAGGAGGAGAGAGACTACACCTACGGAAGTGTTGGGGTTCCTCCCCCCTGCCATGAGGTCATGGGAGAGGGGACCCTGGGGTAGAGGCATGGCCTGGGCACGGGGTCTCCCTGCTCCCTGCTCACATGTGCCCTAATCCTGTTCAGCACTGCTTATTTTGTGTTGCCCTGTGCGAGGAGGGCCCTGGTTGTGCCGTGATTGCTCAGTTCTTTGGCAGTGCCCCGCCCATGTGGCTGGAGAAGAAAGAGCTCTGAAACTTCTCTCAAGAATCGCTCCCTGTTTCTTTGCACGGGCCTCGCTGTCTATGGATGTTTCAGGAGACCCCACCGAAACACGGAAGGACTCTCAAATTATCCCAGCTTTCTCTGCACAGCGAGAGGTTTTAATATTTAGCATTGTTATCCTTTTCCTGTGTGTTTGTTAAAAAAGTAGTTTTTATCTCTTTCACTTTCTTCCCAGGAAAATTCTTTTTTCCCGAAGCTGGTGGGGGAGGGCTGGGTGTAACCTGCCTTCTATCAGAGGATATTTTCCTCCACATTTGTCCAAACCGGCACAGCCTGTCCTTTCCCTGGGTGTCTGTTGCAGATGGAAGCTGCTGGTGCCATTGTCAGCTTGAAGCCCTCTTTTGATGCAAGCAGATGTTGCCAGGTGTGTTCAGCAGCTGTTGCTCAATGCTTATGCCAAGCTATTGTGTTCCTCATGGAACCAAGGAGCCATTGTGACACTGCAGGGGCTGATGGCATCAAGGAGGCAATTGTGACAGTACAGAACCTCCTAGAAACAAGGCTCCATTGTGACACCGTGGGGAATCATGGAATCAAGGAGCCCATTGTGACACGGCCAGGCCGCATGGAACCAATGGTCCATGGTTACACTGCGGATTCAAGAAGAGCACGGTGACACCACGCAACATCATGGAACCGTACGTCCATTGTGACACAGCGGGGCCTCATGGAAACAAGGGGACCATTGTGGCAAAGCAGGGCCTAATGGAAGCATGGAGAGCATTGTGACACTAAGGAAACTCCTGGAACCAAGATGACCACTGGCACATAATGGAACCTCATGGAAGCAAGCCTCCACAATGACTTTGGAGGGCCTCAGGGACCACAGGACCCATAGTGACACAGCAGGACCTGGTGGAACCAAGGAGCCTTTGTGATACTCCAGATCCACATGGAAGCCAGGGTGCACTGAGACACAGCGGGGCCTTGTTGGAACCAAAGACACCTCTGCAAAAAGCAGGCTAGCTCATAGAAGCAAGGAGTCCTTTGTTACAACATCAAACCTATGGAAGCAAGGGACCATTGTGACACTGCGGGGCCTCATGGAACCAATTGTCCATGATGACAGTGCGGATCAAAGGAGACCATGGTGACACTGCGGAACCTGATGGAACCAAGGAGCCATTGTGACACAGTGGGGCCTCATGGAATCAAGGAGACCATTGTGACCCAGGTGTTGCATGTGAAGGCAAGGAGCCATTGTGACACTTTGGGCTTCTTCCCTTGAGCTCTGCAGCTGGCTGTCCCAGCCCAGCGCACCATGTGCCACCTGCTCTCCTCAGGGCTCTGCCTGCACACAGCCCCAGGAGAAGTTTTCCTGTTTGCAAGGAAAGAATGGAAAAGCCGGAGCAGGTTTCCTAAACAACAAACCCCACTCAGGAGCCACATGCTCAGTACAGGCTGCCGGGAACGATGTCCCCTTTCTACAAGGGTCAGTGTGAGCAGGAATGAATGATCTCTGGGAGCAGAATTCTCGGAGTCTTTCCACTGAATTCTCTGTCCCTGTGTCTTGGGGTGACTTTATCATGTGTATCCCCTATCGCTGCTCTATGCCCAGAAGTGAACTTTGTGCGTTTCTGTGCCTTTCAACTGAGCCTGAGAGGGGGGAGAGGAAAAAAAACCGGACAAACTTCTCAGAGCGTTTGTTCAAGGACACACATACACACTCCTCTGCATCCTGCTTGCAGCAAGAGCAGAGGAAGCAACTTTGTTTCTTTTTAGCCAGTTTTCAGCTCCTTTTCTCTGGGAGGAGATGGAGAGTTGAACTTTGTTTTCCTGGGACTTCGGGGGTTTTTTTTCCCTTCTTCTCTTCTTGACTCTTTCAACATCAGAGCACATTGGGAGAATTTTCTCCCGAGGTGGGGGCCCTGAATGTGGGCCCATGAGCCAGCTGCAAGGAGGCGGAGAGAGACTACACCTACGGAAGTGTTGGGGTTCCTCCCCCCTGCCATGAGGTCATGGGAGAGGGGACCCTGGGGTAGAGGCATGGCCTGGGCACGGGGGTCTCCCTGCTCCCTGCTCACATGTGCCCTAACCCTGTTCAGCACTGCTTATTTTGTGTTGCCTTGTGCGAGGAGGGCCCTGGTTGTGCCGTGATTGCTCAGTTCTTTGGCAGTGCCCCGCCCATGTGGCTGGAGAAGAAAGAGCTCTGAAACTTCTCTCAAGAATCGCTCCCTGTTTCTTTGCACGGGCCTCGCTGTCTATGGATGTTTCAGGAGACCCCACCGAAACACGGAAGGACTCTCAAATTATCCCAGCTTTCTCTGCACAGCGAGAGCTTTTAATATTTAGCATTGCTATCCTTTTCCTGTGTGTTTGTTAAAAAAATAGTTTTTATCTCTTTCACTTTCTTCCCAGGAAAGTTCTTTTTTCCAAAAACCTGGTGGGGGAGGGCTGGGTGTAACCTGCCTTCTATCAGAGGATATTTTCCTCCACATTTGTCCAAACCGGCACAGCCTGTCCTTTCCTGGGTCTCTGTTGCAGATGGAAGCTGCTGGTGCCATTGTCAGCTTGAAGCCCTCTTTTGATGCAAGCAGATGTTGCCAGGTGTGTTCAGCAGCTGTTGCTCAATGCTTATGCCAAGCTATTGTGTTCCTCATGGAACCAAGGAGCCATTGTGACACTGCAGGGGCTGATGGCATCAAGGAGGCAATTGTGACAGTACAGAACCTCCTAGAAACAAGGCTCCATTGTGACACCGTGGGGAATCATGGAATCAAGGAGCCCATTGTGACACAGCCAGGCCGCATGGAACCAATGGTCCATGGTTACACTGCGGATTCAAGAAGAGCACGGTGACACCACGCAACATCACGGAACCATAGGTCCATTGTGACACAGCGGGGCCTCATGGAAACAAGGGGACCATTGTGGCAAAGCAGGGCCTAATGGAAGCATGGAGGGCATTGTGACACTAAGGAAACTCCTGGAACCAAGATGACCACTGGCACATAATGGAACCTCATGGAAGCAAGCCTCCATGATGACTTTGGAGGGCCTCAGGGACCACAGGACCCATTGTGACACAGCAGGACCTGGTGGAACCAAGGAGCCTTTGTGATACTCCAGATCCACATGGAAGCCAGGGTGCACTGAGACACAGCGGGGCCTTGTTGGAACCAAAGACACCTCTGCAAAAAGCAGGCTAGCTCATAGAAGCAAGGAGTCCTTTGTTACAACATCAAACCTATGGAAGCAAGGGACCATTGTGACACTGCGGGGCCTCATGGAACCAATTGTCCATGATGACAGTGCGGATCAAAGGAGACCATGGTGACACTGCGGAACCTGATGGAACCAAGGAGCCATTGTGACACAGTGGGGCCTCATGGAATCAAGGAGACCATTGTGACCCAGGTGTTGCATGTGAAGGCAAGGAGCCATTGTGACACTTTGGGCTTCTTCCCTTGAGCTCTGCAGCTGGCTGTCCCAGCCCAGCGCACCATGCGCCACCTGCTCTCCTCAGGGCTCTGCCTGCACACAGCCCCAGGAGAAGTTTTCCTGTTTGGAAGGAAAGAATGGAAAAGCCGGAGCAGGTTTCCTAAACAACAAACCCCACTCAGGAGCCACATGCACAGTACAGGCCTCCTGGAACGATGTCCCCTTTCTACAAGGGTCAGTGTGAGCAGGAATGAATGATCTCTGGGAGCAGAATTCTCGGAGTCTTTCCACTGAATTCTCTGTCCCTGTGTCTTGGGGTGACTTTATCATGTGTATCCCCTATCGCTGCTCTATGCCCAGAAGTGAACTTTGTGCGTTTCTGTGCCTTTCAACTGAGCCTGAGAGGGGGGAGAGGAAAAAAACCGGACAAACTTCTCAGAGCGTTTGTTCAAGGACACACATACACACTCCTCTGCATCCTGCTTGCAGCAAGAGCAGAGGAAGCAACTTGGTTTCTTTTTAGCCAGTTTTCAGCTCCTTTTCTCTGGGGGGAGATGGAGAGTTGAACTTTGTTTTCCTGGGACTTCGGGGGTTTTTTTTCCCTTCTTCTCTTCTTGACTCTTTCAACATCAGAGCACATTGGGAGAATTTTCTCCCGAGGTGGGGGCCCTGAATGTGGGCCCATGAGCCAGCTGCAAGGAGGAGGAGAGAGACTACACCTACGGAAGTGTTGGGGTTCCTCCCCCCTGCCATGAGGTCATGGGAGAGGGGACCCTGGGGTAGAGGCATGGCCTGGGCACGGGGGTCTCCCTGCTCCCTGCTCACATGTGCCCTAACCCTGTTCAGCACTGCTTATTTTGTGTTGCCTTGTGCGAGGAGGGCCCTGGTTGTGCCGTGATTGCTCAGTTCTTTGGCAGTGCCCCGCCCATGTGGCTGGAGAAGAAAGAGCTCTGAAACTTCTCTCAAGAATCGCTCCCTGTTTCTTTGCACGGGCCTCGCTGTCTATGGATGTTTCAGGAGACCCCACCGAAACACAGAAGGACTCTCAAATTATCCCAGCTTTCTCTGCACAGCGAGAGCTTTTAATATTTAGCATTGCTATCCTTTTCCTGTGTGTTTGTTAAAAAAATAGTTTTTATCTCTTTCACTTTCTTCCCAGGAAAGTTCTTTTTTCCAAAAACCTGGTGGGGGAGGGCTGGGTGTAACCTGCCTTCTATCAGAGGATATTTTCCTCCACATTTGTCCAAACCGGCACAGCCTGTCCTTTCCTGGGTCTCTGTTGCAGATGGAAGCTGCTGGTGCCATTGTCAGCTTGAAGCCCTCTTTTGATGCAAGCAGATGTTGCCAGGTGTGTTCAGCAGCTGTTGCTCAATGCTTATGCCAAGCTATTGTGTTCCTCATGGAACCAAGGAGCCATTGTGACACTGCAGGGGCTGATGGCATCAAGGAGACAATTGTGACAGTACAGAACCTCCTAGAAACAAGGCTCCATTGTGACACCGTGGGGAATCATGGAATCAAGGAGCCCATTGTGACACGCCGCATGGAACCAATGGTCCATGGTTACACGGCGGATTCAAGAAGAGCACGGTGACACCACGCAACATCATGGAACCGTACGTCCATTGTGACACAGCGGGGCCTCATGGAAACAAGGGGACCATTGTGGCAAAGCAGGGCCTAATGGAAGCATGGAGAGCATTGTGACACTAAGGAAACTCCTGGAACCAAGATGACCACTGGCACATAATGGAACCTCATGGAAGCAAGCCTCCACAATGACTTTGGAGGGCCTCAGGGACCACAGGACCCATTGTGACACAGCAGGACCTGGTGGAACCAAGGAGCCTTTGTGATACTCCACATCCACATGGAAGCCAGGGTGCACTGAGACACAGCGGGGCCTTGCTGGAACCAAAGACACCTCTGCAAAAAGCAGGCTAGCTCATAGAAGCAAGGAGTCCATTGTTACAACGTAAAAGCTATGGAACCAAGGGACCATTGTGACACTGCGGGGCCTCATGGAACCAATTGTCCATGATGACAATGCGGATCAAAGGAGACCATGGTGACACTGCGGAACCTGATGGAACCAAGGAGCCATTGTGACACAGTGGGGCCTCATGGAATCAAGGAGACCATTGTGACCCAGGTGTTGCATGTGAAGGCAAGGAGCCATTGTGACACTTTGGGCTTCTTCCCTTGAGCTCTGCAGCTGGCTGTCCCAGCCCAGCGCACCATGCGCCACCTGCTCTCCTCAGGGCTCTGCCTGCACACAGCCCCAGGAGAAGTTTTCCTGTTTGCAAGGAAAGAATGGAAAAGCCGGAGCAGGTTTCCTAAACAACAAACCCCACTCAGGAGCCACATGCTCAGTACAGGCTGCCTGGAACGATGTCCCCTTTCTACAAGGGTCAGTGTGAGCAGGAATGAATGATCTCTGGGAGCAGAATTCTCGGAGTCTTTCCACTGAATTCTCTGTCCCTGTGTCTTGGGGTGACTTTATTGTGTGTATCCCCTATTGCTGCTCTATGCCCAGAAGTGAACTTTGTGCATTTCTGTGCCTTTCAGCTGAGCCTGAGAGGGGGGAGAGGAAAAAAAACCGGACAAACTTCTCAGAGCGTTTGTTCAAGGACACACATACACACTCCTCTGCATCCTGCTTGCAGCAAGAGCAGAGGAAGCAACTTTGTTTCTTTTTAGCCAGTTTTCAGCTCCTTTTCTCTGGGAGGAGATGGAGAGTTGAACTTTGTTTTCCTGGGACTTCGGGGGTTTTTTTTCCCTTCTTCTCTTCTTGACTCTTTCAACATCAGAGCACATTGGGAGAATTTTCTCCCGAGGTGGGGGCCCTGAATGTGGGCCCATGAGCCAGCTGCAAGGAGGCGGAGAGAGACTACACCTACGGAAGTGTTGGGGTTCCTCCCCCCTGCCATGAGGTCATGGGAGAGGGGACCCTGGGGTAGAGGCATGGCCTGGGCACGGGGGGTCTCCCTGCTCCCTGCTCACATGTGCCCTAACCCTGTTCAGCACTGCTTATTTTGTGTTGCCTTGTGCGAGGAGGGCCCTGGTTGTGCCGTGATTGCTCAGTTCTTTGGCAGTGCCCCGCCCATGTGGCTGGAGAAGAAAGAGCTCTGAAACTTCTCTCAAGAATCGCTCCCTGTTTCTTTGCACGGGCCTCGCTGTCTATGGATGTTTCAGGAGACCCCACCGAAACACGGAAGGACTCTCAAATTATCCCAGCTTTCTCTGCACAGCGAGAGCTTTTAATATTTAGCATTGCTATCCTTTTCCTGTGTGTTTGTTAAAAAAATAGTTTTTATCTCTTTCACTTTCTTCCCAGGAAAGTTCTTTTTTCCAAAAACCTGGTGGGGGAGGGCTGGGTGTAACCTGCCTTCTATCAGAGGATATTTTCCTCCACATTTGTCCAAACCGGCACAGCCTGTCCTTTCCTGGGTCTCTGTTGCAGATGGAAGCTGCTGGTGCCATTGTCAGCTTGAAGCCCTCTTTTGATGCAAGCAGATGTTGCCAGGTGTGTTCAGCAGCTGTTGCTCAATGCTTATGCCAAGCTATTGTGTTCCTCATGGAACCAAGGAGCCATTGTGACACTGCCGGGGCTGATGGCATCAAGGAGGCAATTGTGACAGTACAGAACCTCCTAGAAACAAGGCTCCATTGTGACACCGTGGGGAATCATGGAATCAAGGAGCCCATTGTGACACAGCCAGGCCGCATGGAATAATGGTCCATGGTTACACTGCGGATTCAAGAAGAGCACGGTGACACCACGCAACATCATGGAACCATAGGTCCATTGTGACACAGCGGGGCCTCATGGAAACAAGGGGACCATTGTGGCAAAGCAGGGCCTAATGGAAGCATGGAGGGCATTGTGACACTAAGGAAACTCCTGGAACCAAGATGACCACTGGCACATAATGGAACCTCATGGAAGCAAGCCTCCACGATGGTTTTGGAGGGCCTCAGGGACCACAGGACCCATTGTGACACAGCAGGACCTGGTGGAACCAAGGAGCCTTTGTGATACTCCAGATCCACATGGAAGCCAGGGTGCACTGAGACACAGTGGGGCCTTGTTGGAACCAAAGACACCTCTGCAAAAAGCAGGCTAGCTCATAGAAGCAAGGAGTCCATTGTTACAACGTAAAAGCTATGCAACCAAGGGACCATTGTGACACTGCGGGGCCTCATGGAACCAATTGTCCATGATGACAGTGCGGATCAAAGGAGACCATGGTGACACTGCGGAACCTGATGGAACCAAGGAGCCATTGTGACACAGTGGGGCCTCATGGAATCAAGGAGACCATTGTGACCCAGGTGTTGCATGTGAAGGCAAGGAGCCATTGTGACACTTTGGGCTTCTTCCCTTGAGCTCTGCAGCTGGCTGTCCCAGCCCAGCGCACCATGTGCCACCTGCTCTCCTCAGGGCTCTGCCTGCACACAGCCCCAGGAGAAGTTTTCCTGTTTGCAAGGAAAGAATGGAAAAGCCGGAGCAGGTTTCCTAAACAACAAACCCTACTCAGGAGCCACATGCTCAGTACAGGCTGCCTGGAACGATGTCCCCTTTCTACAAGGGTCAGTGTGAGCAGGAATGAATGATCTCTGGGAGCAGAATTCTCGGAGTCTTTCCACTGAATTCTCTGTCCCTGTGTCTTGGGGTGACTTTATTGTGTGTATCCCCTATTGCTGCTCTATGCCCAGAAGTGAACTTTGTGCATTTCTGTGCCTTTCAACTGAGCCTGAGAGGGGGGAGAGGAAAAAAAACCGGACAAACTTCTCAGAGCGTTTGTTCAAGGACACACATACACACTCCTCTGCATCCTGCTTGCAGCAAGAGCAGAGGGAAGCAACTTTGTTTCTTTTTAGCCAGTTTTCAGCTCCTTTTCTCTGGGGGGAGATGGAGAGTTGAACTTTGTTTTCCTGGGACTTCGGGGGTTTTTTTTCCCTTCTTCTCTTCTTGACTCTTTCAACATCAGAGCACATTGGGAGAATTTTCTCCCGAGGTGGGGGCCCTGAATGTGGGCCCATGAGCCAGCTGCAAGGAGGAGGAGAGAGACTACACCTACGGAAGTGTTGGGGTTCCTCCCCCCTGCCATGAGGTCATGGGAGAGGGGACCCTGGGGTAGAGGCATGGCCTGGGCACGGGGTCTCCCTGCTCCCTGCTCACATGTGCCCTAATCCTGTTCAGCACTGCTTATTTTGTGTTGCCCTGTGCGAGGAGGGCCCTGGTTGTGCCGTGATTGCTCAGTTCTTTGGCAGTGCCCCGCCCATGTGGCTGGAGAAGAAAGAGCTCTGAAACTTCTCTCAAGAATCGCTCCCTGTTTCTTTGCACGGGCCTCGCTGTCTATGGATGTTTCAGGAGACCCCACCGAAACACAGAAGGACTCTCAAATTATCCCAGCTTTCTCTGCACAGCGAGAGCTTTTAATATTTAGCATTGTTATCCTTTTCCTGTGTGTTTGTTAAAAAAATAGGTTTTATCTCTTTCACTTTCTTCCCAGAAAAGTTCTTTTTTCCAAAAACCTGGTGGGGGAGGGCTGGGTGTAACCTGCCTTCTATCAGAGGATATTTTCCTCCACATTTGTCCAAACCGGCACAGCCTGTCCTTTCCTGGGTCTCTGTTGCAGATGGAAGCTGCTGGTGCCATTGTCAGCTTGAAGCCCTCTTTTGATGCAAGCAGATGTTGCCAGGTGTGTTCAGCAGCTGTTGCTCAATGCTTATGCCAAGCTATTGTGTTCCTCATGGAACCAAGGAGCCATTGTGACACTGCAGGGGCTGATGGCATCAAGGAGGCAATTGTGACAGTACAGAACCTCCTAGAAACAAGGCTCCATTGTGACACCGTGGGGAATCGTGGAATCAAGGAGCCCATTGTGACACGGCTGCATGGAACCAATGGTCCATGGTTACACGGCGGATTCAAGAAGAGCACGGTGACACCACGCAACATCCTGGAACCATAGGTCCATTGTGACACAGCGGGGCCTCATGGAAACAAGGGGACCATTGTGGCAAAGCAGGGCCTAATGGAAGCATGGAGGGCATTGTGACACTAAGGAAACTCCTGGAACCAAGATGACCACTGGCACATAATGGAACCTCATGGAAGCAAGCCTCCACGATGGTTTTGGAGGGCCTCAGGGACCACAGGACCCATTGTGACACAGCAGGACCTGGTGGAACCAAGGAGCCTTTGTGATACTCCAGATCCACATGGAAGCCAGGGTGCACTGAGACACAGTGGGGCCTTGTTGGAACCAAAGACACCTCTGCAAAAAGCAGGCTAGCTCATAGAAGCAAGGAGTCCATTGTTACAACGTAAAAGCTATGCAACCAAGGGACCATTGTGACACTGCGGGGCCTCATGGAACCAATTGTCCATGATGACAGTGCGGATCAAAGGAGACCATGGTGACACTGCGGAACCTGATGGAACCAAGGAGCCATTGTGACACAGTGGGGCCTCATGGAATCAAGGAGACCATTGTGACCCAGGTGTTGCATGTGAAGGCAAGGAGCCATTGTGACACTTTGGGCTTCTTCCCTTGAGCTCTGCAGCTGGCTGTCCCAGCCCAGCGCACCATGCGCCACCTGCTCTCCTCAGGGCTCTGCCTGCACACAGCCCCAGGAGAAGTTTTCCTGTTTGCAAGGAAAGAATGGAAAAGCCGGAGCAGGTTTCCTAAACAACAAACCCTACTCAGGAGCCACATGCTCAGTACAGGCTGCCTGGAACGATGTCCCCTTTCTACAAGGGTCAGTGTGAGCAGGAATGAATGATCTCTGGGAGCAGAATTCTCGGAGTCTTTCCACTGAATTCTCTGTCCCTGTGTCTTGGGGTGACTTTATTGTGTGTATCCCCTATTGCTGCTCTATGCCCAGAAGTGAACTTTGTGCATTTCTGTGCCTTTCAACTGAGCCTGAGAGGGGGGAGAGGAAAAAAAACCGGACAAACTTCTCAGAGCGTTTGTTCAAGGACACACATACACACTCCTCTGCATCCTGCTTGCAGCAAGAGCAGAGGAAGCAACTTTGTTTCTTTTTAGCCAGTTTTCAGCTCCTTTTCTCTGGGGGAAGATGGAGAGTTGAACTTTGTTTTCCTGGGACTTCGGGGGTTTTTTTCCCCTTCTTCTCTTCTTGACTCTTTCAACATCAGAGCACATTGGGAGAATTTTCTCCCGAGGTGGGGGCCCTGAATGTGGGCCCATGAGCCAGCTGCAAGGAGGAGGAGAGAGACTGCACCTACGGAAGTGTTGGGGTTCCTCCCCACTGCCATGAGGTCATGGGAGAGTGGACCCTGGGGTAGAGGCATGGCCTGGGCACGGGGTCTCCCTGCTCCCTGCTCACATGTGCCCTAATCCTGTTCAGCACTGCTTATTTTGTGTTGCCCTGTGCCAGGAGGGCCCTGGTTGTGCCGTGATTGCTCAGTTCTTTGGCAGTGCCCCGCCCATGTGGCTGGAGAAGAAAGAGCTCTGAAACTTCTCTCAAGAATCGCTCCCTGTTTCTTTGCACGGGCCTCGCTGTCTATGGATGTTTCAGGAGACCCCACCGAAACACGGAAGGACTCTCAAATTATCCCAGCTTTCTCTGCACAGCGAGAGGTTTTAATATTTAGCATTGTTATCCTTTTCCTGTGTGTTTGTTAAAAAAGTAGTTTTTATCTCTTTCACTTTCTTCCCAGGAAAATTCTTTTTTCCCGAAGCTGGTGGGGGAGGGCTGGGTGTAACCTGCCTTCTATCAGAGGATATTTTCCTCCACATTTGTCCAAACCGGCACAGCCTGTCCTTTCCCTGGGTGTCTGTTGCAGATGGAAGCTGCTGGTGCCATTGTCAGCTTGAAGCCCTCTTTTGATGCAAGCAGATGTTGCCAGGTGTGTTCAGCAGCTGTTGCTCAATGCTTATGCCAAGCTATTGTGTTCCTCATGGAACCAAGGAGCCATTGTGACACTGCAGGGGCTGATGGCATCAAGGAGGCAATTGTGACAGTACAGAACCTCCTAGAAACAAGGCTCCATTGTGACACCGTGGGGAATCATGGAATCAAGGAGCCCATTGTGACACGGCTGCATGGAACCAATGGTCCATGGTTACACGGCGGATTCAAGAAGAGCACGGTGACACCACGCAACATCATGGAACCGTACGTCCATTGTGACACAGCGGGGCCTCATGGAAACAAGGGGACCATTGCGGGAAAGCAGGGCCTAATGGAAGCCTGGAGAGCATTGTGACATTGTGGGGAATCATGGAAACATGGAGAGCATTGTGGCACTAAGGAAACTCCTGGAACCAAGATGACCACTGGCACATAATGGAACCTCATGGAAGCAAGCCTCCACGATGGTTTTGGAGGGCCTCAGGGACCACAGGACCCATTGTGACACAGCAGGACCTGGTGGAACCAAGGAGCCTTTGTGATACTCCAGATCCACATGGAAGCCAGGGTGCACTGAGACACAGTGGGGCCTTGTTGGAACCAAAGACACCTCTGCAAAAAGCAGGCTAGCTCATAGAAGCAAGGAGTCCATTGTTACAACGTAAAAGCTATGCAACCAAGGGACCATTGTGACACTGCGGGGCCTCATGGAACCAATTGTCCATGATGACAATGCGGATCAAAGGAGACCATGGTGACACTGCGGAACCTGATGGAACCAAGGAGCCATTGTGACACAGTGGGGCCTCATGGAATCAAGGAGACCATTGTGACCCAGGTGTTGCATGGGAAGGCAAGGAGCCATTGTGACACTTTGGGCTTCTTCCCTTGAGCTCTGCAGCTGGCTGTCCCAGCCCAGCGCACCATGTGCCACCTGCTCTCCTCAGGGCTCTGCCTGCACACAGCCCCAGGAGAAGTTTTCCTGTTTGCAAGGAAAGAATGGAAAAGCCGGAGCAGGTTTCCTAAACAACAAACCCTACTCAGGAGCCACATGCTCAGTACAGGCTGCCGGGAACGATGTCCCCTTTCTACAAGGGTCAGTGTGAGCAGGAATGAATGATCTCTGGGAGCAGAATTCTCGGAGTCTTTCCACTGAATTCTCTCTCCCTGTGTCTTGGGGTGACTTTATCATGTGTATCCCCCTATTGCTGCTCTATGCCCAGAAGTGAACTTTGTGCATTTCTGTGCCTTTCAACTGAGCCTGAGAGGGGGGAGAGGAAAAAAAATCCAGACAAACTTCTCAGAGCGTTTGTTCAAGGACACACATACACACTCCTCTGCATCCTGCTTGCAGCAAGAGCAGAGGAAGCAACTTTGTTTCTTTTTAGCCAGTTTTCAGCTCCTTTTCTCTGGAGGGAGATGGAGAGTTGAACTTTGTTTTCCTGGGACTTTGGGGGTTTTTTTTCCCTTCTTCTCTTCTTGACTCTTTCAACATCAGAGCACATTGGGAGAATTTTCTCCCGAGGTGGGGGCCCTGAATGTGGGCCCATGAGCCAGCTGCAAGGAGGAGGAGAGAGACTACACCTATGGAATTGTTGGGGTTCCTCCCCCCTGCCATGAGGTCATGGGAGAGGGGACCCTGGGGTAGAGGCATGGCCTGGGCACGGGGGGTCTCCCTGCTCCCTGCTCACATGTGCCCTAATCCTGTTCAGCACTGCTTATTTTGTGTTGCCCTGTGCCAGGAGGGCCCTGGTTGTGCCGTGATTGCTCAGTTCTTTGGCAGTGCCCCGCCCATGTGGCTGGAGAAGAAAGAGCTCTGAAACTTCTCTCAAGAATCGCTCCCTGTTTCTTTGCACGGGCCTCGCTGTCTATGGATGTTTCAGGAGACCCCACCGAAACACAGAAGGACTCTCAAATTATCCCAGCTTTCTCTGCACAGCGAGAGCTTTTAATATTTAGCATTGTTATCCTTTTCCTGTGTGTTTGTTAAAAAAATAGGTTTTATCTCTTTCACTTTCTTCCCAGGAAAGTTCTTTTTTCCAAAAACCTGGTGGGGGAGGGCTGGGTGTAACCTGCCTTCTATCAGAGGATATTTTCCTCCACATTTGTCCAAACCGGCACAGCCTGTCCTTTCCTGGGTCTCTGTTGCAGATGGAAGCTGCTGGTGCCATTGTCAGCTTGAAGCCCTCTTTTGATGCAAGCAGATGTTGCCAGGTGTGTTCAGCAGCTGTTGCTCAATGCTTATGCCAAGCTATTGTGTTCCTCATGGAACCAAGGAGCCATTGTGACACTGCAGGGGCTGATGGCATCAAGGAGGCAATTGTGACAGTACAGAACCTCCTAGAAACAAGGCTCCATTGTGACACCGTGGGGAATCATGGAATCAAGGAGCCCATTGTGACACGGCTGCATGGAACCAATGGTCCATGGTTACACGGCGGATTCAAGAAGAGCACGGTGACACCACGCAACATCACGGAACCATAGGTCCATTGTGACACAGCGGGGCCTCATGGAAACAAGGGGACCATTGTGGCAAAGCAGGGCCTAATGGAAGCATGGAGAGCATTGTGACACTAAGGAAACTCCTGGAACCAAGATGACCACTGGCACATAATGGAACCTCATGGAAGCAAGCCTCCACGATGGTTTTGGAGGGCCTCAGGGACCACAGGACCCATTGTGACACAGCAGGACCTGGTGGAACCAAGGAGCCTTTGTGATACTCCAGATCCACATGGAAGCCAGGGTGCACTGAGACACAGCGGGGCCTTGTTGGAACCAAAGACACCTCTGCAAAAAGCAGGCTAGCTCATAGAAGCAAGGAGTCCTTTGTTACAACATCAAACCTATGGAAGCAAGGGACCATTGTGACACTGCGGGGCCTCATGGAACCAATTGTCCATGATGACAATGCGGATCAAAGGAGACCATGGTGACACTGCGGAACCTGATGGAACCAAGGAGCCATTGTGACACAGTGGGGCCTCATGGAATCAAGGAGACCATTGTGACCCAGGTGTTGCATGGGAAGGCAAGGAGCCATTGTGACACTTTGGGCTTCTTCCCTTGAGCTCTGCAGCTGGCTGTCCCAGCCCAGCGCACCATGTGCCACCTGCTCTCCTCAGGGCTCTGCCTGCACACAGCCCCAGGAGAAGTTTTCCTGTTTGCAAGGAAAGAATGGAAAAGCCGGAGCAGGTTTCCTAAACAACAAACCCTACTCAGGAGCCACATGCTCAGTACAGGCTGCCGGGAACGATGTCCCCTTTCTACAAGGGTCAGTGTGAGCAGGAATGAATGATCTCTGGGAGCAGAATTCTCGGAGTCTTTCCACTGAATTCTCTCTCCCTGTGTCTTGGGGTGACTTTATCATGTGTATCCCCCTATTGCTGCTCTATGCCCAGAAGTGAACTTTGTGCATTTCTGTGCCTTTCAACTGAGCCTGAGAGGGGGGAGAGGAAAAAAAATCCAGACAAACTTCTCAGAGCGTTTGTTCAAGGACACACATACACACTCCTCTGCATCCTGCTTGCAGCAAGAGCAGAGGAAGCAACTTTGTTTCTTTTTAGCCAGTTTTCAGCTCCTTTTCTCTGGAGGGAGATGGAGAGTTGAACTTTGTTTTCCTGGGACTTTGGGGGTTTTTTTTCCCTTCTTCTCTTCTTGACTCTTTCAACATCAGAGCACATTGGGAGAATTTTCTCCCGAGGTGGGGGCCCTGAATGTGGGCCCATGAGCCAGCTGCAAGGAGGAGGAGAGAGACTACACCTATGGAATTGTTGGGGTTCCTCCCCCCTGCCATGAGGTCATGGGAGAGGGGACCCTGGGGTAGAGGCATGGCCTGGGCACGGGGGGTCTCCCTGCTCCCTGCTCACATGTGCCCTAATCCTGTTCAGCACTGCTTATTTTGTGTTGCCCTGTGCCAGGAGGGCCCTGGTTGTGCTGTGATTGCTCAGTTCTTTGGCAGTGCCCCGCCCATGTGGCTGGAGAAGAAAGAGCTCTGAAACTTCTCTCAAGAATCGCTCCCTGTTTCTTTGCACGGGCCTCGCTGTCTATGGATGTTTCAGGAGACCCCACCGAAACACGGAAGGACTCTCAAATTATCCCAGCTTTCTCTGCACAGCGAGAGGTTTTAATATTTAGCATTGTTATCCTTTTCCTGTGTGTTTGTTAAAAAAGTAGTTTTTATCTCTTTCACTTTCTTCCCAGGAAAATTCTTTTTTCCCGAAGCTGGTGGGGGAGGGCTGGGTGTAACCTGCCTTCTATCAGAGGATATTTTCCTCCACATTTGTCCAAACCGGCACAGCCTGTCCTTTCCCTGGGTGTCTGTTGCAGATGGAAGCTGCTGGTGCCATTGTCAGCTTGAAGCCCTCTTTTGATGCAAGCAGATGTTGCCAGGTGTGTTCAGCAGCTGTTGCTCAATGCTTATGCCAAGCTATTGTGTTCCTCATGGAACCAAGGAGCCATTGTGACACTGCAGGGGCTGATGGCATCAAGGAGGCAATTGTGACAGTACAGAACCTCCTAGAAACAAGGCTCCATTGTGACACCGTGGGGAATCATGGAATCAAGGAGCCCATTGTGACACGGCTGCATGGAACCAATGGTCCATGGTTACACGGCGGATTCAAGAAGAGCACGGTGACACCACGCAACATCATGGAACCGTACGTCCATTGTGACACAGCAAGGCCGCATGGAAACAAGGGGACCATTGTGGCAAAGCAGGGCCTAATGGAAGCCTGGAGAGCATTGTGACATTGTGGGGAATCATGGAAACATGGAGAGCATTGTGACACTAAGGAAACTCCTGGAACCAAGATGACCACTGGCACATAATGGAACCTCATGGAAGCAAGCATCCATGATGACTTTGGAGGGCCTCAGGGACCACAGGACCCATTGTGACACAGCAGGACCTGGTGGAACCAAGGAGCCTTTGTGATACTCCAGATCCACATGGAAGCCAGGGTGCACTGAGACACAGTGGGGCCTTGTTGGAACCAAAGACACCTCTGCAAAAAGCAGGCTAGCTCATAGAAGCAAGGAGTCCATTGTTACAACGTAAAAGCTGTGCAACCAAGGGACCATTGTGACACTGCGGGGCCTCATGGAACCAATTGTCCATGATGACAGTGCGGATCAAAGGAGACCATGGTGACACTGCGGAACCTGATGGAACCAAGGAGCCATTGTGACACAGTGGGGCCTCATGGAATCAAGGAGACCATTGTGACCCAGGTGTTGCATGGGAAGGCAAGGAGCCATTGTGACACTTTGGGCTTCTTCCCTTGAGCTCTGCAGCTGGCTGTCCCAGCCCAGCGCACCATGTGCCACCTGCTCTCCTCAGGGCTCTGCCTGCACACAGCCCCAGGAGAAGTTTTCCTGTTTGCAAGGAAAGAATGGAAAAGCCGGAGCAGGTTTCCTAAACAACAAACCCCACTCAGGAGCCACATGCTCAGTACAGGCTGCCGGGAACGATGTCCCCTTTCTACAAGGGTCAGGGTGAGCAGAAATGAATGATCTCTGGGAGCAGAATTCTCAGAGTCTTTCCACTGAATTCTCTGTCCCTGTGTCTTGGGGTGACTTTATCATGTGTATCCCCTATTGCTGCTCTATGCCCAGAAGTGAACTTTGTGCATTTCTGTGCCTTTCAACTGAGCCTGAGAGGGGGGAGAGGAAAAAAAACCGGACAAACTTCTCAGAGCGTTTGTTCAAGGACACACATACACACTCCTCTGCATCCTGCTTGCAGCAAGAGCAGAGGGAAGCAACTTTGTTTCTTTTTAGCCAGTTTTCAGCTCCTTTTCTCTGGGGGGAGATGGAGAGTTGAACTTTGTTTTCCTGGGACTTCGGGGGTTTTTTTTCCCTTCTTCTCTTCTTGACTCTTTCAACATCAGAGCACATTGGGCGAATTTTCTCCCGAGGTGGGGGCCCTGAATGTGGGCCCATGAGCCAGCTGCAAGGAGGAGGAGAGAGACTACACCTACGGAAGTGTTGGGGTTCCTCCCCCCTGCCATGAGGTCATGGGAGAGGGGACCCTGGGGTAGAGGCATGGCCTGGGCACGGGGTCTCCCTGCTCCCTGCTCACATGTGCCCTAATCCTGTTCAGCACTGCTTATTTTGTGTTGCCCTGTGCCAGGAGGGCCCTGGTTGTGCCGTGATTGCTCAGTTCTTTGGCAGTGCCCCGCCCATGTGGCTGGAGAAGAAAGAGCTCTGAAACTTCTCTCAAGAATCGCTCCCTGTTTCTTTGCACGGGCCTCGCTGTCTATGGATGTTTCAGGAGACCCCACCGAAACACGGAAGGACTCTCAAATTATCCCAGCTTTCTCTGCACAGCGAGAGGTTTTAATATTTAGCATTGTTATCCTTTTCCTGTGTGTTTGTTAAAAAAGTAGTTTTTATCTCTTTCACTTTCTTCCCAGGAAAATTCTTTTTTCCCGAAGCTGGTGGGGGAGGGCTGGGTGTAACCTGCCTTCTATCAGAGGATATTTTCCTCCACATTTGTCCAAACCGGCACAGCCTGTCCTTTCCCTGGGTGTCTGTTGCAGATGGAAGCTGCTGGTGCCATTGTCAGCTTGAAGCCCTCTTTTGATGCAAGCAGATGTTGCCAGGTGTGTTCAGCAGCTGTTGCTCAATGCTTATGCCAAGCTATTGTGTTCCTCATGGAACCAAGGAGCCATTGTGACACTGCAGGGGCTGATGGCATCAAGGAGGCAATTGTGACAGTACAGAACCTCCTAGAAACAAGGCTCCATTGTGACACCGTGGAGAATCATGGAATCAAGGAGCCCATTGTGACACGGCTGCATGGAACCAATGGTCCATGGTTACACGGCGGATTCAAGAAGAGCACGGTGACACCACGCAACATCATGGAACCGTACGTCCATTGTGACACAGCGGGGCCTCATGGAAACAAGGGGACCATTGCGGGAAAGCAGGGCCTAATGGAAGCCTGGAGAGCATTGTGACATTGTGGGGAATCATGGAAACATGGAGAGCATTGTGGCACTAAGGAAACTCCTGGAACCAAGATGACCACTGGCACATAATGGAACCTCATGGAAGCAAGCCTCCACGATGGTTTTGGAGGGCCTCAGGGACCACAGGACCCATTGTGACACAGCAGGACCTGGTGGAACCAAGGAGCCTTTGTGATACTCCAGATCCACATGGAAGCCAGGGTGCACTGAGACACAGCGGGGCCTTGTTGGAACCAAAGACACCTCTGCAAAAAGCAGGCTAGCTCATAGAAGCAAGGAGTCCATTGTTACAACGTAAAAGCTATGCAACCAAGGGACCATTGTGACACTGCGGGGCCTCATGGAACCAATTGTCCATGATGACAGTGCGGATCAAAGGAGACCATGGTGACACTGCGGAACCTGATGGAACCAAGGAGCCATTGTGACACAGTGGGGCCTCATGGAATCAAGGAGACCATTGTGACCCAGGTGTTGCATGGGAAGGCAAGGAGCCATTGTGACACTTTGGGCTTCTTCCCTTGAGCTCTGCAGCTGGCTGTCCCAGCCCAGCGCACCATGTGCCACCTGCTCTCCTCAGGGCTCTGCCTGCACACAGCCCCAGGAGAAGTTTTCCTGTTTGCAAGGAAAGAATGGAAAAGCCGGAGCAGGTTTCCTAAACAACAAACCCCACTCAGGAGCCACATGCTCAGTACAGGCTGCCTGGAACGATGTCCCCTTTCTACAAGGGTCAGTGTGAGCAGGAATGAATGATCTCTGGGAGCAGAATTCTCGGAGTCTTTCCACTGAATTCTCTCTCCCTGTGTCTTGGGGTGACTTTATCATGTGTATCCCCTATTGCTGCTCTATGCCCAGAAGTGAACTTTGTGCATTTCTGTGCCTTTCAACTGAGCCTGAGAGGGGGGAGAGGAAAAAAAACCGGACAAACTTCTCAGAGCGTTTGTTCAAGGACACACATACACACTCCTCTGCATCCTGCTTGCAGCAAGAGCAGAGGAAGCAACTTTGTTTCTTTTTAGCCAGTTTTCAGCTCCTTTTCTCTGGGGGGAGATGGAGAGTTGAACTTTGTTTTCCTGGGACTTCGGGGGTTTTTTTTCCCTTCTTCTCTTCTTGACTCTTTCAACATCAGAGCACATTGGGAGAATTTTCTCCCGAGGTGGGGGCCCTGAATGTGGGCCCATGAGCCAGCTGCAAGGAGGAGGAGAGAGACTGCACCTACGGAAGTGTTGGGGTTCCTCCCCCCTGCCATGAGGTCATGGGAGAGGGGACCCTGGGGTAGAGGCATGGCCTGGGCACGGGGTCTCCCTGCTCCCTGCTCACATGTGCCCTAATCCTGTTCAGCACTGCTTATTTTGTGTTGCCCTGTGCCAGGAGGGCCCTGGTTGTGCCGTGATTGCTCAGTTCTTTGGCAGTGCCCCGCCCATGTGGCTGGAGAAGAAAGAGCTCTGAAACTTCTCTCAAGAATCGCTCCCTGTTTCTTTGCACGGGCCTCGCTGTCTATGGATGTTTCAGGAGACCCCACCGAAACACAGAAGGACTCTCAAATTATCCCAGCTTTCTCTGCACAGCGAGAGCTTTTAATATTTAGCATTGTTATCCTTTTCCTGTGTGTTTGTTAAAAAAATAGGTTTTATCTCTTTCACTTTCTTCCCAGGAAAGTTCTTTTTTCCAAAAACCTGGTGGGGGAGGGCTGGGTGTAACCTGCCTTCTATCAGAGGATATTTTCCTCCACATTTGTCCAAACCGGCACAGCCTGTCCTTTCCTGGGTCTCTGTTGCAGATGGAAGCTGCTGGTGCCATTGTCAGCTTGAAGCCCTCTTTTGATGCAAGCAGATGTTGCCAGGTGTGTTCAGCAGCTGTTGCTCAATGCTTATGCCAAGCTATTGTGTTCCTCATGGAACCAAGGAGCCATTGTGACACTGCAGGGGCTGATGGCATCAAGGAGGCAATTGTGACAGTACAGAACCTCCTAGAAACAAGGCTCCATTGTGACACCGTGGGGAATCATGGAATCAAGGAGCCCATTGTGACACGGCTGCATGGAACCAATGGTCCATGGTTACACGGCGGATTCAAGAAGAGCACGGTGACACCACGCAACATCACGGAACCATAGGTCCATTGTGACACAGCGGGGCCTCATGGAAACAAGGGGACCATTGTGGCAAAGCAGGGCCTAATGGAAGCATGGAGAGCATTGTGACACTAAGGAAACTCCTGGAACCAAGATGACCACTGGCACATAATGGAACCTCATGGAAGCAAGCCTCCACGATGGTTTTGGAGGGCCTCAGGGACCACAGGACCCATTGTGACACAGCAGGACCTGGTGGAACCAAGGAGCCTTTGTGATACTCCAGATCCACATGGAAGCCAGGGTGCACTGAGACACAGCGGGGCCTTGTTGGAACCAAAGACACCTCTGCAAAAAGCAGGCTAGCTCATAGAAGCAAGGAGTCCTTTGTTACAACATCAAACCTATGGAAGCAAGGGACCATTGTGACACTGCGGGGCCTCATGGAACCAATTGTCCATGATGACAGTGCGGATCAAAAGAGACCATGGTGACACTGCGGAACCTGATGGAACCAAGGAGCCATTGTGACACAGTGGGGCCTCATGGAATCAAGGAGACCATTGTGACCCAGGTGTTGCATGGGAAGGCAAGGAGCCATTGTGACACTTTGGGCTTCTTCCCTTGAGCTCTGCAGCTGGCTGTCCCAGCCCAGCGCACCATGTGCCACCTGCTCTCCTCAGGGCTCTGCCTGCACACAGCCCCAGGAGAAGTTTTCCTGTTTGCAAGGAAAGAATGGAAAAGCCGGAGCAGGTTTCCTAAACAACAAACCCTACTCAGGAGCCACATGCTCAGTACAGGCTGCCGGGAACGATGTCCCCTTTCTACAAGGGTCAGTGTGAGCAGGAATGAATGATCTCTGGGAGCAGAATTCTCGGAGTCTTTCCACTGAATTCTCTCTCCCTGTGTCTTGGGGTGACTTTATCATGTGTATCCCCCTATTGCTGCTCTATGCCCAGAAGTGAACTTTGTGCATTTCTGTGCCTTTCAACTGAGCCTGAGAGGGGGGAGAGGAAAAAAAATCCAGACAAACTTCTCAGAGCGTTTGTTCAAGGACACACATACACACTCCTCTGCATCCTGCTTGCAGCAAGAGCAGAGGAAGCAACTTTGTTTCTTTTTAGCCAGTTTTCAGCTCCTTTTCTCTGGGGGGAGATGGAGAGTTGAACTTTGTTTTCCTGGGACTTTGGGGGTTTTTTTTCCCTTCTTCTCTTCTTGACTCTTTCAACATCAGAGCACATTGGGAGAATTTTCTCCCGAGGTGGGGGCCCTGAATGTGGGCCCATGAGCCAGCTGCAAGGAGGAGGAGAGAGACTACACCTATGGAATTGTTGGGGTTCCTCCCCCCTGCCATGAGGTCATGGGAGAGGGGACCCTGGGGTAGAGGCATGGCCTGGGCACGGGGGGTCTCCCTGCTCCCTGCTCACATGTGCCCTAATCCTGTTCAGCACTGCTTATTTTGTGTTGCCCTGTGCCAGGAGGGCCCTGGTTGTGCCGTGATTGCTCAGTTCTTTGGCAGTGCCCCGCCCATGTGGCTGGAGAAGAAAGAGCTCTGAAACTTCTCTCAAGAATCGCTCCCTGTTTCTTTGCACGGGCCTCGCTGTCTATGGATGTTTCAGGAGACCCCACCGAAACACGGAAGGACTCTCAAATTATCCCAGCTTTCTCTGCACAGCGAGAGGTTTTAATATTTAGCATTGTTATCCTTTTCCTGTGTGTTTGTTAAAAAAGTAGTTTTTATCTCTTTCACTTTCTTCCCAGGAAAATTCTTTTTTCCCGAAGCTGGTGGGGGAGGGCTGGGTGTAACCTGCCTTCTATCAGAGGATATTTTCCTCCACATTTGTCCAAACCGGCACAGCCTGTCCTTTCCCTGGGTGTCTGTTGCAGATGGAAGCTGCTGGTGCCATTGTCAGCTTGAAGCCCTCTTTTGATGCAAGCAGATGTTGCCAGGTGTGTTCAGCAGCTGTTGCTCAATGCTTATGCCAAGCTATTGTGTTCCTCATGGAACCAAGGAGCCATTGTGACACTGCAGGGGCTGATGGCATCAAGGAGGCAATTGTGACAGTACAGAACCTCCTAGAAACAAGGCTCCATTGTGACACCGTGGGGAATCATGGAATCAAGGAGCCCATTGTGACACGGCTGCATGGAACCAATGGTCCATGGTTACACGGCGGATTCAAGAAGAGCACGGTGACACCACGCAACATCATGGAACCGTACGTCCATTGTGACACAGCAAGGCCGCATGGAAACAAGGGGACCATTGTGGCAAAGCAGGGCCTAATGGAAGCCTGGAGAGCATTGTGACATTGTGGGGAATCATGGAAACATGGAGAGCATTGTGACACTAAGGAAACTCCTGGAACCAAGATGACCACTGGCACATAATGGAACCTCATGGAAGCAAGCATCCATGATGACTTTGGAGGGCCTCAGGGACCACAGGACCCATTGTGACACAGCAGGACCTGGTGGAACCAAGGAGCCTTTGTGATACTCCAGATCCACATGGAAGCCAGGGTGCACTGAGACACAGTGGGGCCTTGTTGGAACCAAAGACACCTCTGCAAAAAGCAGGCTAGCTCATAGAAGCAAGGAGTCCATTGTTACAACGTAAAAGCTATGCAACCAAGGGACCATTGTGACACTGCGGGGCCTCATGGAACCAATTGTCCATGATGACAGTGCGGATCAAAGGAGACCATGGTGACACTGCGGAACCTGATGGAACCAAGGAGCCATTGTGACACAGTGGGGCCTCATGGAATCAAGGAGACCATTGTGACCCAGGTGTTGCATGGGAAGGCAAGGAGCCATTGTGACACTTTGGGCTTCTTCCCTTGAGCTCTGCAGCTGGCTGTCCCAGCCCAGCGCACCATGTGCCACCTGCTCTCCTCAGGGCTCTGCCTGCACACAGCCCCAGGAGAAGTTTTCCTGTTTGGAAGGAAAGAATGGAAAAGCCTGAGCAGGTTTCCTAAACAACAAACCCCACTCAGGAGCCACATGCTCAGTACAGGCTGCCGGGAACGATGTCCCCTTTCTACAAGGGTCAGGGTGAGCAGAAATGAATGATCTCTGGGAGCAGAATTCTCAGAGTCTTTCCACTGAATTCTCTGTCCCTGTGTCTTGGGGTGACTTTATCATGTGTATCCCCTATTGCTGCTCTATGCCCAGAAGTGAACTTTGTGCATTTCTGTGCCTTTCAACTGAGCCTGAGAGGGGGGAGAGGAAAAAAAACCGGACAAACTTCTCAGAGCGTTTGTTCAAGGACACACATACACACTCCTCTGCATCCTGCTTGCAGCAAGAGCAGAGGGAAGCAACTTTGTTTCTTTTTAGCCAGTTTTCAGCTCCTTTTCTCTGGGGGGAGATGGAGAGTTGAACTTTGTTTTCCTGGGACTTCGGGGGTTTTTTTTCCCTTCTTCTCTTCTTGACTCTTTCAACATCAGAGCACATTGGGCGAATTTTCTCCCGAGGTGGGGGCCCTGAATGTGGGCCCATGAGCCAGCTGCAAGGAGGAGGAGAGAGACTACACCTACGGAAGTGTTGGGGTTCCTCCCCCCTGCCATGAGGTCATGGGAGAGGGGACCCTGGGGTAGAGGCATGGCCTGGGCACGGGGTCTCCCTGCTCCCTGCTCACATGTGCCCTAACCCTGTTCAGCACTGCTTATTTTGTGTTGCCCTGTGCCAGGAGGGCCCTGGTTGTGCCGTGATTGCTCAGTTCTTTGGCAGTGCCCCGCCCATGTGGCTGGAGAAGAAAGAGCTCTGAAACTTCTCTCAAGAATCGCTCCCTGTTTCTTTGCACGGGCCTCGCTGTCTATGGATGTTTCAGGAGACCCCACCGAAACACGGAAGGACTCTCAAATTATCCCAGCTTTCTCTGCACAGCGAGAGGTTTTAATATTTAGCATTGTTATCCTTTTCCTGTGTGTTTGTTAAAAAAGTAGTTTTTATCTCTTTCACTTTCTTCCCAGGAAAATTCTTTTTTCCCGAAGCTGGTGGGGGAGGGCTGGGTGTAACCTGCCTTCTATCAGAGGATATTTTCCTCCACATTTGTCCAAACCGGCACAGCCTGTCCTTTCCCTGGGTGTCTGTTGCAGATGGAAGCTGCTGGTGCCATTGTCAGCTTGAAGCCCTCTTTTGATGCAAGCAGATGTTGCCAGGTGTGTTCAGCAGCTGTTGCTCAATGCTTATGCCAAGCTATTGTGTTCCTCATGGAACCAAGGAGCCATTGTGACACTGCAGGGGCTGATGGCATCAATGAGGCAATTGTGACAGTACAGAACCTCCTAGAAACAAGGCTCCATTGTGACACCGTGGGGAATCATGGAATCAAGGAGCCCATTGTGACACGGCTGCATGGAACCAATGGTCCATGGTTACACGGCGGATTCAAGAAGAGCACGGTGACACCACGCAACATCATGGAACCATAGGTCCATTGTGACACAGCGGGGCCTCATGGAAACAAGGGGACCATTGTGGCAAAGCAGGGCCTAATGGAAGCATGGAGAGCATTGTGACACTAAGGAAACTCCTGGAACCAAGATGACCACTGGCACATAATGGAACCTCATGGAAGCAAGCCTCCACAATGGTTTTGGAGGGCCTCAGGGACCACAGGACCCATTGTGACACAGCAGGACCTGGTGGAACCAAGGAGCCTTTGTGATACTCCACATCCACATGGAAGCCAGGGTGCACTGAGACACAGTGGGGCCTTGTTGGAACCAAAGACACCTCTGCAAAAAGCAGGCTAGCTCATAGAAGCAAGGAGTCCATTGTTACAACATCAAACCTATGGAAGCAAGGGACCATTGTGACACTGCGGGGCCTTATGGAACCAATTGTCCATGATGACAGTGCGGATCAAAAGAGACCATGGTGACACTGCGGAACCTGATGGAACCAAGGAGCCATTGTGACACAGTGGGGCCTCATGGAATCAAGGAGACCATTGTGACCCAGGTGTTGCATGGGAAGGCAAGGAGCCATTGTGACACTTTGGGCTTCTTCCCTTGAGCTCTGCAGCTGGCTGTCCCAGCCCAGCGCACCATGTGCCACCTGCTCTCCTCAGGGCTCTGCCTGCACACAGCCCCAGGAGAAGTTTTCCTGTTTGCAAGGAAAGAATGGAAAAGCCGGAGCAGGTTTCCTAAACAACAAACCCCACTCAGGAGCCACATGCTCAGTACAGGCTGCCGGGAACGATGTCCCCTTTCTACAAGGGTCAGTGTGAGCAGGAATGAATGATCTCTGGGAGCAGAATTCTCGGAGTCTTTCCACTGAATTCTCTCTCCCTGTGTCTTGGGGTGACTTTATCATGTGTATCCCCCTATTGCTGCTCTATGCCCAGAAGTGAACTTTGTGCATTTCTGTGCCTTTCAACTGAGCCTGAGAGGGGGGAGAGGAAAAAAAAGCCAGACAAACTTCTCAGAGCGTTTGTTCAAGGACACACATACACACTCCTCTGCATCCTGCTTGCAGCAAGAGCAGAGGAAGCAACTTTGTTTCTTTTTAGCCAGTTTTCAGCTCCTTTTCTCTGGAGGGAGATGGAGAGTTGAACTTTGTTTTCCTGGGACTTCGGGGGTTTTTTTTCCCTTCTTCTCTTCTTGACTCTTTCAACATCAGAGCACATTGGGAGAATTTTCTCCCGAGGTGGGGGCCCTGAATGTGGGCCCATGAGCCAGCTGCAAGGAGGAGGAGAGAGACTACACCTACGGAAGTGTTGGGGTTCCTCCCCCCTGCCATGAGGTCATGGGAGAGGGGACCCTGGGGTAGAGGCATGGCCTGGGCACGGGGGGTCTCCCTGCTCCCTGCTCACATGTGCCCTAATCCTGTTCAGCACTGCTTATTTTGTGTTGCCCTGTGCCAGGAGGGCCCTGGTTGTGCCGTGATTGCTCAGTTCTTTGGCAGTGCCCCGCCCATGTGGCTGGAGAAGAAAGAGCTCTGAAACTTCTCTCAAGAATCGCTCCCTGTTTCTTTGCACGGGCCTCGCTGTCTATGGATGTTTCAGGAGACCCCACCGAAACACGGAAGGACTCTCAAATTATCCCAGCTTTCTCTGCACAGCGAGAGGTTTTAATATTTAGCATTGTTATCCTTTTCCTGTGTGTTTGTTAAAAAAGTAGTTTTTATCTCTTTCACTTTCTTCCCAGGAAAATTCTTTTTTCCCGAAGCTGGTGGAGGAGGGCTGGGTGTAACCTGCCTTCTATCAGAGGATATTTTCCTCCACATTTGTCCAAACCGGCACAGCCTGTTCTTTCCCTGGGTGTCTGTTGCAGATGGAAGCTGCTGGTGCCATTGTCAGCTTGAAGCCCTCTTTTGATGCAAGCAGATGTTGCCAGGTGTGTTCAGCAGCTGTTGCTCAATGCTTATGCCAAGCTATTGTGTTCCTCATGGAACCAAGGAGCCATTGTGACACTGCAGGGGCTGATGGCATCAAGGAGGCAATTGTGACAGTACAGAACCTCCTAGAAACAAGGCTCCATTGTGACACCATGGGGAATCATGGAATCAAGGAGCCCATTGTGACACGGCTGCATGGAACCAATGGTCCATGGTTACACCGCGGATTCAAGAAGAGCACGGTGACACCACGCAACATCATGGAACCATAGGTCCATTGTGACACAGCAAGGCCGCATGGAAACAAGGGGACCATTGTGGCAAAGCAGGGCCTAATGGAAGCCTGGAGAGCATTGTGACATTGTGGGGAATCATGGAAACATGGAGAGCATTGTGACACTAAGGAAACTCCTGGAACCAAGATGACCACTGGCACATAATGGAACCTCATGGAAGCAAGCATCCATGATGACTTTGGAGGGCCTCAGGGACCACAGGACCCATTGTGACACAGCAGGACCTGGTGGAACCAAGGAGCCTTTGTGATACTCCAGATCCACATGGAAGCCAGGGTGCACTGAGACACAGCGGGGCCTTGTTGGAACCAAAGACACCTCTGCAAAAAGCAGGCTAGCTCATAGAAGCAAGGAGTCCATTGTTACAACGTAAAAGCTATGCAACCAAGGGACCATTGTGACACTGCGGGGCCTCATGGAACCAATTGTCCATGATGACAGTGCGGATCAAAGGAGACCATGGTGACACTGCGGAACCTGATGGAACCAAGGAGCCATTGTGACACAGTGGGGCCTCATGGAATCAAGGAGACCATTGTGACCCAGGTGTTGCATGGGAAGGCAAGGAGCCATTGTGACACTTTGGGCTTCTTCCCTTGAGCTCTGCAGCTGGCTGTCCCAGCCCAGCGCACCATGTGCCACCTGCTCTCCTCAGGGCTCTGCCTGCACACAGCCCCAGGAGAAGTTTTCCTGTTTGCAAGGAAAGAATGGAAAAGCCGGAGCAGGTTTCCTAAACAACAAACCCCACTCAGGAGCCACATGCTCAGTACAGGCTGCCTGGAACGATGTCCCCTTTCTACAAGGGTCAGTGTGAGCAGGAATGATCTCTGGGAGCAGAATTCTCGGAGTCTTTCCACTGAATTCTCTGTCCCTGTGTCTTGGGGTGACTTTATCATGTGTATCCCCTATTGCTGCTCTATGCCCAGAAGTGAACTTTGTGCATTTCTGTGCCTTTCAACTGAGCCTGAGAGGGGGGAGAGGAAAAAAAACCGGACAAACTTCTCAGAGCGTTTGTTCAATGACACACATACACACTCCTCTGCATCCTGCTTGCAGCAAGAGCAGAGGGAAGCAACTTTGTTTCTTTTTAGCCAGTTTTCAGCTCCTTTTCTCTGGAGGGAGATGGAGAGTTGAACTTTGTTTTCCTGGGACTTCGGGGGTTTTTTTTCCCTTCTTCTCTTCTTGACTCTTTCAACATCAGAGCACATTGGGAGAATTTTCTCCCGAGGTGGGGGCCCTGAATGTGGGCCCATGAGCCAGCTGCAAGGAGGAGGAGAGAGACTGCACCTACGGAAGTGTTGGGGTTCCTCCCCCCTGCCATGAGGTCATGGGAGAGGGGACCCTGGGGTAGAGGCATGGCCTGGGCACGGGGTCTCCCTGCTCCCTGCTCACATGTGCCCTAATCCTGTTCAGCACTGCTTATTTTGTGTTGCCCTGTGCCAGGAGGGCCCTGGTTGTGCCGTGATTGCTCAGTTCTTTGGCAGTGCCCCGCCCATGTGGCTGGAGAAGAAAGAGCTCTGAAACTTCTCTCAAGAATCGCTCCCTGTTTCTTTGCACGGGCCTCGCTGTCTATGGATGTTTCAGGAGACCCCACCGAAACACAGAAGGACTCTCAAATTATCCCAGCTTTCTCTGCACAGCGAGAGGTTTTAATATTTAGCATTGTTATCCTTTTCCTGTGTGTTTGTTAAAAAAATAGTTTTTATCTCTTTCACTTTCTTCCCAGGAAAGTTCTTTTTTCCAAAAACCTGGTGGGGGAGGGCTGGGTGTAACCTGCCTTCTATCAGAGGATATTTTCCTCCACATTTGTCCAAACCGGCACAGCCTGTCCTTTCCTGGGTCTCTGTTGCAGATGGAAGCTGCTGGTGCCATTGTCAGCTTGAAGCCCTCTTTTGATGCAAGCAGATGTTGCCAGGTGTGTTCAGCAGCTGTTGCTCAATGCTTATGCCAAGCTATTGTGTTCCTCATGGAACCAAGGAGCCATTGTGACACTGCAGGGGCTGATGGCATCAAGGAGGCAATTGTGACAGTACAGAACCTCCTAGAAACAAGGCTCCATTGTGACACCGTGGGGAATCATGGAATCAAGGAGCCCATTGTGACACGGCTGCATGGAACCAATGGTCCATGGTTACACGGCGGATTCAAGAAGAGCACGGTGACACCACGCAACATCACGGAACCATAGGTCCATTGTGACACAGCGGGGCCTCATGGAAACAAGGGGACCATTGTGGCAAAGCAGGGCCTAATGGAAGCATGGAGAGCATTGTGACACTAAGGAAACTCCTGGAACCAAGATGACCACTGGCACATAATGGAACCTCATGGAAGCAAGCCTCCATGATGACTTTGGAGGGCCTCAGGGACCACAGGACCCATTGTGACACAGCAGGACCTGGTGGAACCAAGGAGCCTTTGTGATACTCCACATCCACATGGAAGCCAGGGTGCACTGAGACACAGCGGGGCCTTGTTGGAACCAAAGACACCTCTGCAAAAAGCAGGCTAGCTCATAGAAGCAAGGAGTCCATTGTTACAACATCAAACCTATGGAAGCAAGGGACCATTGTGACACTGCGAGGCCTCATGGAACCAATTGTCCATGATGACAATGCGGATCAAAAGAGACCATGGTGACACTGCGGAACCTGATGGAACCAAGGAGCCATTGTGACACAGTGGGGCCTCATGGAATCAAGGAGACCATTGTGACCCAGGTGTTGCATGGGAAGGCAAGGAGCCATTGTGACACTTTGGGCTTCTTCCCTTGAGCTCTGCAGCTGGCTGTCCCAGCCCAGCGCACCATGTGCCACCTGCTCTCCTCAGGGCTCTGCCTGCACACAGCCCCAGGAGAAGTTTTCCTGTTTGCAAGGAATTAATGGAAAAGCCGGAGCAGGTTTCCCAAACAACAAACCCCACTCAGGAGCCACATGCTCAGTACAGGCTGCCTGGAACGATGTCCCCTTTCTACAAGGGTCAGGGTGAGCAGGAATGAATGATCTCTGGGAGCAGAATTCTCGGAGTCTTTCTACTGAATTCTCTGTCCCTGTGTCTTGGGGTGACTTTATCATGTGTATCCCCTATTGCTGCTCTATGCCCAGAAGTGAACTTTGTGCATTTCTGTGCCTTTCAACTGAGCCTGAGAGGGGGGAGAGGAAAAAAAAACCGGACAAACTTCTCAGAGCGTTTGTTCAAGGACACACATACACACTCCTCTGCATCCTGCTTGCCGCAAGAGCGGAGGAAGCAACTTTGTTTCTTTTTAGCCAGTTTTCAGCTCCTTTTCTCTGGGGAGAGATGGAGAGTTGAATTTGTTTTCCTGGGACTTTGGGGGTTTTTTTTCCCTTCTTCTCTTCTTGACTCTTTCAACATCAGACCACATTGGGAGAATTTTCTCCCGAGGTGGGGGCCCTGAATGTGGGCCCATGAGCCAGCTGCAAGGAGGAGGAGAGAGACTACACCTCCGGAAGTGTTGGGGTTCCTCCCCCCTGCCATGAGGTCATGGGAGAGGGGACCCTGGGGTAGAGGCATGGCCTGGGCACGGGGTCTCCCTGCTCCCTGCTCACATGTGCCCTAATCCTGTTCAGCACTGCTTATTTTGTGTTGCCCTGTGCCAGGAGGGCCCTGGTTGTGCCGTGATTGCTCAGTTCTTTGGCAGTGCCCCGCCCATGTGGCTGGAGAAGAAAGAGCTCTGAAACTTCTCTCAAGAATCGCTCCCTGTTTCTTTGCACGGGCCTCGCTGTCTATGGATGTTTCAGGAGACCCCACCGAAACACGGAAGGACTCTCAAATTATCCCAGCTTTCTCTGCACAGCGAGAGCTTTTAACATTTAGCATTGTTATCCTTTTCCTGTGTGTTTGTTAAAAAAATAATTTTTATCTCTTTCACTTTCTTCCCAGGAAAATTCTTTTTTCCCGAAGCTGGTGGGGGAGGGCTGGATGTAACCTGCCTTCTATCAGAGGATATTTTCCTCCACATTTGTCCAAACCGGCACAGCCTGTCCTTTCCTGGGTGTCTCTGTCAGATGGAAGCTGCTGGTGCCATTGTCAGCTTGAAGCCCTCTTTTGATGCAAGCAGATGTTGCCAGGTGTGTTCAGCAGCTGTTGCTCAATGCTTATGCCAAGCTATTGTGTTCCTCATGGAACCAAGGAGCCATTGTGACACTGCAGGGGCTGATGGCATCAAGGAGGCAATTGTGACAGTACAGAACCTCCTAGAAACAAGGCTCCATTGTGACACCGTGGGGAATCATGGAATCACGGAGCCCATTGTGACACGGCCAGGCCGCATGGAACCAATGGTCCATGGTTACACGGCGGATTCAAGAAGAGCACGGTGACACCACGCAACATCATGGAACCATAGGTCCATTGTGACACAGCGGGGCCTCATGGAAACAAGGGGACCATTGTGGCAAAGCAGGGCCTAATGGAAGCATGGAGAGCATTGTGACATTGTGGGGAATCATGGAAGCATGGAGAGCATTGTGACACTAAGGAAACTCCTGGAACCAAGATGACCACTGGCACATAATGGAACCTCATGGAAGCAAGCCTCCATGATGACTTTGGAGGGCCTCAGGGACCACAGGACCCATTGTGACACAGCAGGACCTGGTGGAACCAAGGAGCCTTTGTGATGCTCCAGATCCACATGGAAGCCAGGGTGCACTGAGACACAGCGGGGCCTTGTTGGAACCAAAGACACCTCTGCAAAAAGCAGGCTAGCTCATAGAAGCAAGGAGTCCATTGTTACAACATCAAAGCTATGGAAGCAAGGGACCATTGTGACACTGCAGGGCCTCATGGAACCAATTGTCCATGATGACAGTGCGGATCAAAAGAGACCATGGTGACACTGCGGAACCCGATGGAACCAAGGAGCCATTGTGACACAGTGGGGCCTCATGGAATCAAGGAGACCATTGTGACCCAGGTGTTGCATGTGAAGGCAAGGAGCCATTGTGACACTTTGGGCTTCTTCCCTTGAGCTCTGCAGCTGGCTGTCCCAGCCCAGCGCACCATGTGCCACCTGCTCTCCTCAGGGCTCTGCCTGCACACAGCCCCAGGAGAAGTTTTCCTGTTTGCAAGGAAAGAATGGAAAAGCCGGAGCAGGTTTCCTAAACAACAAACCCCACTCAGGAGCCACATGCTCAGTACAGGCTGCCGGGAACGATGTCCCCTTTCTACAAGGGTCAGGGTGAGCAGAAATGAATGATCTCTGGGAGCAGAATTCTCAGAGTCTTTCCACTGAATTCTCTGTCCCTGTGTCTTGGGGTGACTTTATCATGTGTATCCCCTATTGCTGCTCTATGCCCAGAAGTGAACTTTGTGCGTTTCTGTGCCTTTCAACTGAGCCTGAGAGGGGGGAGAGGAAAAAAAAGCCAGACAAACTTCTCAGAGCGTTTGTTCAAGGACACACATACACACTCCTCTGCATCCTGCTTGCAGCAAGAGCAGAGGAAGCAACTTTGTTTCTTTTTAGCCAGTTTTCAGCTCCTTTTCTCTGGGGGGAGATGGAGAGTTGAACTTTGTTTTCCTGGGACTTTGGGGGTTTTTTTCCCTTCTTCTCTTCTTGACTCTTTCAACATCAGAGCACATTGGGAGAATTTTCTCCCGAGGTGGGGGCCCTGAATGTGGGCCCATGAGCCAGCTGCAAGGAGGAGGAGAGAGACTGCACCTCCGGAAGTGTTGGGGTTCCTCCCCCCTGCCATGAGGTCATGGGAGAGGGGACCCTGGGGTAGAGGCATGGCCTGGGCACGGGGTCTCCCTGCTCCCTGCCCACATGTGCCCTAATCCTGTTCAGCACTGCTTATTTTGTGTTGCCCTGTGCCAGGAGGGCCCTGGTTGTGCCGTGACTGCTCAGTTCTTTGGCAGTGCCCCGCCCATGTGGCTGGAGAAGAAAGAGCTCTGAAACTTCTCTCATGAATGGCTCCCTATTTCTTTGCACGGGCCTCGCTGTCTATGGATGTTTCAGGAGACCCCACCGAAACACGGAAGGACTCTCAAATTATCCCAGCTTTCTCTGCACAGCGAGAGCTTTTAATATTTAGCATTGTTCTCCTTTTCCTGGGTGTTTGTTAAAAAAATGGTTTTTATCTCTTTCACTTTCTTCCCAGGAAAATTCTTTTTTCCCAAAGCTGGTGGGGGAGGGCTGGGTGTAACCTGCCTTCTATCAGAGGATATTTTCCTCCACATTTGTCCAAATCGGCACAGCCTGTCCTTTCCTGGGTCTCTGTTGCAGATGGAAGCTGCTGGTGCCATTGTCAGCTTGAAGCCCTCTTTTGATGCAAGCAGATGTTGCCAGGTGTGTTCAGCAGCTGTTGCTCAATGCTTATGCCAAGCTATTGTGTTCCTCATGGAACCAAGGAGCCATTGTGACACTGCAGGGGCTGAAAGCATCAAGGAGGCAATTGTGACAGTACAGAACCTCCTAGAAACAAGGCTCCATTGTGACACCGTGGGGAATCATGGAATCAAGGAGCCCATTGTGACACGGCCAGGCCGCATGGAACCAATGGTCCATGGTTACACGGCATATTCAAGAAGAGCACGGTGACACCACGCAACATCATGGAACCGTACGTCCATTGTGACACAGCAAGGCCGCATGGAAACAAGGGGACCATTGTGGCAAAGCAGGGCCTAATGGAAGCCTGGAGAGCATTGTGACATTGTGGGGAATCATGGAAACATGGAGAGCATTGTGACACTAAGGAAACTCCTGGAACCAAGATGACCACTGGCACATAATGGAACCTCATGGAAGCAAGCATCCATGATGACTTTGGAGGGCCTCAGGGACCACAGGACCCATTGTGACACAGCAGGACCTGGTGGAACCAAGGAGCCTTTGTGATACTCCACATCCACATGGAAGCCAGGGTGCACTGAGACACAGCGGGGCCTTGTTGGAACCAAAGACACCTCTGCAAAAAGCAGGCTAGCTCATAGAAGCAAGGAGTCCATTGTTACAACGTAAAAGCTATGCAACCAAGGGACCATTGTGATACTGCGGGGCCTCATGGAACCAATTGTCCATGATGACAGTGCGGATCAAAAGAGACCATGGTGACACTGCGGAACCTGATGGAACCAAGGAGCCATTGTGACACAGTGGGGCCTCATGGAATCAAGGAGACCATTGTGACCCAGGTGTTGCATGGGAAGGCAAGGAGCCATTGTGACACTTTGGGCTTCTTCCCTTGAGCTCTGCAGCTGGCTGTCCCAGCCCAGCGCACCATGTGCCACCTGCTCTCCTCAGGGCTCTGCCTGCACACAGCCCCAGGAGAAGTTTTCCTGTTTGCAAGGAAAGAATGGAAAAGCCGGAGCAGGTTTCCTAAACAACAAACCCCACTCAGGAGCCACATGCTCAGTACAGGCTGCCGGGAACGATGTCCCCTTTCTACAAGGGTCAGTGTGAGCAGGAATGAATGATCTCTGGGAGCAGAATTCTCGGAGTCTTTCCACTGAATTCTCTCTCCCTGTGTCTTGGGGTGACTTTATCATGTGTATCCCCCTATTGCTGCTCTATGCCCAGAAGTGAACTTTGTGCATTTCTGTGCCTTTCAACTGAGCCTGAGAGGGGGGAGAGGAAAAAAAACCGGACAAACTTCTCAGAGCGTTTGTTCAAGGACACACATACACACTCCTCTGCATCCTGCTTGCAGCAAGAGCAGAGGAAGCAACTTGGTTTCTTTTTAGCCAGTTTTCAGCTCCTTTTCTCTGGGGGGAGATGGAGAGTTGAACTTTGTTTTCCTGGGACTTCGGGGGTTTTTTTTCCCTTCTTCTCTTCTTGACTCTTTCAACATCAGAGCACATTGGGAGAATTTTCTCCCGAGGTGGGGGCCCTGAATGTGGGCCCATGAGCCAGCTGCAAGGAGGAGGAGAGAGACTACACCTACGGAAGTGTTGGGATTCCTCCCCCCTGCCATGAGGTCATGGGAGAGGGGACCCTGGGGTAGAGGCATGGCCTGGGCACGGGGTCTCCCTGCTCCCTGCTCACATGTGCCCTAATCCTGTTCAGCACTGCTTATTTTGTGTTGCCCTGTGCGAGGAGGGCCCTGGTTGTGCCGTGATTGCTCAGTTCTTTGGCAGTGCCCCGCCCATGTGGCTGGAGAAGAAAGAGCTCTGAAACTTCTCTCAAGAATCGCTCCCTGTTTCTTTGCACAGGCCTCGCTGTCTATGGATGTTTCAGGAGACCCCACCGAAACACGGAAGGACTCTCAAATTATCCCAGCTTTCTCTGCACAGCGAGAGCTTTTAATATTTAGCATTGTTATCCTTTTCCTGTGTGTTTGTTAAAAAAGTAGTTTTTATCTCTTTCACTTTCTTCCCAGGAAAATTCTTTTTTCCCGAAGCTGGTGGGGGAGGGCTGGGTGTAACCTGCCTTCTATCAGAGGATATTTTCCTCCACATTTGTCCAAACCGGCACAGCCTGTCCTTTCCCTGGGTGTCTGTTGCAGATGGAAGCTGCTGGTGCCATTGTCAGCTTGAAGCCCTCTTTTGATGCAAGCAGATGTTGCCAGGTGTGTTCAGCAGCTGTTGCTCAATGCTTATGCCAAGCTATTGTGTTCCTCATGGAACCAAGGAGCCATTGTGACACTGCAGGGGCTGATGGCATCAAGGAGGCAATTGTGACAGTACAGAACCTCCTAGAAACAAGGCTCCATTGTGACACCGTGGGGAATCATGGAATCAAGGAGCCCATTGTGACACGGCTGCATGGAACCAATGGTCCATGGTTACACGGCGGATTCAAGAAGAGCACGGTGACACCACGCAACATCATGGAACCGTACGTCCATTGTGACACAGCAAGGCCGCATGGAAACAAGGGGACCATTGTGGCAAAGCAGGGCCTAATGGAAGCCTGGAGAGCATTGTGACATTGTGGGGAATCATGGAAACATGGAGAGCATTGTGACACTAAGGAAACTCCTGGAACCAAGATGACCACTGGCACATAATGGAACCTCATGGAAGCAAGCATCCATGATGACTTTCGAGGGCCTCAGGGACCACAGGACCCATTGTGACACAGCAGGACCTGGTGGAACCAAGGAGCCTTTGTGATACTCCAGATCCACATGGAAGCCAGGGTGCACTGAGACACAGTGGGGCCTTGTTGGAACCAAAGACACCTCTGCAAAAAGCAGGCTAGCTCATAGAAGCAAGGAGTCCATTGTTACAACGTAAAAGCTATGCAACCAAGGGACCATTGTGACACTGCGGGGCCTCATGGAACCAATTGTCCATGATGACAGTGCGGATCAAAGGAGACCATGGTGACACTGCGGAACCTGATGGAACCAAGGAGCCATTGTGACACAGTGGGGCCTCATGGAATCAAGGAGACCATTGTGACCCAGGTGTTGCATGGGAAGGCAAGGAGCCATTGTGACACTTTGGGCTTCTTCCCTTGAGCTCTGCAGCTGGCTGTCCCAGCCCAGCGCACCATGTGCCACCTGCTCTCCTCAGGGCTCTGCCTGCACACAGCCCCAGGAGAAGTTTTCCTGTTTGCAAGGAAAGAATGGAAAAGCCGGAGCAGGTTTCCTAAACAACAAACCCCACTCAGGAGCCACATGCTCAGTACAGGCTGCCTGGAACGATGTCCCCTTTCTACAAGGGTCAGTGTGAGCAGGAATGATCTCTGGGAGCAGAATTCTCGGAGTCTTTCCACTGAATTCTCTGTCCCTGTGTCTTGGGGTGACTTTATCATGTGTATCCCCTATTGCTGCTCTATGCCCAGAAGTGAACTTTGTGCATTTCTGTGCCTTTCAACTGAGCCTGAGAGGGGGGAGAGGAAAAAAAAGCCAGACAAACTTCTCAGAGCGTTTGTTCAAGGACACACATACACACTCCTCTGCATCCTGCTTGCAGCAAGAGCAGAGGAAGCAACTTGGTTTCTTTTTAGCCAGTTTTCAGCTCCTTTTCTCTGGGGGGAGATGGAGAGTTGAACTTTGTTTTCCTGGGACTTTGGGGTTTTTTTTCCCTTCTTCTCTTCTTGACTCTTTCAACATCAGAGCACATTGGGAGAATTTTCTCCCGAGGTGGGGGCCCTGAATGTGGGCCCATGAGCCAGCTGCAAGGAGGAGGAGAGAGACTACACCTACGGAAGTGTTGGGGTTCCTCCCCCCTGCCATGCGGTCATGGGAGAGGGGACCCTGGGGTAGAGGCATGGCCTGGGCACGGGGTCTCCCTGCTCCCTGCTCACATGTGCCCTAATCCTGTTCAGCACTGCTTATTTTGTGTTGCCCTGTGCGAGGAGGGCCCTGGTTGTGCTGTGATTGCTCAGTTCTTTGGCAGTGCCCCGCCCATGTGGCTGGAGAAGAAAGAGCTCTGCAACTTCTCTCAAGAATTGCTCCCTGTTTCTTTGCACGGGCCTCGCTGTCTATGGATGTTTCAGGAGACCCCACCGAAACACAGAAGGACTCTCAAATTATCCCAGCTTTCTCTGCACAGCGAGAGCTTTTAATATTTAGCATTGCTATCCTTTTCCTGTGTGTTTGTTAAAAAAATAGGTTTTATCTCTTTCACTTTCTTCCCAGGAAAGTTCTTTTTTCCAAAAACCTGGTGGGGGAGGGCTGGGTGTAACCTTCCTTCTATCAGAGGATATTTTCCTCCACATTTGTCGAAACCGGCACAGCCTGTCCTTTCCTGGGTCTCTGTTGCAGATGGAAGCTGCTGGTGCCATTGTCAGCTTGAAGCCCTCTTTTGATGCAAGCAGATGTTGCCAGGTGTGTTCAGCAGCTGTTGCTCAATGCTTATGCCAAGCTATTGTGTTCCTCATGGAACCAAGGAGCCATTGTGACACTGCAGGGGCTGATGGCATCAAGGAGGCAATTGTGACAGTACAGAACCTCCTAGAAACAAGGCTCCATTGTGACACCGTGGGGAATCATGGAATCAAGGAGCCCATTGTGACACGGCTGCATGGAACCAATGGTCCATGGTTACACGGCGGATTCAAGAAGAGCACGGTGACACCACGCAACATCACGGAACCATAGGTCCATTGTGACACAGCGGGGCCTCATGGAAACAAGGGGACCATTGTGGCAAAGCAGGGCCTAATGGAAGCATGGAGAGCATTGTGACACTAAGGAAACTCCTGGAACCAAGATGACCACTGGCACATAATGGAACCTCATGGAAGCAAGCCTCCACGATGGTTTTGGAGGGCCTCAGGGACCACAGGACCCATTGTGACACAGCAGGACCTGGTGGAACCAAGGAGCCTTTGTGATACTCCACATCCACATGGAAGCCAGGGTGCACTGAGACACAGCGGGGCCTTGTTGGAACCAAAGACACCTCTGCAAAAAGCAGGCTAGCTCATAGAAGCAAGGAGTCCTTTGTTACAACATCAAACCTATGGAAGCAAGGGACCATTGTGACACTGCGGGGCCTCATGGAACCAATTGTCCTTGATGACAGTGCGGATCAAAAGAGACCATGGTGACACTGCGGAACCTGATGGAACCAAGGAGCCATTGTGACACAGTGGGGCCTCATGGAATCAAGGAGACCATTGTGACCCAGGTGTTGCATGGGAAGGCAAGGAGCCATTGTGACACTTTGGGCTTCTTCCCTTGAGCTCTGCAGCTGGCTGTCCCAGCCCAGCGCACCATGTGCCACCTGCTCTCCTCAGGGCTCTGCCTGCACACAGCCCCAGGAGAAGTTTTCCTGTTTGCAAGGAAAGAATGGAAAAGCCGGAGCAGGTTTCCTAAACAACAAACCCCACTCAGGAGCCACATGCTCAGTACAGGCTGCCTGGAACGATGTCCCCTTTCTACAAGGGTCAGTGTGAGCAGGAATGAATGATCTCTGGGAGCAGAATTCTCGGAGTCTTTCCACTGAATTCTCTGTCCCTGTGTCTTGGGGTGACTTTATCATGTGTATCCCCTATTGCTGCTCTATGCCCAGAAGTGAACTTTGTGCATTTCTGTGCCTTTCAACTGAGCCTGAGAGGGGGGAGAGGAAAAAAAAGCCAGACAAACTTCTCAGAGCGTTTGTTCAAGGACACACATACACACTCCTCTGCATCCTGCTTGCAGCAAGAGCAGAGGAAGCAACTTTGTTTCTTTTTAGCCAGTTTTCAGCTCCTTTTCTCTGGAGGGAGATGGAGAGTTGAACTTTGTTTTCCTGGGACTTTGGGGGTTTTTTTTCCCTTCTTCTCTTCTTGACTCTTTCAACATCAGAGCACATTGGGAGAATTTTCTCCCGAGGTGGGGGCCCTGAATGTGGGCCCATGAGCCAGCTGCAAGGAGGAGGAGAGAGACTACACCTACGGAAGTGTTGGGGTTCCTCCCCCCTGCCATGAGGTCATGGGAGAGGGGACCCTGGGGTAGAGGCATGGCCTGGGCACGGGGGGTCTCCCTGCTCCCTGCTCACATGTGCCCTAATCCTGTTCAGCACTGCTTATTTTGTGTTGCCCTGTGCCAGGAGGGCCCTGGTTGTGCTGTGATTGCTCAGTTCTTTGGCAGTGCCCCGCCCATGTGGCTGGAGAAGAAAGAGCTCTGAAACTTCTCTCAAGAATCGCTCCCTGTTTCTTTGCACGGGCCTCGCTGTCTATGGATGTTTCAGGAGACCCCACCGAAACACGGAAGGACTCTCAAATTATCCCAGCTTTCTCTGCACAGCGAGAGGTTTTAATATTTAGCATTGTTATCCTTTTCCTGTGTGTTTGTTAAAAAAGTAGTTTTTATCTCTTTCACTTTCTTCCCAGGAAAATTCTTTTTTCCCGAAGCTGGTGGGGGAGGGCTGGGTGTAACCTGCCTTCTATCAGAGGATATTTTCCTCCACATTTGTCCAAACCGGCACAGCCTGTCCTTTCCCTGGGTGTCTGTTGCAGATGGAAGCTGCTGGTGCCATTGTCAGCTTGAAGCCCTCTTTTGATGCAAGCAGATGTTGCCAGGTGTGTTCAGCAGCTGTTGCTCAATGCTTATGCCAAGCTATTGTGTTCCTCATGGAACCAAGGAGCCATTGTGACACTGCAGGGGCTGATGGCATCAAGGAGGCAATTGTGACAGTACAGAACCTCCTAGAAACAAGGCTCCATTGTGACACCGTGGGGAATCATGGAATCAAGGAGCCCATTGTGACACGGCTGCATGGAACCAATGGTCCATGGTTACACGGCGGATTCAAGAAGAGCACGGTGACACCACGCAACATCATGGAACCGTACGTCCATTGTGACACAGCGGGGCCTCATGGAAACAAGGGGACCATTGTGGCAAAGCAGGGCCTAATGGAAGCCTGGAGAGCATTGTGACATTGTGGGGAATCATGGAAACATGGAGAGCATTGTGACACTAAGGAAACTCCTGGAACCAAGATGACCACTGGCACATAATGGAACCTCATGGAAGCAAGCATCCATGATGACTTTGGAGGGCCTCAGGGACCACAGGACCCATTGTGACACAGCAGGACCTGGTGGAACCAAGGAGCCTTTGTGATACTCCAGATCCACATGGAAGCCAGGGTGCACTGAGACACAGTGGGGCCTTGTTGGAACCAAAGACACCTCTGCAAAAAGCAGGCTAGCTCATAGAAGCAAGGAGTCCATTGTTACAACGTAAAAGCTATGCAACCAAGGGACCATTGTGACACTGCGGGGCCTCATGGAACCAATTGTCCATGATGACAGTGCGGATCAAAGGAGACCATGGTGACACTGCGGAACCTGATGGAACCAAGGAGCCATTGTGACACAGTGGGGCCTCATGGAATCAAGGAGACCATTGTGACCCAGGTGTTGCATGGGAAGGCAAGGAGCCATTGTGACACTTTGGGCTTCTTCCCTTGAGCTCTGCAGCTGGCTGTCCCAGCCCAGCGCACCATGTGCCACCTGCTCTCCTCAGGGCTCTGCCTGCACACAGCCCCAGGAGAAGTTTTCCTGTTTGCAAGGAAAGAATGGAAAAGCCGGAGCAGGTTTCCTAAACAAACCCCACTCAGGAGCCACATGCTCAGTACAGGCTGCCGGGAACGATGTCCCCTTTCTACAAGGGTCAGTGTGAGCAGGAATGATCTCTGGGAGCAGAATTCTCGGAGTCTTTCCACTGAATTCTCTCTCCCTGTGTCTTGGGGTGACTTTATCATGTGTATCCCCTATTGCTGCTCTATGCCCAGAAGTGAACTTTGTGCATTTCTGTGCCTTTCAACTGAGCCTGAGAGGGGGGAGAGGAAAAAAAACCGGACAAACTTCTCAGAGCGTTTGTTCAAGGACACACATACACACTCCTCTGCATCCTGCTTGCAGCAAGAGCAGAGGGAAGCAACTTTGTTTCTTTTTAGCCAGTTTTCAGCTCCTTTTCTCTGGGGGGAGATGGAGAGTTGAACTTTGTTTTCCTGGGACTTCGGGGGTTTTTTTTCCCTTCTTCTCTTCTTGACTCTTTCAACATCAGAGCACATTGGGAGAATTTTCTCCCGAGGTGGGGGCCCTGAATGTGGGCCCATGAGCCAGCTGCAAGGAGGAGGAGAGAGACTACACCTACGGAAGTGTTGGGGTTCCTCCCCCCTGCCATGAGGTCATGGGAGAGGGGACCCTGGGGTAGAGGCATGGCCTGGGCACGGGGTCTCCCTGCTCCCTGCTCACATGTGCCCTAATCCTGTTCAGCACTGCTTATTTTGTGTTGCCCTGTGCCAGGAGGGCCCTGGTTGTGCCGTGATTGCTCAGTTCTTTGGCAGTGCCCCGCCCATGTGGCTGGAGAAGAAAGAGCTCTGAAACTTCTCTCAAGAATCGCTCCCTGTTTCTTTGCACGGGCCTCGCTGTCTATGGATGTTTCAGGAGACCCCACCGAAACACAGAAGGACTCTCAAATTATCCCAGCTTTCCCTGCACAGCGAGAGGTTTTAATATTTAGCATTGTTATCCTTTTCCTGTGTGTTTGTTAAAAAAATAGGTTTTATCTCTTTCACTTTCTTCCCAGGAAAGTTCTTTTTTCCAAAAACCTGGTGGGGGAGGGCTGGGTGTAACCTGCCTTCTATCAGAGGATATTTTCCTCCACATTTGTCCAAACCGGCACAGCCTGTCCTTTCCTGGGTCTCTGTTGCAGATGGAAGCTGCTGGTGCCATTGTCAGCTTGAAGCCCTCTTTTGATGCAAGCAGATGTTGCCAGGTGTGTTCAGCAGCTGTTGCTCAATGCTTATGCCAAGCTATTGTGTTCCTCATGGAACCAAGGAGCCATTGTGACACTGCCGGGGCTGATGGCATCAAGGAGGCAATTGTGACAGTACAGAACCTCCTAGAAACAAGGCTCCATTGTGACACCGTGGGGAATCATGGAATCAAGGAGCCCATTGTGACACGGCTGCATGGAACCAATGGTCCATGGTTACACGGCGGATTCAAGAAGAGCACGGTGACACCACGCAACATCACGGAACCATAGGTCCATTGTGACACAGCGGGGCCTCATGGAAACAAGGGGACCATTGTGGCAAAGCAGGGCCTAATGGAAGCATGGAGAGCATTGTGACACTAAGGAAACTCCTGGAACCAAGATGACCACTGGCACATAATGGAACCTCATGGAAGCAAGCCTCCACGATGGTTTTGGAGGGCCTCAGGGACCACAGGACCCATTGTGACACAGCAGGACCTGGTGGAACCAAGGAGCCTTTGTGATACTCCACATCCACATGGAAGCCAGGGTGCACTGAGACACAGCGGGGCCTTGTTGGAACCAAAGACACCTCTGCAAAAAGCAGGCTAGCTCATAGAAGCAAGGAGTCCTTTGTTACAACATCAAACCTATGGAAGCAAGGGACCATTGTGACACTGCGGGGCCTCATGGAACCAATTGTCCTTGATGACAGTGCGGATCAAAAGAGACCATGGTGACACTGCGGAACCTGATGGAACCAAGGAGCCATTGTGACACAGTGGGGCCTCATGGAATCAAGGAGACCATTGTGACCCAGGTGTTGCATGGGAAGGCAAGGAGCCATTGTGACACTTTGGGCTTCTTCCCTTGAGCTCTGCAGCTGGCTGTCCCAGCCCAGCGCACCATGTGCCACCTGCTCTCCTCAGGGCTCTGCCTGCACACAGCCCCAGGAGAAGTTTTCCTGTTTGCAAGGAAAGAATGGAAAAGCCGGAGCAGGTTTCCTAAACAACAAACCCCACTCAGGAGCCACATGCTCAGTACAGGCTGCCGGGAACGATGTCCCCTTTCTACAAGGGTCAGTGTGAGCAGGAATGAATGATCTCTGGGAGCAGAATTCTCGGAGTCTTTCCACTGAATTCTCTGTCCCTGTGTCTTGGGGTGACTTTATCATGTGTATCCCCTATTGCTGCTCTATGCCCAGAAGTGAACTTTGTGCATTTCTGTGCCTTTCAACTGAGCCTGAGAGGGGGGAGAGGAAAAAAAAGCCAGACAAACTTCTCAGAGCGTTTGTTCAAGGACACACATACACACTCCTCTGCATCCTGCTTGCAGCAAGAGCAGAGGAAGCAACTTTGTTTCTTTTTAGCCAGTTTTCAGCTCCTTTTCTCTGGAGGGAGATGGAGAGTTGAACTTTGTTTTCCTGGGACTTTGGGGGTATTTTTTCCCTTCTTCTCTTCTTGACTCTTTCAACATCAGAGCACATTGGGAGAATTTTCTCCCGAGGTGGGGGCCCTGAATGTGGGCCCATGAGCCAGCTGCAAGGAGGAGGAGAGAGACTACACCTACGGAAGTGTTGGGGTTCCTCCCCCCTGCCATGAGGTCATGGGAGAGGGGACCCTGGGGTAGAGGCATGGCCTGGGCACGGGGGGTCTCCCTGCTCCCTGCTCACATGTGCCCTAATCCTGTTCAGCACTGCTTATTTTGTGTTGCCCTGTGCCAGGAGGGCCCTGGTTGTGCTGTGATTGCTCAGTTCTTTGGCAGTGCCCCGCCCATGTGGCTGGAGAAGAAAGAGCTCTGAAACTTCTCTCAAGAATCGCTCCCTGTTTCTTTGCACGGGCCTCGCTGTCTATGGATGTTTCAGGAGACCCCACCGAAACACGGAAGGACTCTCAAATTATCCCAGCTTTCTCTGCACAGCGAGAGGTTTTAATATTTAGCATTGTTATCCTTTTCCTGTGTGTTTGTTAAAAAAGTAGTTTTTATCTCTTTCACTTTCTTCCCAGGAAAATTCTTTTTTCCCGAAGCTGGTGGGGGAGGGCTGGGTGTAACCTGCCTTCTATCAGAGGATATTTTCCTCCACATTTGTCCAAACCGGCACAGCCTGTCCTTTCCCTGGGTGTCTGTTGCAGATGGAAGCTGCTGGTGCCATTGTCAGCTTGAAGCCCTCTTTTGATGCAAGCAGATGTTGCCAGGTGTGTTCAGCAGCTGTTGCTCAATGCTTATGCCAAGCTATTGTGTTCCTCATGGAACCAAGGAGCCATTGTGACACTGCAGGGGCTGATGGCATCAAGGAGGCAATTGTGACAGTACAGAACCTCCTAGAAACAAGGCTCCATTGTGACACCGTGGGGAATCATGGAATCAAGGAGCCCATTGTGACACGGCTGCATGGAACCAATGGTCCATGGTTACACGGCGGATTCAAGAAGAGCACGGTGACACCACGCAACATCATGGAACCGTACGTCCATTGTGACACAGCAAGGCCGCATGGAAACAAGGGGACCATTGTGGCAAAGCAGGGCCTAATGGAAGCCTGGAGAGCATTGTGACATTGTGGGGAATCATGGAAACATGGAGAGCATTGTGACACTAAGGAAACTCCTGGAACCAAGATGACCACTGGCACATAATGGAACCTCATGGAAGCAAGCATCCATGATGACTTTGGAGGGCCTCAGGGACCACAGGACCCATTGTGACACAGCAGGACCTGGTGGAACCAAGGAGCCTTTGTGATACTCCAGATCCACATGGAAGCCAGGGTGCACTGAGACACAGTGGGGCCTTGTTGGAACCAAAGACACCTCTGCAAAAAGCAGGCTAGCTCATAGAAGCAAGGAGTCCATTGTTACAACGTAAAAGCTATGCAACCAAGGGACCATTGTGACACTGCGGGGCCTCATGGAACCAATTGTCCATGATGACAGTGCGGATCAAAGGAGACCATGGTGACACTGCGGAACCTGATGGAACCAAGGAGCCATTGTGACACAGTGGGGCCTCATGGAATCAAGGAGACCATTGTGACCCAGGTGTTGCATGGGAAGGCAAGGAGCCATTGTGACACTTTGGGCTTCTTCCCTTGAGCTCTGCAGCTGGCTGTCCCAGCCCAGCGCACCATGTGCCACCTGCTCTCCTCAGGGCTCTGCCTGCACACAGCCCCAGGAGAAGTTTTCCTGTTTGCAAGGAAAGAATGGAAAAGCCGGAGCAGGTTTCCTAAACAAACCCCACTCAGGAGCCACATGCTCAGTACAGGCTGCCGGGAACGATGTCCCCTTTCTACAAGGGTCAGTGTGAGCAGGAATGATCTCTGGGAGCAGAATTCTCGGAGTCTTTCCACTGAATTCTCTCTCCCTGTGTCTTGGGGTGACTTTATCATGTGTATCCCCTATTGCTGCTCTATGCCCAGAAGTGAACTTTGTGCATTTCTGTGCCTTTCAACTGAGCCTGAGAGGGGGGAGAGGAAAAAAAACCGGACAAACTTCTCAGAGCGTTTGTTCAAGGACACACATACACACTCCTCTGCATCCTGCTTGCAGCAAGAGCAGAGGGAAGCAACTTTGTTTCTTTTTAGCCAGTTTTCAGCTCCTTTTCTCTGGGGGGAGATGGAGAGTTGAACTTTGTTTTCCTGGGACTTCGGGGGTTTTTTTTCCCTTCTTCTCTTCTTGACTCTTTCAACATCAGAGCACATTGGGAGAATTTTCTCCCGAGGTGGGGGCCCTGAATGTGGGCCCATGAGCCAGCTGCAAGGAGGAGGAGAGAGACTACACCTACGGAAGTGTTGGGGTTCCTCCCCCCTGCCATGAGGTCATGGGAGAGGGGACCCTGGGGTAGAGGCATGGCCTGGGCACGGGGTCTCCCTGCTCCCTGCTCACATGTGCCCTAATCCTGTTCAGCACTGCTTATTTTGTGTTGCCCTGTGCCAGGAGGGCCCTGGTTGTGCTGTGATTGCTCAGTTTTTTGGCAGTGCCCCGCCCATGTGGCTGGAGAAGAAAGAGCTCTGAAACTTCTCTCAAGAATCGCTCCCTGTTTCTTTGCACGGGCCTCGCTGTCTATGGATGTTTCAGGAGACCCCACCGAAACACAGAAGGACTCTCAAATTATCCCAGCTTTCCCTGCACAGCGAGAGGTTTTAATATTTAGCATTGTTATCCTTTTCCTGTGTGTTTGTTAAAAAAATAGGTTTTATCTCTTTCACTTTCTTCCCAGGAAAGTTCTTTTTTCCAAAAACCTGGTGGGGGAGGGCTGGGTGTAACCTGCCTTCTATCAGAGGATATTTTCCTCCACATTTGTCCAAACCGGCACAGCCTGTCCTTTCCTGGGTCTCTGTTGCAGATGGAAGCTGCTGGTGCCATTGTCAGCTTGAAGCCCTCTTTTGATGCAAGCAGATGTTGCCAGGTGTGTTCAGCAGCTGTTGCTCAATGCTTATGCCAAGCTATTGTGTTCCTCATGGAACCAAGGAGCCATTGTGACACTGCAGGGGCTGATGGCATCAAGGAGGCAATTGTGACAGTACAGAACCTCCTAGAAACAAGGCTCCATTGTGAC